>NC_091156.1:38294250-38364250 GCF_040958095.1 Procambarus clarkii | reverse complement strand
ATATATATATATATATATATATATATATATATATATATATATATATATATATATATATATATATATATATATATATATATATGTTGTACCTAGTAGCCAGAACGTCGTACTCGGCCTGCTATGCAAGGCCCGATTTGCCTAATGAGCCAAGTTTTCCTGAATTAATATATTTTCTCTAATTTTTTTCTTATGAAATGATAAAGCTACGCATTTCATTATGTATGAGGTCAATTTTTTTTTATTGGAGTTAAAATTAACGTAGATATATGACCGAACCTAACCAACCCTACCTAACCTAACCTAACCTATCTTTATAGGTTAGGTTCGGTTAGGTAGCCGAAAAAGTTAGGTTAGGTTAGGTTAGGTAGGTTAGATAGTCGAAAAACAATTAATTCATGAAAACTTGGCTTATTAGGCAAATTGGGCCTTGCATAGTAGGCTGAGAATTGCGTTCTGGCTACTAGGTACGACATATATATATATATATATATATATATATATATATATATATATATATATATATATGTCGTACCTAATAGCCAGAACGCACTTCTCAGCCTACTATGCAAGGCCCGATTTGCCTAATAAGCCAAGTTTTCTTCAATTAATATATTTCTTCTAATTTTTTTCTTATGAAATGATAAAGCTACCCATTTCATTATGTATGAGGTCAATTTTTTGTTATTGGAGTTAAAATTAACGTAGATATATGACCGAACCTAACCAACCCTACCTAACCTAACCTAACCTATCTCTATCGGTTAGGTTAGGTTAGGTAGCAGAAAAAGTTAGGTTAGGTTAGGTTAGGTAGGTTAGGTAGTCGAAAAAACATTAATTCATGAAAACTTGGCTTATTAGGCAAATTGGGCCATGCATATTTGGCTGAGAAGTGCGTTCTGGCTATTAGGTACGACATATATATATATATATATATATATGTCGTACCTAGTAGCCAGAACTCACTTTTTGGCCTACTATTCAAGGCCCGATTTGCCTAATAAGCCAAGTTTTCCTGAATTAATATATTTTTTCTAATTTTTTTCTTATGAAATGATAAAGCTACCCATTTCATTATGTATGAGGTCAATTTTTTTTTATTGGAGTTAAAATTAACTTAGATATATGACCGAACCTAACCAACCCTACCTAACCTAACCTAACCTATCTTCATAGGTTAGGTTTGGTTAGGTAGCCGAAAAAGTTAGGTTAGGTTAGGTTAGGTAGGTTAGGTAGTCGAAAAACAAATAATTCATGAAAACTTGGCTTATTAGGCAAATCGTACTATGCAAGGCCCGATTTGCCTAATATGCCAAGTTTTCATGAATTAATATATTTTCTCAAATTTTTTTCTTATGAAATGATAAAGCTTCCCATTTCATTATATATAAGGTCAATTTTTTTTTATTGGAGTTAAAATTAACGTAGATATATGACGGAACCTAACCAACCCTACCTAATCTAACCTAACCTATCTTTATAGGTTAGGTTACGTTAGGTAGCCGAAAAAGTTAGGTTAGGTTAGGTTAGGTAGGTTAGGTAGTCGTAAAACAATTAATTCATGAAAACGTGGCTTATTAGGCAAATCGGGCCTTGCATAGTAGGCTGAGAAGTGAGTTCTGGCTACTAGGTACGACATATATATATATATATATATATATATATATATATATATATATATATATATATATATATATATATATATATATATATATATATATGTCGTACCTAATAGCCAGAACGCACTTCTCAGCCTACTATTCAAGGCCCAATTTGCCTAATAAGCCAAGTTTTCATGAATTAATGTTTTTTCGTCTACCTAACCTACCTAACCTAACCTAACCTAGCTTTTTTTGGCTACCAAACCTAACCTTAGCTATAAATATAGGTTAGGATAGGTTAGGTAGGGTTGGTTAGGTTCGGTCATATATCTACGTTAATTTTAACTCCAATAAAAAAAAATTGACCTCATACATAGAGAAAAGGGTTGCTTTATCATTTCATAAGAAAAAAATTATAGTAAATATATTAATTCAGGAAAACTTGGCTTATTAGGCAAATCGGGCCTTGAATAGTAGGCTGAGAAGTGAGTTCTGGCTACTAGGTACGACATATATATATATATATATATATATATATATATATATATATATATATATATATATATATATATATATATATATATATATATATATATGTCGTACCTAGTTGCCAGAACGCACTTCTCAGCCTACTATGCAAGGCCCGATTTGCCTAATAAGCCAAGTTTTCCTGAATTAATATATATTCTCAATTTTTTTTCTTAGGAAATGATAAAGCTACCCATTTTATTATGTATGATGTCAATTTTTTTTATTGGAGTTAAAATTAACATATATATATGACCGAACCTAACCAACCCTACCTAACCTAACCTAACCTATCTTTATAGGTTAGGTTAGGTTAGGTAGCCGAAAAACTTAGGTTAGGTTAGGTTAGGTAGGTTAGGTAGTCGAAAAACAATTAATTCATGAAAACTTGGCTTATTAGGCAAATCGGGCCTTGCATAGTAGGCCGAGTACGAATGTTCTGGCTACTAGGTACGACATATATATATATATGTTGTACCTAGTAGCCAGAACGTCGTACTCGGCCTACTATGCAAGGCCCCACTTGCCTAATAAGCCAAGTTTTCCTGAATTAATATATTTTCTCTAATTTTTTTCTTATGAAATGATAAAGCTACCCATTTCATTATGTATGAGGTCAATTTTTTTTTATTGGAGTTAAAATTAACGTAGATATATGACCGAACCTAACCAACCCTACCTAACCTAACCTAACCCATCATTGTAGGTTAGGTTAGGTTAGGTGGCCGAAAAAGTTAGGTTAGGTTAGGTTAGGTAGTCGAAAAAACATTAATTCATAAAAACTTGGCTTATTAGGCAAATCAGGTCTTGCATAGTAGGCTGAGAAATGCGTTCTGGCTACTAGGTACAACATATATATATATATATATATATATATATATATATATATATATATATATATATATATATATATATATATATATATATATATATATATATATATATATATATATATATATATATATATATGTCGTACCTAGTAGCCAGAACGCACTTCTCAGCCTACTATGCAAGGCCCGATTTGCCTAATAAGCCAAGTTTTCATGAAGTTAATATATTTATTAACTAAGTTAATATATTTTCTCAATTTTTTTCTTATGAAATGATAAAGCTACCCATTTCATTATGTATGAGGTCAATTTGTTTTATTGGAGTTAAAATTATCGTAGATATATGACCGAAAAATCAATTCTCCGAAAGTCTCCGTACCCGCATCGAGCAAATTTTTGACATCCTCACCGATCGACATCACCTCAGCACCGAAACCAGGATAATCAAGAAACTAACAACATTATATGGACGACCTATGGCAATTCCACGACCGAGAGACGGCTTCCTGAACCTTGCAGGAATCAACCTCACTGAGGACCAAGTCACTCTCCTAAATCTGGGTATAAACTGTCACGTTATGTCCAGACCAAGTGAGATGTGGAAATCCAAGTGGAAATCCTGTTGGACGACATATTCGACCTCGAGACACAAAAGAAGGTCTTCACCAAGGACACCTTTCAAGCAGAACTTATTGTAGAAGGAGGAAAGAATCGAGGCAACTACAGAAGCACCATACTGTCCCCCGAGCTCAAAGCAGCAGCTAAGAGCCTTCGTGAGAACAAGGAGATAGTCGTCAAGAGAGGTGACAAGTCGCCAATATACGTCATTCTTAAAAAGACGAATATCTGGCGAAAATGAACCTCATACTCTCTGACCAAACTAGATTCCAAAGGGTAACGAAGGACACTGCAGCCGAATTGAAAGCAAAGGTCAACAAATTGATCGAAACTGTGAACGCAAAGAAATCCAAACTCCACATGCCAAAGATTATTGAGGAATACAAACCTGGATACGCGTATGGAAATGTCAAGACACACAAGCCTGGAAACCCACTTCGGCCAATCATCAGCCAGATACCCACACCCACGTACAGACTGGCGAAGCGACTCAACGGCTAGCTGACTCCTTATGTCCCCTGCGCCTTCAGCCTGAAGTCTCCAAAGGAATTTGTTGACTTACTGCGGGGAACACGGGCCACAGGGATAAGAGCCTCGTTGGACGTAGAATCACTGTTTACCAACGTACCTGTGGATGAAACAATCGGGATGATAGCGGACAGAGTGTATCGTGATCCGGCCTGTACTCCTCTGGACATACCAGAAAACATTCTAAGGAAATTACTCCAAGCTTGTACTAAAGAGGCACCCTTCTTGAGCCCGGAGGGCACATGTATAAGCAAGTAGATGGGGTCGCCATGGGTTCTCCCCTAGGTGTCCTTGTTGCGAACTTCTACATGGGTACCATCGAACGAAAGGTCTTAGTCGACATGAACTTGAAACCGGCCATATACTGCAGGTATGTTGACGACATTTTTACAGATACCTGATGTCAGACATCTGCAGGAGCTGAAAGAGGCATTTGAGCTGAATTCTGTGTTCCGTTTCACTTACGAGATGGAGAAGGATGGGAAGCTGCCCTTTCTAGATGTAACAGTCATGGAAAGGAGCGGAGGTTTCCACACTGCAGTCTACACTAAGGAAACAAACATAGGAATGTGCCTCAATGCCAACAGTGACTGCCCAGACAGGTACAAGAGTAGTATTCTTAACGCTTATGTCGACCGTGCTCTCAGCCACAGTTGAGGATGGAAGCAAGTCGATGAAGAACTCTGTAGGGTAAGGCAGGTCCTAGTCAACAACGGCTTTTCCAATGGTTTTGTTGAAGACATCATAAGAAGGAAGGTGAAACGCCATGCAACCTCTGAAGAGACAACTAACACAAAACCTGTACCCCCTTATTAGACTTTTTTACAGTAACTTTTTTTCCACAGCTCATAAAACGGAGGAAAGGGTCCTGAAAGATATTGTTAATAGAAACGAGTAGTATATTCTGTGCCAGATAGGGGCACTTAAAAAACAATGGGGGGTTCTTATCAGACAATGGAATCAGAGGCGGGGAGCCAGATAGGCCCGCTTATCAGACAATGGAATCAGAGGCGGGGTGACAGATAGACCAACCTCAAATTGTAGTGTACGGTGAGCCCCCACCATATTTCACTTAATCTGGGTATCTCTGTTTAAACACTACGTCATTATATAGGACTAATTAAGGATATATTTATTCGTACAAGTCTGAATGGCCCCTCCAGGACTATGTGCATATATGTCCGGAGCTATATAAGATATATATATACTCAAAATAAAAGAGGGTGAAAAGAAATAACACTTGTTTTATACAATATATTAACAAAAGTACATAGTGACTTCAACGTAGTCGTAATCTAATTCCCCCCCATAATATTGTCTAACTAGACCCCTCCTCCGTGCCCACAGGTCCGTTGTGGGGTCTTCCTCCCCCTCCTGGGGTGATGATGACGATGAGTCATCATCCAGAGGGAGAAAGGGGTGTTGTGGTTCTTCTTCCTCTCCTAGGGGGCTACTGTCGTCATAGCGTTCACTCTCACTGGAAGGGTGTGGCCCTTCCTCTCCTTGTGGCTCGATGACGTGATCACTTTCACTTCCAGCGGTCACCCCTTGGGCTGAGGTGGATGGCTGGGGCTCAGGTGGTATGTCTGGATGACCATAGCCTAGGCTTTTGTATTTATTTAGGTATTAGCGTTTATCATCAAATGCACTTAAACCCCTCTTAGTATTATGGGTGGTGACCATTTGCCCTCCTAAATTCCTAATTTGGGAGTATTGGAAAGTATTTACTACTCCATTACTGTGTAGGGTTTCTTTAAAATGTCTATGAGTTAAAGATCTTTGCACAGCGCAGGGGATACCCTTAGCGGTAATGGAATTTGAATTGTTGTGCAACAGCAAACTATACATTTTGGGCTTGAGAGGTACAACTTCAAGGATGTATCTATCTGAAACCTCTGACTTTAAAAGACCTAAAACACCCTTTTTAGAAGGATCATATAAGGGGTGAGTTTCAGGGAAGTTACTGGTATCGATCCATGATCTAAGGGGTTCTTTCCCCATCTCGTTAAAGACATCTTCAGTCATTAAACTGAAGATGAAACTGTCTGTATCGCTGTATATCAGTGCTGCCCTATCTGTATAGTGCTTCTTAAGTACCCTTTACCAAAAATGGTACAAACTGTATTTTGCTAGCTCAAGAATCTGGAACCCAATGTAATTAGGATGAGTAATTTTAATGAATGGTCTGGAACTGACAGACAATAATTTATTGTCACCTAAATGTTCCATACGTTTAAAGCGAGGATTCTTCACCTCTCGTAAAAAGACCCTAGCTGAAGTCACTAGTTTGGTGTCAATGGCATAACGGGCTGGGTTCAGTAGTGTTTTACCAAAAACACTGTTCGTCAGTAATTTGAAGAGTGTTTTCCTATCGTTACTGGTAGAAGCATTTCTATTGTTAACGTTGGTGTTAACAAATTCTGTTATAAAATCAGACTGGTGGAACTCGTAAATGGCGTGAATAGTCCCTACTAGGGAACGACAAGAAATTGAATCAATTTGTGAAATTTTTGCCAATTTTCTGAAACGAAACATCCCAGTTCAACCTCAGATAATTAATGGACTACAGAGGTATCAGAATGACATTCGTTCTGTAACACGTAAGAAAACTCCATTGTACAAAAAGAAAAACATTTTAACCTCTAAGAGAGGTGGTGCCATATTGGCAGCTCTGTTACCTTTGGCTGTATCGTTAATTTTCTCTCTAATAAAGTAATTACGTAAGAAGAGAAAAAAATGGTGAAAGAATATTGCCTAGTACCACGAGTCGTTGCTGAAAAATATTTATTTAATAAAAACGAGAGTACTCCATCGCCTCTTAATGAGGTGGCTCCACCCTCTTCCACCAGTGGTAGAAGTGGAAATAAGTCCTCCTCTTTAAAAAACGAAAGCAAATGGGGCAATTCGGCTAATAATGTTGGTGGTAGCTGTAAGCACCTTGGCTGTGACTCTAGCGGTGGTGATGATGGAGTGGGGGGAGTGGACACTCCCCCCTCACCCCCAGCAGCAACAACAACTTGTGGACGGTGTTGCCACAGTAGCTCCTTGGAACGTTATAGCCCTACCAGACGGGGGGACTGGTCAGACAACCTTTAAAAGATATTGACGCAGCGCCCGCCGCCGCGGGGTTCTTTCAACAAAAAACGCGGGACATGTATGACCGTCGCCCTTTAAAAAAACAAATAAAAAAAAAAAGATACATTCCATTCTACCGCCTGAGATGCGAGTAGCTGTTGCTGGGCCCACTCACCACAAAGCCACTACACCCCAAAACCCAAGTCTGGACAACTTAATAAATGTGTATTTTAAAAAAGGGGAAATTCCCCACGTCAAAACATTATTGAACATGTTTGAACAAAACAGTCAACAGGTGGTATGGGATAGTCGCGGGAATTTATTAAAGCCTGTGCAAAATTTAAATATTTTAGATATAATTAAAACTTTAGCCTTCACTAAAGGACAATTTAGGACGGCTGACAGGGCAGATGTAAGGATTTTACTGAAGGTGACTGGCGTAGACTCATCCTTTATACATAATTTTCGTGCCAGATCACAGTTAAAAGGGGGTAGGGGTATCCATAGGAGGCCCCATTGGGAACCGTATTGAAAAAAAATCCTATATGAAGCACATCTTAAACGACATTATATTCTGTTGTGTATCCACCATGGAGAGAGCTTCTACCCACCCCCCCTCTGCTTGTAGAGGAGGAAAAAAATCTCCCCTATTGAAGCGTTTGGTTGCTACTCAACGTTACTACAAGTTTGTCGAACACAAAAGCAGATTGATATATGCCTTATGGGATTGTTATGACCGTCTTGTGTTGAGTGCTCCCCCAGAACGGTTTTTAAGTCATTTGGAGAAACGGTGAAAAGGTATGAAGAGTATTCATCTCAGGAGATCCAGACAGAGATTTGGCAGATGGAAAAATTAACCTTCCAACATCGGGATATGATTACAGCCTTTAAGTCTGGGCGGAGTGTCTATGGGCTCATAAGGTGATCTCTACCTCCCACCCCTTCATCCCTCTCCCCCCAGGTGGGTCACAGGTGTATTTAAAGGTCGCCCACCGCCGCTCCTGGAACACTATACTACAGTTGTTGACACGCTCCTCTCACCATGTCCCTGGCGAGTATCAAGACCATCGGTGACGATATCACTGACTCCCACACTTTTGGGGTGAGAGATGTGATAATCTACGACCTCCCAGCTGCCGTTGTGCCACCCTATAGGCTGGTTTGCGTCATCTGGAAGACGTTCTCCTACGCCAGTGTGGAACGTGAAGGACTGGGTAATGCCAATAGGGCAATAATTCGTTGTCGGTCTACCCCGTGGGACATTGTTGTGAAGATAGCCCCACTCCCCTCCGACGGACAAGATCTCATAGAGGAGCCCGTCCTTTTCTTCAGGCCCACTTTCGTTGGGTTGATTTCTGCATTCGGGGCAGGAGCCCCCTTAGACCCCATAGCCCAGGAACAAGTGCAGACTTCCGCCGACACACACTACGTCACTAACGTCACCCTGGATACCGCCAAGAACCGCAGGTACTGGCTCAAGATGTGCCTAACAAAGGTGGGCAATCTAATGGTGGCAACCCCAACCATGACTCGACTAGTGGTACCCTACGGCTTAGGGGCTTCCCGCGACTGTATGGTCAACTGGCACAAGGACATTGGACCCATGCTGCTCTCTCTTCATCAAGAACTAGCCAAACTCAACAGAGTTAGTCATCCTCAAACGACCTGCTGCTGTTACCCCATCAGTGGTGCCCCTCCCGTCCGACGACCCAAGTGCTGATAATCTTACTATAACGCTCGACACCGTGGTGGGAGAGGGTGGAACCACACCAAGAACCTCTTCTCGTTCTACACCTTCAGCACCTCCACCCACACCCAGGAAGAAGAAACACTCTCAGAAATACGGCTCCACCGCCACCCTCCACCACCCTCTACAGGATCAACCTCAGTCAAACGGAGGATTGAGCCACTC
Source organism: Procambarus clarkii (assembly GCF_040958095.1). Taxonomy (NCBI): domain Eukaryota; kingdom Metazoa; phylum Arthropoda; class Malacostraca; order Decapoda; family Cambaridae; genus Procambarus; species Procambarus clarkii. The sequence goes on along the minus strand of NC_091156.1, from coordinate 38,355,161 downwards.
CTCGACTTTGAAACGGGGGCGAATCGCCGTATCGACTCCATCCTCGATGGTGAGTCACAGGAAATATTCCTGTTATCCTCACCCCCCCCCCCCACAGCCGAAAAAAACAACGAAAGCTGTAACCACCACTCCAGTAAAGAAGTTGAGGTAGTGGCAGCTACAGTACCCCCGGCGGAAGCAGCAGTGGAGGTAGCAGCAGCCAGCAGCAGTAGTAGCGAGGGGGGAGTGGTTAATCACTATTCTTAAAAAAAATGTGTGGGAATCTTCACCTGTTGTAGTTCTTTAAGTAGTTTAATAAAATAAAATATAAGTTATGTTGTTTATTTTCCCCCTCTTACAAAACCCCTCCCCTGTATATTGTCCAATCGGTACTTAAGGGGACAATGGGAGAAGAACATTACATATATCTTACTAGTCTCGATCAAGGAGATATTTACAACAACACGAGTTCAGCATTTACAAACACCATCCCATCACTACATTTAAACCCTTCTATTAAACATGAAGTGGCTTTAGTCAACATACTCCTTCCCAGGCGAATTAATGCCATCATCAAAGATGAGGAGGACTCTGGCATAGATATCTATGCCACTTTTAAACGAGGAACTCTTTCTAAGAGTCCAGAACACTTTAACCACCACCCCAGGGGGAAGGGGACGAGAGGTAGAGCCACCGGCAACAGCAGTGACAGCGACAGTAGCCCCGGCAGGTGGGGCAGCAGTGGCAGTAGCAGCAGCAGTAGCAGCCGGCTCCAGTAGTAGTAGCGAGGGGCTGTGGTTAATCACTATTCTTAAAAAAATGCGAGGGAATCTTCACCTGTCGTAGTTCTTTAAGTAGTTAAATAAAATAAAATATAAGTAATGTTTATTTTCTCCCTTCTTACAAAAACCCATCCCCTGTATATTGCCCAATCAGTACATAACGGGACAATGGGGGAAGAACATTACATATATTTTACTAGTCTCGATCAAGGAGATATTTACAACAACACGAGTTCAGCATATACAAACACCATCCCAACACTACATTTAAACCCTTCCATTAAACATGAAGTGGCTTTAGTCAACATACTCCTCCCCAGGCGAATTAATGCCATCATCAAAGATGAGGAGGACTCTGGTATAGATATCTATGCCACTTTTAAACGTGGAACTCTTTCTAAGAGTCCAGAACACTTAATATACACCTTCCACCCAAAAACCAACATATTATCAAGAAACATCAAATTCATTACAGACGTGGTTAGTCGGCAAATAACCACCGACATGCAGCTTAGCTTTAGGGATGATTTCAAAATATACTTCTCAGATAAAGAACCAATCCTCACCTATGACCAATCTGTAGAGAGGGTATTACTAGCTTCAACTCTTAACAGTGGAAGTACTGGCTCATTAAATTCTCTCAGCTTTCAGTTTAAACACAGAATAGCTAATGTACTTGGTTTTGACAGCAGTCGCAAATACACCATTTATCTAGCAAAAACAGATGACATTACGTCAGCCTCCACGACTGTGGCCTTATCGCCCCCAGACATTGACGGAGGTTGTGACTATTTACTCATTTATAGTGACGTCATCGAGCCTGAACAATACAGAGGGCAGATTGTAAATATCTTAGATGCAATCAATTATCATGACTCATTCTAGAGGGGCTCACCCTCTAGTGTACAAAACATTAAACACTAAAACGTTGGAGAAAGTAAGTATTAAAATAACAGATCAGTTTGGTCGAATGGTTAGTTTTGAAGATGGGAGGTCGGTTATGGCGGTCTTACATATCCGCCCTGGTTGATACCTGGTTGATGGGGTTCTGGGAGTTCTTCTACTCCCCAAGCCCGGCCCGAGGCCAGGCTTGACTTGTGAGAGTTTGGTCCACCAGGCTGTTGCTTGGAGCGGCCCGCAGGCCCACATACCCACCACAGCCCGGTTGGTCCGGCAATCCTTGGAGGAATAAATCTAGTTTCCTCTTGAAAATGTCCACGGTTGTTCCGGCAATATTTCTTATGCTTGCTGGGAGGACGTTGAACAACCGCGGACCTCTGATGTTTATACAGTGTTCTCTGATTGTGCCTATGGCACCTCTGCTCTTCACTGGTTCTATTCTACATTTTCTTCCATATCGTTCACTCCAGTACGTTGTTATTTTACTGTGTAGATTTGGTACTTGGCCCTCCAGTATCTTCCAGGTGTATATTATTTGATATCTCTCTCGTCTTCTTTCTAGTGAGTACAGTTGGAGGGCTTTGAGACGATCCCAATAATTTAGGTGCTTTATTGCGTCTATGCGTGCCGTATATGTTCTCTGTATTCCCTCTATTTCAGCAATCTCTCTTGCTCTGAAGGGGGAAGTGAGTACTGAGCAGTACTTAAGACGGGACAACACAAGTGATTTGAAGAGTACAACCATTGTGATGGGATCCCTGGATTTGAAAGTTCTCATAATCCATCCTATCATTTTTCTGGCTGTCGCAATATTTGCTTGGTTATGCTCCTTAAACGTTAGGTCGTCAGACATTATTATTCCCAAATCCTTTACATGCTGTTTTCCTACTATGGGTACATTTGATTGTGTTTTGTACTCTGTATTATGTTTAAGGTCCTCATTTTTACCGTACCTGAGTACATGGAATTTATCACTGTTAAACATCATGTTATTTTCTGATGCCCAGTCGAAAACTTTATTAATATCAGCTTGAAGTTTTTCAATGTCCTCAGCCGAGGTAATTTTCATACTGATTTTTGTGTCATCTGCAAAGGATGATACGAAGCTGTGACTTGTATTTTTGTCTATATCTGATATGAGAATAAGGAAAAGCAGCGGTGCAAGGACTGTACCCTGAGGTACAGAGCTTTTCACTGCACTTGGACTAGATTTTATATGGTTGACCGTTACTCGCTGAGTCCTGTTTGACAGAAAACTGAGTATCCAGCGTCCTACTTTACCGGTTATTCCCATTGACTTCATTTTGTGTGCTATTGCGCCATGGTCACATTTATCGAAAGCCTTTGCGAAGTCCGTGTATATCACATCAGCATTCTGTTTTTTTTTTTTTTTTTTTTTTTTTTTGAGATATATGCAAGAGTTGTTACATTCTTGTACAGCCAATACTACGCGTAGCGTTTCGGGCAGGTCCCTGGAATACAATCCCCGCCGCGAAGAATCGTTTTTTCATCCAAGTACACATTTTACTGTTGCGTTAAACAGAGGCTACAGTTAAGGAATTGCGCCCAGTAAATCCTCCCCGGCCAGGATACGAACCCATGACATAGCGCTCGCGGAACGCCAGGCGAGTGTCTTACCACTACACCACGGAGACTGTTTTTCTTCTAATGCCTCAGTGACTTTGTCGTAGTGCTCAAGTAGCTGTGAGAGGTACGATCTTCCCGCTCGAAATCCATGTTGGCCTGTGTTGTGAAGGTCATTGGTCTCCATGAAATTGGTGACCTGACTCCAAATCACTCTCTCAAATACTTTTATGATGTGCGATGTTAGTGCAAGTGGTCTATAATTTTTTACCAATGCTTTGCTCCCTCCCTTGTGTAGAGGGGCTATGTCTGCTACTTTAAGTGCATCTGGTATCTCCCCCGTGTCCAAGCTCTTCCTCCACACTATACTGAGTGCCTGTGCTACCGGCACTTTGCATTTCTTTATAAATATTGAATTCCATGAGTCTGGACCTGGGGCCGAGTGCATGAGCATGTTTTCAATTTCTTTTTCAAAATTTAGTGCGCTCGTGTTTATATCAGTTATATTTACAGGGGTTTGAATATCCCGCATAAAGAAATTGCCTGGATCTTCCACCTTCATGTTGTTTATTGGAGTGCTAAACATGTCCTCATACTGCTTTTTTAGGATTCCACTAATTTCTTTGTCATCCTCCGTGTATGAACCTTCACTTGTACGAATAGGTCCAATACTGGCAGTGGTTTTTGCTTTTGATTTCGTATATGAGAAGAAATATTTTGGATTTTTCTTTATTTCCTGAATTGCTTTCTGTTCTAACTGCCTTTCTTCAGTTTCATATGAGTGTTTATATTTCTGCTCGATTTCTTCAATTTCCCTATTTAAATTATTCCTTCTTTGATGGGAAATTCGTGTCTGCATAAGCAGTTCCGTTATTTTTTTCCTGCGTTTATAGTGTCGTCTGCGTTCTCTTTCTACGTTAGATCTCTTTCTGGCTTTCCTCAAAGGAACATGTTTCAGACAGACTTGATACGCTTCTGAAGTCAGTTTTTCTATTCCTTCTGTAGGACTTGTATTACTTAGAACAGTTCCCCATGGAATGTTTGTAAGTTCCCTGTTTATTATCTCCCAGTCTATCCTTTTATTATTAAAATTGAATTTACTGAATAGCCCCTCTCGCTTTATCAACGTTTTAGGTCTATTCTGAGTATTGATGGTCGTTTGCACTTCAATGAGTTTGTGATCTGAGTATGTGGTATCTGATATCGTAATGTCTCTGATAATGTCTTCATTGTTCGTAAAGACCAGATCTAGAATATTTTCATTTCTCGTTGGCTCCGATATCTGCTGATTGAGTGAAAATTTGTCACAGAATCTAAGTAGTTCTCTAATCTGTGGTTGGTTAGGTCCTGATAGATTTCCTGGTATAATATTATTGTTTGCTATTTTCCACTAGAGACTAGGTAGGTTGAAGTCACCTAGGAAGATAATATCAGCTATCGGGTTCTCCAAATTATCAAGGCTATTCTCTATTTTGCTTATCTGTTCTGTGAATTCCTCAGCCGTTGCATCTGGCGGTTTGGATATTAGAATAATCACTAAATTTATTTTCTCTATTTTTAATCCCAGTACCTCTACCACCTCATTCGTAACGTTTAGGAGCTCCGAGCATACAAGGTCTTCCCTAATATACAGACCCACTCCTCCATGTGACCTAATTTTCCTATCACACCTGTATAGGTTATATTCTGGAATCCAGAACTCACTGTCCAACAATTCCCCTGCATGGGTTTCTGTGAAAGCTCCAAATACTGCATTTGACTCCGTGAGGAGGCCATTTATGAACTGTACTTTGTTGTTTGTTCTTGTTTTCAGTCCTTGTATGTTGGCAAAGATGAATGAGGTTACTCTATTAGTCATAGTTTGAATGGGAGACTTTTTCGGCAAGCCCATTATTCGTGGACATAATGAGTTTGTTCTGACCAGTACTGATTGTTGTAGGGCAGTTGTCTGTCGTAGTTGTAGTTCCCTTTCGGTGGGTAATTTTATCTGTAATTCTGGAATGCAAGTGGATCTGGCATCCAGTTCCATACACTCTCCATGCTGCTCCTTTTGAATTCTCTGCCGGTCTGGTATAAAAAATTTATAGAGTTTCCTCCAAATTCATTATCCTGCTTGCCACTCTTTATGTAGCGTTCCGTGCCTTTCACGTGAAAGTGTGGGCAGCTCAGGTCATAGCATTTTCTGTCCTCCAGTGAGGTTTGGCACATGTCAGGATGGAAAAACCTACATCTTGATCCAAATCGACACTCACCTTTCCTAAGCATATTTAAACATTTTTTGGGATGTTGGTAACTGCATTCTAATCCTTTCTTATTACCAGCATATCTATGTCTGCATATGCCCTTTGCATAAAATTTGCATAAGTCTGTCCTTCTGTTCTGAATTGCTCTATCGGGAACCGTCGTAGTGTCTGTACCTATCGAGCTGTCAGTGCTGTCTGGTACACTTTCTAGTTTACTGTCATCTACATCCAGGCATACTGAGTCAGAGTTTACAACTTCCTGTGTTTCAGCCTCAGTTTCATCCCTGACTATAGCCTCCGCCCCTTGTATATTAGAATTGTTGTTCCTTTCCCACTCCTTCTGGATGGCTGGTAGGCTTCCAATGAATAATGTTTTCCGATCATGCGTCATGTTATCTAGGTTTTTTAGGATATTCCAAGCTGGCAGGTCATTTTTACACACCCAGAGCAAGTGACCAGCTCTCAGTGCCGTAGTGTTACTCACTCCTGTACAAGCCGAATGGAATCTAGTCTTACAGATATAACATTCAATTCCCGTTACCTTCGTCTTCAAGGAGTTGTTACAGTGGCCACAAATTTGTTTATTTACTCCCATTTTGCCTTGTTTTGTTGTATATATCTATATATTTATAATATTATATGTATATTGTATATTTGTAACAATATATATGTATATATATATTTATATGTTTAATATTTATAATATTATATGTATACCGTATATTTGTAATATTATGTATGTTATTTTGTTCAAACTTTATGGCAGGTACTTAGCGTAGGTAGCGAGGCTGGTCCCCGGTCGGTACAGGTGACCTCTTGTGGCCCAGGTTGATGTCACCAGTTTCCAGTTACCCGATTTATAACCACTGATGCCGCCTCTTGCCACTATTCTATATTTCTAGTATTCTATATTTATAATATTCACTTCCAACTTATATGTTGTTGTGATACCCGTTCCACATCACTGTTCCACGAATCACCGTTCACTATTTTTTTTTTCCTAATACACGCATGTACACAAAGCCTCGTTCACTGGCTCACACGCGGTCTCCCGTTTATTCCCAATTTAACACAAAGTTCTATTGTTAATGACTATTTTCAATTTTGCAGCGGGTCACTATGCACTTTGTTATGTCTGTAATCAGTAATCCACGGCAGTAGTCCTAGGAATCCCTGTTAATGTCACGATTTTAACGGAGCGCGCATGGTATGTCTACCCCCTCCCTCGACCTAAGGTATAGCAACATATATATAAAGAAGTGTTTACCCTCGACTTAGGTTATTATAGGAAGAGACCTCAGAATGCGAATACTGTTCCACCCGCTCTCCCAAGTGGAGTTCGGGGAGATATTCGCACCTCTCCCTAGGAGACACGGGTTGAGAGGGGGAGCGATGAATGACATACGCACATTCCAAGCACCTTATCTCAGATCTGGAGGAGGTTTCTTTGGGACCTTGGCTGGTATTGCTCGACGGGCCATACCATTTTTCATGAAAGCTGTAACACCTAGCGCCATCGATTTTGGGAAAAATGTCCTTGGTGATTTAAGCAGTGGTAAACGGGATGTAAAGAGTGCTCTGAGAACTCACGGTATTGATGCTCTTAAGAGTGTGGGAAAGAAATTGGTAATGGGGGGTAAAATTAAAAGACTCTCTAGGCGAAAAAATAAAAATAGAAAATGTAAACGAGTTCTTGGGTATAAAAATGACGTGTTTTCGCTAACGTAAGCAGTCATACTTCAACTTTTGGAGGGGATCATGGGGGAGCCTAGCGGAGCTGGGGTGAAAATACCACTAGAATATTATAGCTCTAGTATTATTGACCAATTTCCTAGAAATAACAGAATACGTAATGTGGAGAGTTCAATTGCTTCTACTCAGCAAATAGACATTCTTCCTGTCAACCTCCCCATTAATCAACGTTTGCGGGATAATTACTTAGAATTCCGCATCCCTGGAACCCAGGGCGCCTTCTTAGATTTAGCTAATATTGTTATAGATTTTAAGGTATCTTTAACCAAAGATGACGATACCACAAAATTAGAAGAGGATGACCATGTGGAATTTGTGAATGGGTTGTCAAATGCCATGTTTAAAGGTGTTCAGGTTTTTTTAGGAGAGCAGGTAGTTGAAACAAATACTAATTTTAATTATTGGTCGTTTATTAAATTAATTACCTCCATGCCTCCATCAAAAATGTCTTCCTTGGGGAGAACTGGAGGCTTTCACAGGGACTGGCGAGATGACGATGGTATAATCACTAATGAGTTTACAAATACTTATTTTACTGGAGCAACTGCCAAGGATAAAAAATTTATGGGTGATTTAAAAAGTAAAGGTTTGTCGATGTGTTTCCCCCTCCTATTGGATATATCATCCCTAGACCAATGCATATTAGATAATATAGATATGCGACTAAGATTGGAGCTCTCGCCCCATGCCTGGGTCCTAAATACAAGCGTGGACGATGGCTCTAAGTATCGGCTGCATATGGATTATGCTAAGTTATGGGTGACGCGGGTGTTCCCCTACCCAAGTGCTTACCTGGCCTTAAACAGCTCACTGTTAGCATCCCCTGACCCCATAACCTATACTTTCAATAGAACCATTTCTAAAACATATGTCCTAGTAGGGAATCAAACTAGTCTCTTAATTGATCAACCATGGGCGCAAGTAATTCCACACAAGATATACATGATAATCGTTCCAATGAATTATTTCGCCGGTCTTCACCAAGGTAATGGATTATATTTTGAAAATGCAAAGCTGAAAAGTATTGCTATATATTTGAACAATAATGCAATTTACCGAATTGGTGGCGATTTCGATAACCATTATTCCCGCCTTTATTATGAAACTTTGAAGACATTAGGCTTAGAGCGTGATTCACTACTGGCCTATGACTCTTTTAATAAGGGAAGATCAATATTCGCCTTTGACTTAACCACCATTCAAACGAAGGATTCCCTCCCTGTGGAGAAATCTGGCAACTTGCGTATGGAGCTTGAATTTGGTGATGGTGTTACATATAACAGACTGGTTTTACTGTTTGGGGAAACGACCAGGGTACTATCCATCGACGGGCAGAGAACTGTTCTATGCGACGTACGAGCATAAAAAAACATAATGAATTGTTATGATATAAATATTAATTTAAAAAATAATCTAGGGGATCGAGCACTCTACCTAGGTTGTTATAATGCTGATGAGATAGAACATTTAAATCTCTCTTCAAGAAAACCTATTGTTTGCATAACTAATATTTTACCATCACACAGCAGAATCACTATGGGACATTGGGTAGGAATTTATGTTGATAAAGTTAATCATCGGATGTTTTTTTTTTATAGTTATGCAATATCGCCGGTTACTTACGGGCATCATTTTCAAGGATTTATTAAAACTAACAAAATAAGAAAGGTGTTTGGAATGCGCTACAGACTCCAGAGTGATTTTACTCTTGCCTGTGGTTTGTATTGCATCATATTTGTTCATAGAATAAGTCACCTGGGGTTGCCTTCAACAGTACATTACTTTCATAATGTATTTTCAAGCATTACTTTAAAATTAAACGATAAACGTGCCCTCACTTATGCGAGACGATATTTTCCTATGAAACATCATTGTGTTAAGACATTTTGTAGAGCTATAGGAGTTGGTTCTTATAGGTGGTGTAGAGAATATTTTTGTTAGCTAGGCAACCTACCTAACAAGGGGTGTAGCCTCCTATAAAAACCCCTCTCCCCCACCCATCACCCTCAGAAGACTGTCTTCCTCCTACGGAATGGAAGGTGTCTCTCAAAAAACACCTGCGGGGAAGATTGAAGTCCTTGAAGGACCTGGTTAGTATTACCGTCTCTTTCTGCTAATAGATTTATTTTATGTTTATTTCCCTCAATAAAAAAGTTTGTATATCCTCTATTTCACCTTTTATGTTTTTCTCCAGTGCAGTTCTTGGGACCCGTCTACATTTGTAGAGTAGTAATTCTACGTGGGGTTCTGCCCGAAACAAGATGCTGTTACGTAGTCTAATTGACGATGCCTGCTGTAGAGAACACATGGCCGCTCCTGCAGGGGGAAAGGTATGTACTAGTTGTTCCTAGAGAAAAATAGAATATTTTTCTAATAAAATATATAATTATATAAAAAACCTTTAATCACTATAAATTATTTCCCCCATCTCTTTCCAGAACACTCCCGATGCGAGAGAGGAGGAAACTCAGCCAAAAGGTGTCCACCCAACTCACCCCACCCCCCCAAGGGAGGGGGGGATGGGGCTCAAGACCTTCCCCCACTCTTCACTGACGAGGAATCGTCAGAATTCTACTCAGATGAGGATGGGGGGGTGGAGGGGGGTGCGGGATAGGGATGGGGGGGAGTAGAGCTGTAGTAAGTGAAATATGGCAGGAGCACTCTGTAAACTACAATTATTAACTAACATAATTACTTATACATTTTGTGGTTTTTACCTAATAAAGCATTTAATAAATTATTTGATGTTTTTTTTTAACCTTTGGGGGGGGGGGGCTTTTTAATACTCCTTAAATACTCCTATATAAGGGAGGGGCCATTCAGACTTGTTCGAATAAATATATCCTTAATTAGTCCTATATAATGACGTAGTGTTTAAACGGAGATACCAAGAGTAAGTGAAATATGGTGGGGGCTCACCGTAGACTACAATTTGAAGTGGGTCTATCTGTCACCCCGCCTCTGATTCCATTGTCTGATAAGTGGGTCTATCTGGCTCCCCGCCTCTGATTCCATTGTCTGATAAGTACCCCCCATTGTTTGTTAAGTGCCCCTATCTGGCACGGAATATACTACTGAAACGTTATCCCTACAGACAGAAATCAGATGATACAATTGACGATTTACTATAAAACCAAGAAAACGCCCAATCTATTCATGAGAAACTCTCCAGACACAATGCAGAATGCTTTAAAAGAGACCAATGTCGTCTATGCCTTCAAATGCCCACTTGGGGACTGTAAGCCTCAAAGAACTCAGTATATAGGCAAGACAACATCTCTTTCCAGGCGATTAACGATGCATAAGCAACAGAGCTCCATTAAGGAACATTTAATATCTTCCCACAACCAGACCATTACCAGAGAAGTCTTAACAACAAACACGGAAATCATCGATAGATACAGCGATAGCAGGCGGCTTGATATCTGTGAGGCACTACACATTAAGAAGTCAACACCAGCAATCAACAGCCAATTAATGCACAACTATATTCTACCCACTTCAAAACCCCGCACCAATATAGAAGCATCAAGAAATATGGGGCAATAGGCCCTTTGCATTTACTTCCATTCTTCCCCTTTAAATTTACCCAATATTTTGTGTTCTATCTTGTGTTGAAAGTTTGTTTTCACCTCATCCAAAACTGTTGTAGCATATCACCTCACCCAAATGCAGGTATATAAAATGAAAAGCCGTTTGAATTATAGCATAATAGAACTCTGTTTAGTGTTTGCAAGTAATAGTTGTGAGTGTGTAAACTAAAGTTTATGAAAATGTAATAAGTTATTACGAAACACGCTCAAGTGTCGCGTCAGACTTGAAATAAAAATGAATTTTGGAGAATTGATTTTTCAATTACCATCGACAGTGAAAAGAAACAAAAGAAATATTGAGAAAATTCGTGTTAGAATCATTAATCTTACTTTTTTGGGCATATTTAAAAATATGTCTACAGGAAAGACTGCTACTAATATATATATATATATATATATATATATATATATATATATATATATATATATATATATATATATATATATATATATATATATATATATATATATATATATATATATGTACATATATATATATATATATATATATATATATATATATATATATATATATATATATATATATATATATATATATATATATATATATATACACACACACAACTAGGTGACTAGGTGAGTACACAGTTAAACAAGGCTCTAGTCCGGCCGCAGCTTCAATACCCTCCAGTACCACTACATTAAAGAAAATTTATGCAGAACCTACCAGCACTGGAAAAAAGCAGCATCGATCACCGCATGGCCAGACAATCCAGGAACTGTGTGACCTCCTCTCAACACGTAATCACTGAGCATCAGACAAAAGCAGCCAACGACTAGGGCGTGATATACAAGCGAAATATCAGAAATATATCCCTCAAACCCTCTCCATCCTACATAACACCCCCGTACCTACCCCCACCCCTCCCTTAGCAAACAAAGGTCAACACTCAGTTCAAAAGAAACTTAAAGGTTAAGAGTGATCTTCAGCATGCAGCTGAGGGAACCTGTGTGTGCGATGCTTTCATATTCATATTTTGCGGGTCACATATGAAGGGGCCAATCGTAAAAGTCACATACAAACTAATTAAGTATTCTTTGGCAAACTCTTATCGGCTTGTAGCTTATTTTTAAGATAAGTTGGGTGAAATAGAGACATAGGAGAAATATCAACATTTTAACTGTGAGGGGTCATACTCTCTTTGCTGCAGGTCCATGTATTTGAGGCGATATTTTTTTATTTTTTTATGTATTTAATACATATACACAGTCATCAAAATGACCAACAAGGACAGAAACAGGAGGCGTATTCTGCCCCGACACACGTGAACGAAAAAATGAAAACCAAGTGACGGTTCAAATTCACTAAGAGATCCGCGCAAATCGATAACCCGCGTCCTCCCCTTGAGTCTCTTGAGGGTCAGAGGGTGTGACCTGTGCTGGTCACTTCATCTCCGCTCCATCAACCTGTGGCATCTTAACCCGACAACTATCACAGCCGCAACTCTCTGGGGCTTCCTTCCTCTTGTGCAACCTTGTTTCCAGCAAGGGAATTTCTCTCTCTCCATTGGCTCTTCTGAAAGCTACTGGAGGAAGTCAGTCAGGTGGAGGAAGAGCGCGAGAATGGGCTAGTTCTCCTGGGGCCGTACACACACACACACACACACACACACACACACACACACACACACACACACACACACACACACACACACACACACACACACACACACACACACACACACTCACACACACACACTCACATACACACAGTCCATATCTAGTCAAGCATAAGACTAAACTGGAAAAGATTAAAAGGTTTGCCACCAGACTAGTACCCGAACTGAGGGGAATGAGCTACAAGGAGACTACGGGAATTAAACCTCACGTCACTGGGAGACAGAAAAGGTACAGGGGACATGGTCACCACATACAAGATTCTGAGTGAAATTGATAGGGTAGATAAAGACAGGCTATTTACCACAAGAGGCACACGCACTAGGGGACACAGGTGGAAATTGAGTGCCCAAATGAGTCATATAGACGTTAGAAAGAATTTTTTCAGTATCAGAGTAGTAGACAAATGGAATATACTAGGAAGTGATGTGGTGGAGGCTGACTCCATACACAGTTTCAAGTGTAGGTATGATAGAGCCCAATTGGCTCAGGAACCTGTACATTTATTGATTGACAGTTGAGAGGCGGGATCAAAGAGCCAGAGTTCAACCCCCGCAAGCACAACTAGGTAAGGACATACACACACACACACATACACACACACACACGTGTCCAGAGTGCTGTCCGCTCCACCACTGGCTGTGTGTGTGTGTGTGTGTGTGTGTGTGTGTTAGAGAGAAATATATGTAGTAGAAATAATAAATGGAAAAATCAATCATTTAGAAAGGCGGGATCCAAGACCTAATAGCTCAGTTTTGCTGATACAAATAGTACAAATACACACACACACACACACACACACACACACACACACACACACACACACACACACACACACACACACACACACACACACACACACACACACACACACACACACACACACACACACACACACACACACACACACACACACACACACACACACACACACACACACACACACACACACACACACACACATACACACACACACACACACACACACACACACACACACACACACACACACACACACACACACACACACACACACACACACACACACACACACACACACACACACACACACACACACACACACACACACACACACACACACACACACAGGAAGAATGCCGTGTTTCCCCAGGAGTACACAATAATAAGGAAAGAGAGGGAAGGTAGGGGAGGAGGAGGAGTGGCCCTACTCATGAGAAAGGAATGGAGTTTTAAGGAGATGGCTATCCCGGGCTGTGAGGGTTTCAGAGACTACATAGCAGGCACCATGACAATGGGAGGACCAAGGAAAGTAGTAGCAGTAATATATAATCCTCCACCAAATGACAAAAGACCCAGTCAAGAGTACGAAAGCAACAACATGGCAGTTAACACTATAATTGAGAGGGCAGCCTCTTCTGCCTGTAGAAATAGATCCCACCTGCTCATCATGGGGGACTTCAATCACGGCAGGATTGATTGGGAGAACAAGGAACCGCATGGAGGCGAGGATACGTGGAGAGCCAAACTACTGGAGGTGGCGACTAGAAACTTCTTAACCCAGCATGTCAGTGAACCCACAAGGATGAGAGGAAACGACGAACCAGCGAGACTCGACCTGGTTTTCACCCTGAACGACTCTGACATAAGAGAAATCAGTTTTGAGGACCCAGTATGAATGAGCGACCACAGTGTATTGGTGTTTGAGTACCTGATTGAAGAAGGGTTATTGAACTCGAGAAGGGATACCGAAACCAAAAGGTTAGCATGCCGAAAGGGAAACTATGAGGAGATAAGAAAATGCCTAGCAGATATAGCATGGGAAACAGAGCTCAGGGAAAAGACGGCCCAAGATATGATGGAATACATCACGCAAAAATGCAAGGATGCAGCAAACAAGTTTGTCCCAGTCCAAAAGGAAAACAGTGAAATGAAGATGAGAAACCCATGGTTTAATCAGAGATGTAGGCTAGCTAAGCAGCAAAGTAAAAGGGCATGGAGAAACTATAGGAATAACAGGACACTGGAGAGCAGAGAAAGATACCAGAATGCCAGGAATGAATATGTTAGGATGAGAAGAGAGGCAGAAAGACAATACGAAAATGACATCGCTAGCAAGGCAAAGACTCAGCCTAAATTGCTGCATAGCCACATCAGGAGAAAAACAACAGTAAAGGAACAGGTTATGAAATTAAGGTTAGGGGCAGAAGGATTCACTACAAACGACAAGGAAGTGTGTGAGGAACTGAATAAGAAATTCCAGGAGGTCTTCACCTTGGAGCAAGGAGAAATCCCAGAGATAAGAGAGGGAATAGATAACCAGGAACCACTGGAAGAGTTTGAGATTACCAGCGGGGAAGTAAGGAAGTGTTTACTAGAATTGGATGTGACAAAGGCTATAGGTCCAGATGGAATCTCCCCTTGGATACTAAAGGAAGGAGCAGAAGAACTGTGCCTCCCGCTCTCCATGGTGTATAACAAATCACTGGCAACAGGGGAACTGCCAGAAATTTGGAAAGCAGCTAACGTAGTCCCGATATACAAGATAGGGGATAGACAGGAGGCACTGAATTACAGACCAGTGTCCCTAACCTGCATACCATGCAAGTTGATGGAGAAGATTGTGCGAAGAAAGCTAGTGGAACATCTGGAGCGAAAGAACTTTGTAACACAGCATCAACATGGATTCAGGGATGGCAGGTCCTGCCTCACAGGGTTACTTGAATTCTACGACCAGGCAACAAAAATAAGGCAAGAAAGAGAAGGGTGGGCAGACTGCATATTTTTGGATTGTCAGAAAGCCTTTGACACAGTGCCACACAAGGGGCTAGTGAAAAAACTGGAGATGCAGGCTGGAGTGAAAGGGAAGGTACTCCGTTGGATACAGGAGTACCTAAGTAACAGGAGACAACGAGTCAGTGTGAGGGGTGAGGTCTCAGATTGGCGAGACGTTACGAGTGGAGTACCGCAGGGGTCAGTCCTTGGAGCTATACTGTTTCTGATATATGTAAATGATCTTCCAGAGGGTATAGAATCGTTTCTCTCAATGTTTGCCGATGATGCAAAAATTATGAGGAGGATTGAAACTGAGGACGATAGTAGGAGGCTACAAGATGACCTAGACAGACTGAGTGAATGGTCCAACAAATGGCTGTTGAAGTTCAACCCGAGTAAATGCAAAGTAATGAAACTAGGTGGTGGAAATAGGAGGCCAAACACAGGATACAGAATAGGAGATGAAGTACTTAATGAAACGAACAGAGAGAAAGATCTAGGAGTTGATATCACACCAAACCTGTCTCCTGAAGCCCACATAAAAAGAATAACGTCTGCGGCATATGCGAGGCTGGCTAACATCAGAACAGCGTTCAGGAACCTGTGTAAGGAATCATTCAGAATCTTGTACACCACATATGTAAGACCAATCCTGGAGTATGCGGCCCCAGCATGGAGCCCGTACCTTGTCAAGCACAAGACGAAGCTGGAAAAAGTCCAAAGGTATGCCACTAGACTAGTCCCAGAACTAAGAGGCATGAGTTACGAGGAAAGGCTGCGGGAAATGCACCTTACGACACTGGAAGACAGAAGAGTAAGGGGAGACATGATCACAACTTACAAAATCCTCAGAGGAATCGACCGGGTAAACAAGGATAAACTATTCAACACTGGTGGGACGCGAACAAGGGGACACAGGTGGAAACTGAGTACTCACATGAGCCACAGAGACGTTAGAAGGAACTTTTTTAGTGTCAGAGTAGTTAACGGATGGAATGCATTAGGCAGTGATGTGGTGGAGGCTGACTCCATACACAGTTTTAAATGTAGATATGATAGAGCCCAGTAGGCTCAGGAATCTGTACACCAGTTGATTGAGAGTTGAGAGGCGGGACCAAAGAGTCAAAGCTCAACCCCCGCAAGCACAAATAGGTGAGTACAAATAGGTGAGTACACACACACACACACACACACACACACACACACACACACACACACACACACACACACACACACACACACACACACACACACACACACACACACACTTATTGCTGACGATGCAAAGTTAATGAGAAGAGTTGTGACAGATGAGAATTGTAAGATTCTCAAAGATTACTTAAACAAGTTGCAGAATTGGTCCGAGAAGTGGATACTTGAGTTCAACACCGGCAAGTATAAGTTGATGAAAATAGGAACAGGCGGCAGCAGACCAAAAAGGCAGTCCACGATGAAGGGAATCTACGTCTCGATAACGACAAGAGAAAAAGACCTGGGTGTAGACATGACATCAATCCTTAATGCTCTGGAGGCTCATATATAAATAGGAATACGACAGCAGCGTTCTCTAGCAAAAGTCAGGGGCCAGATTCACGAAGAAGTTACGCAAGTACTAACGAACGTGTACATCTTTCCTCAATCTTTGACGGCTTTGGTTACATTTATTAAACAGTTTACAAGCATGAAAACTTCCCAGTCAACTGTTGTTATTGTTATAAACAGCCTCTTGGTGCTTCAGAGCTCATTAACTGTTTAATAATTGTAAACAAAGCCGCCAAATATTGAGAAAAGATTGACAGGTTCCTAAGTGCTTGCGTAACTGCTTCGTGAATGTGGCCCCTGTTGGCCCTCACAGCTCCTACCACACCCTCAGTGGCCCAATTAACTCCTAGGGAAGTGTTCGATGATTACTCATTTTTACTTCACAATCTTTTATTAAATTTTGAGGCCTCTATTCGTTTGCAGTCAATCCATTTATACCAGTGTCCATTGATTTAATAACACTAATGGGTAATAGGTGATATTTTTTTTGCATTGCTTATTCCTCCAGAGTATAACTTTCCATTGAGCTTTGCCTCAGACAGCTTAGTGAAGACGTTTTGAAGGCTCCTGACTCCTTGGTTAGAGCTGAGTCGAATGTTTTCACTAGTCGGCTGCCTTCAGGTGCCTTCAGGTGCCTTCAGGTGCCTTCAGGTGCCTTCAGGTATCTTCAAGACGTCTTCCCTAAGCTGTCTAAGGTAAAGGTCTAAGGAAGGTTTGAGGAAATAACAACCATTTTCTATACACCGGAGTCATACGCAATCAGAAAATAACAATATACTACCCAGGACAAGAATGTTTACACAATGTAATTTGTTTCACATGTGCATTTATGTTATTTATATTAACCACGTAAGCATCCAATATAGATCATGGCAACGGTAAAGTTATAATCGTTTTCTCACAAATTCGACTAGTGCATAATTATCATAATGTATGTTCAGGCTGTGCCTGTTAGTATGTCAGTTTGTCTGTTAGCCTTTTCGATAGTTTATCTATTAATCTGTCTATTAGGCTGGCTGCTATCTATTTGTATATTGGGCTTTCTGCTATATATATATGCCTGTCTAGCTGTCTGTCTCTCCTGACAATTACTGCCCAGCAGTTCCAAAGGCTGGAGAATTATTGGCATTGTTTAGCAATTGTTGCTAAACATTTAGATATAAATTCATTGTTTATGTTGACAAAAAAACTCAGAATACATCAACTAAGTAATGCAGTGTTGTGAAACTATTATTATTTTTGTTTTAGATTTTGTTGAAAATATAAACATTTTATTTGTGTCGAAATATGAGTTGAGTTTTTAAAGAATTCTGTTATTTAGTGTGTAAGTCTTAGTCTCTTTAACTGCGAGTGTCTTAATATGTGAGTCTCACTGTAAGTGTATCTTCTGTCTGTATGACTCTTAGTATGGTATTCAATGTTTGCGAGTCTCTCCATGTATGTGAGTCTCTCTCTTAGTGTCTGTATCAGTCTCATATAGTCAGTGTGTGTCTCGCAGTCTGTGATTCTCTCGTACTCTGTGAGAGACTCGTACTTTTGGAACCACTTGGAGTACTCTGTGAGCTTGACACAGTCTGAGTTGCTCATACCCTGTGGGTCTCACTATCACCCTAGCGCCTGAATGGCTTTTCCAATTTATATGAAAATTACCACTTTGCCTTTTCACGATACATGTAGCGTCTGCTGAACTTTCGATCGTGATTGGCTACATGAAAAGCAATTGATCAAGGTTTACCAATTTGGTTCTGAATATCTCGATGATTGTTGTGTATAAAAATCAAAGAAGTTTTGCATAAATGTGTTTATTTAGAGGCCCGAGAACCTTATTAAGTCACCTACTTAACTTATATTACCTGACGGCTGAGTGGAGAGCGCTTGGCATTCGTAGTCCTAAAGTTCCGTGTTCGATTCCCGGCGGAGGGGGAAACAAATGTGCAGTTTTCTTCACCCTGATGCAGCTGTTCACCTAGCAGTAAATAGGTACCTGGGAGTTAGACAGCTACTACGGGCTGCTTCCTAGGGGTGTGTAACAAAAAGGAGGCCTGGTCGAGGACCGGGCCGCCGGGACGCTAAGCCCCGAAATCACTTCAAGATAACTTCAAGATAACCTTGAGACCAAGGCTGTTCTCTGGTTCTGTGCGGGTCACATTTTGTATTTTTCGAGTCTTCAATTTCTTCATATTGTTTGAAACTGGGATCAAAGGCACATTATGAGGGACTAAAGGAGGTTTTTGCTATGTCTTAGAGTAGGAGTTAGTCTTTAACATTACCCGATGGTCAATACTTTAGGGTTAATGTAGCGTTAATGATACATTAACACACACATATGGTGCAGTTGCTTACTGAGCATTCAACCGCAGAATGTGAGTATTGTGTGTTTACAATGATAAAATATAATTATCAGTCTGTCCAAAGTTGGAGGCTAGACGCATAGGGCTAGTCTCACCCAAGTTTGTCAGGGGGAATAGTCTGGAGTACGGGACAGACATAGGCTGGTCGTGGTAGGCGTAGGTTAAATGCCTTAAGAAATATTAGCCTCATAGAGACCCTCACAAGGTTTTCGTGCAGTTAAGTGTGAAATATTTGGTATGATTTCCTTGGATTTATAGTAATTGTAATATTATATTTGAGTGACTTATACAGTTGTTTCAGTGCTTATTAATAATACATTTTTCTGAAACGGGGGGGGGGGCAACTGGGTCAGTGAAAAATGAGGGGTGGAATGGGGGGGGGGCCGGGGAAAGGCAGCCTATCCTGGACACTGACGGCTATCCCTCTTAGTATCCATAGATATGAAAAAAAATTTGTTAATTGCTTGTGTGGGAACCGACCTGTGAGATTTATGTGTATTTAATTTATATGAATTTATATAGAATTTATATTAACGTTAATTTATATATTTCGATAGCAATTTTTATGATGTTTAGCAGACTGTATTTCTGCAATATTCTCACAACTTGATTCATACACATTATGAGCATTCTATATAAAATTTATAAATATGCAGCCAATCAAACTACAGTATTAAACTACATATATTAGTAAATAAATTTTGGAGGTGCCTTATCATATTGTATGGTAGACTTAGTATAGAAGTAGAGGAGCCGAGCGGACAGCACACTGGACTTGTGATCTTGTGGTCCCGGGTTCGATCCCGGGCGCCGGCGAGAAACAATGGGCAGAGTTTCTTTCACCCTATGCTCCTGTTACTTAGCAGTAAAATAGGTATCTGGGTGTTAGTCAGCAGTCACGGGCTGCTTCCTGGGGGTGGAGGCCTGGTCGAGGACCGGGCCGCGGGGACATTAAAGCCCCGAAATCATCTCAAGATAACCTCAAGATAGTCCACCAGGTATAACTAGGATGTAGACACCAAATAATCCTCATGTGAGGTCAGCTTCCACCACCCATAGTAACTGATGTACCAAGATTAATTCTTGTTTCGTCTTCTATTATTCCTATCAAAGGGCACTAGTTGTAAGCAGGAATCCTAATATATGACAGCTATATCAGATGATACGTTTGTTATATTATTAGATAAGGACTAAGGATTAATTACCTGGGTTGAGTCGTTGCCTCCTGTTCTAACCGGAATTAATCATATCTACCAATCATTACTGGCCAATAATGACTTAGATAAGATAGCGGAAAGACACTTCTCTTGTGGTTGTTGAATGCGTGTTGATGATGGTAAAAGCACTAATTTGATCTCCATAATATTTCGTCCATGGGAGAATTATAGGAGCTCAATTTGCTCCCCAGTGACTCTGGTCTAACAACAATGGCAATGACCTCCCTCACCACTGACGCCTGGCTCTCTTTGTCCGGATGTCAATAAGTGATAGAAGGGTCACATTTACTCTATTTTGATACTGATAATTAAGTTAATTCAAATGAGATATTTTTGTGGTGTTGAAAGTCAAAATACAGCTGTATTAACTATAATTCCCAACAGAATAACTGGTGAATTTATTGAGCTATGTGGCAATGATATCACGTTACCCATACTATCAGGAGCACTCTGCTGGCATACAGGATCCCTTAACCGCTCGTCCAAGACAACCGGACAAAAGAGGAAGGTAGCCGAGGCTACCCTCCTCTTTTGTCCAGTCGTGTTGGTCGAGCAGTTAAGGGATCCTGTACGCCAGCAGAGTGCTCCTTGCAGTATGGGTTCGACTCACTTCAGGGGTGTGAGTTTTCAGTTGCATATAGTCCTGGGGACCATTCAGGCTTGTTCGCATTTGTGTTCCTCACGTGCACCCCAAAGAATGAGGTGATTTGATAAAATGCTATGCCCATGATTACCAACCGAGTGCTGGCGGGGGGATGGAAATAACCTCGGCTACCATCCTCCTTTGTCCGGTCGTGTTGGTCCGAGTGGTTAAGGGATTCTGTACGCCAGCAGAGTGCTCCTAGCAATATGGGTTCGAGTCACGTCAGGGGTGTGAGTTTTCAGCTATATATATATACATATAACTGAAAACTCACACCCCAGAAGTGACTCGAACCCATACTGCCAGGAGCAACTCAACTGGTATGTACAGGGACGCCTTAATCTGCTTGACCATCACGACCGGACAATAAGGAAGTGATAGCCGAAGCTATTTGAACCACTTCCCCGCCGGCACTCGGATGGTAATCTTGGGCATAGCATTTTATCAAATCACCTCATTCTTTGGGGCACACGTGAGGAACACAAATGCAAACAAGCCTGAATGGTCCCCAGGACTATATACAACTGAAAACTCACACCCCAGAAGTGACTCGAACCCATACTGCCAGGAGCAACGCAACTGGTATGTACAGGGACGCCTTAATCCGCTTGACCATCACGACCGGACAATAAGGAAGTGATAGCCGAAGCTATTTGAACCACTTCCCCGCCGGCACTCGGATGGTAATCTTGGGCATAGCATTTTATCAAATCACCTCATTCTTTGGGGCACACGTGAGGAACACAAATGCAAACAAGCCTGAATGGTCCCCAGGACTATATACAACTGAAAACTCACACCCCAGAAGTGACTCGAACCCATACTGCCAGGAGCAACGCAACTGGTATGTACAGGGACGCCTTAATCCGCTTGACCATCACGACGGAACAATAGAAGTGGTTCAAATTGCTTCGGCTATCACTTCCTTATTGTCCGGTCGTGATGGTCAAGCGGATTAAGGCGTCCCTGTTAACATAAGCGTTAACAACACTCCTCTTGTACCTGTCTGGGCACTCACTGTTGGCTTTCAGGCACATTCCTATGTTCGTTTCCTTAGTGTAGACTGCAGTGTGAAAAACTCCGCTCCTTTCCATGACTACTACATCTAGAAAGGGCAGCTTCCCATCCTTCTCCATCTCGTAAGTGAAACGCAACACAGAATTCTGCCCAAATGCCTTCTTCAGCTCCTGCAGATGTCTGACATCAGGTACCTGTGTAAAAATGTCGTCAACATACATGCAGTATACGGCCGGTTTCAAGTTCATGTCGACTAAGACTTTTTGCTCGATGGTACCCATGTAGAAGTATGCAAACAGGACACCTAGGGGAGAACCCATGGCTATCCCATCTACTTGCTTATACATGTGTCTATCCCGGCTCAAGAAGGGTGCCTCTTTTGTAGAAGCTTGGAGTAGTTTCCTTAAAATGTTTTCTGGTATGTCAAGAGGAGTACAGGCCAGATCATGATACACTCTGTCGGCTATCATCCCGATTGTTTCATCCACAGGTACGTTGGTAAACAGGGATTCTACGTCCAACGAGGCTCTTATCCCTGTGGCCCGTGTTCCCCGCAGTAAGTCAACAAATTCCTTTGGAGACTTCAGGCTGAAGGCGCAAGGGACATAAGGAGTCAGCAAGCCGTTGAGTCGTTTCGCCAGTCTGTACGTGGGTGTGGGTATCTGGCTGATGATTGGCCGAAGTGGGTTTCCAGGCTTGTGTGTCTTGACATTTCCATACGCATATCCAGGTTTATATTCCCCAATAATCTTTGGCAGGTGTAGTCCGGATTTCTTGGCGTTCACAGTTTCGATCAATTTGTTGACCTTTGCTTTCAATTCGGCTGTAGTGTCCTTCGTTACCCTTTGGAATTTAGTTTGGTCAGAGAGTATAAGGTTCATTTTCGCCAGATATTCGTCTTTTTCATGAATGACATATATTGGCGATTTGTCACCTCTCCTGACAACTATCTCCTTGTTCTCACGAAGGCTCTTTGCTGTTGCTTTGAGCTCGGGGAACAGTATGGTGCTTCTGTAGTTGCCTCGATTCTTTCCTCCTTCTGCAACAAGTTCTGCTTGTAAGGTCACTTTGGTGGTGACCTTCTTTTGTGTCTCGAGGTCGAATATGTCGTCCAACAGAATCTCCAACTCCACTTTCCGGGCCATCTCACTCGGTCTGGACATAACGTGACAGTTTATACCCAGAATTAGGAGAGTGACTTGGTCCTCAGTGAGGTTGATTCCTGCAAGGTTCAGGAAGCCATCTCTTGGTCGTGAAATTGTCATAGGTCCTCCATATAATGTTGTTAGCTTCTTGATAATCCTTGTTTCAGTGCTGAGGTGATGTTGGTCTGTGAGGATGTCGAGGTGTTGTTCAATGCGGGTACGGATACTTTCGTCGATGTTGCTATTTCTCCACTCGTTTGTAGCATGAAGTAGTTGCGTTTTGTTGTCTTTGATTTCATTCTCTGCCTTGTATATCTGATCACGAATCAGATCCTGGCGATATTTTATCGTGAAGGCTTGATTCCTTGCTGCTGGGTCGTGCGCTTTAATATTAGTATATTTTGGTAGCAGTCTTTCCTGTAGACATATATTATTAAATATGACCGAAAAAGTAAGATTAATAATTCTAACACGAATTTTCTCAATCTTTCGTACATTTCTTTTCACTGTTGGAGGTAAATCAGAAATCAATTCTCCAAAATTCATTTTTATTTCTAGTCTGATGCGACACGAGCGCGTTTCGTAAAACTTATTACATTTTCAAAGACTTTAGTTTACAAATACACAACTGAATAGAACTTACGCATCTCCGATTTAATATCTACATTTGAGTGAGGTGGATGGGGTGAGGTGGCATTAATAGGGTATTAATTTCATCAACACAAGACAGAACAAGAGGTGGTATTAATAGGGTATTAATTTCATCAACACAAGACAGAACACGAAACAATGGGTATTGAATAGTAGTGTTTGTAGAAAGCCTATTGGTCCATATTTCTTGATGCTTCTATATTGGAGCGGAGTCTTGAGGTGGGTAGAATATAGTTGTGCATTAATTGGCTGTTGATTGCTGGTGTTGACTTCTTGATGTGTAGTGCCTCGCAAACGTCAAGCCGCCTGCTATCGCTGTATCTATCGATGATTTCTGTGTTGTTTACTAAGATTTCTCTGGCGATGGTTTGGTTGTGGGAAGAGATTATATGTTCCTTAATGGAGCCCTGTTGCTTATGCATCGTTAAACGCCTAGAAAGAGATGTTGTTGTCTTGCCTATATACTAGGTTTTTTGGAGCTTACAGTCCCCAAGAGGGCATTTGAAGGCATAGACGACGTTAGTCTCTTTTAAAGCGTTCTGTTTTGTGTCTGGAGAGTTTCTCATGTGTAGGCTGGCCGTTTTTCTGGTTTTATGGTAAATCGTCAGTTGTATCCTCTGATTTTTGTCTGTAGGGATAACGTTTCTATTAACAATATCTTTCAGGACCCTTTCCTCCGTTTTATGAGCTGTGGAAAAGAAGTTCCTGTAAAATAGTCTAATAGGGGGTATAGGTGTTGTGTTAGTTGTCTCTTCAGAGGTTGCATGGCGTTTCACTTTCCTTCTTATGATGTCTTAGACGAAACCATTGGAGAAGCCGTTGTTGACTAGGACCTGCCTTACCTTACAGAGTTCTTCGTCGACTTGCTTCCATTCTGAGCTGTGGCTGAGAGCACGGTCGACATATGCGTTAACAACACTCCTCTTGTACCTGTCTGGGCAGTCGCTGTTGGCATTTAGGCACATTCCTATGCTCGTTTCCTTAGTGTAGACTGCAGTGTGGAAACCTCCGCTCTTTTCCATGACTGTTACAACTAGAAAGGGCAGCTTCCCATCCTTTTCCATCTCGTAAGTGAAACGCAGCACGGAACTCTGCTCAAATGCCTCCTTCAGCTCATGCAGATGTCTGACATCAGGTACCTGTGTAAAAATGTCGTCAACATACCTGCAGTATATGGCCGGTTTCAAGTTCATGTCGACTAAGACTTTTCGCTCGATGGTACCCATGTAGAAGTTTGCAAACAGGACACCTAGGGGAGAACCCATGGCGACCCCATCTACTTGCTTATACAAGTGCCAATCCGGGCTCAAGAAGGGTGCCTCTTTAGTACAAGCTTGGAGTAGTTTCCTCAGAATGTTTTCTGGTATGTCAAGAGGAGTACAGGCTGGATCACGATACACTCTGTCGGCTATCATCCCGATTGCCTCGTCCACAGGTACGTTGGTAAACAGGGATTCTACGTCCAACAAGGCTCTTATCCCTGTGGCCCGTGTTCCCCGCAGTAAGTCAACAAATTCCTTTGGAGACTTCAGGCTGAAGGCGCAAGGGACATAAGGAGTCAGCAAGCCGTTGAGTCGTTTCGCCAGTCTGTACGTGGGTGTGGGTATCGGGCTGATGATTGGCCGAAGTGGGTTTCCAGGCTTGTGTGTCTTGACATTTCCATATGCATATGCAGGTTTATATTCCCCAATAATCTTTGGCAGGTGTAGTCCGGATTTCTTGGCGTTCACAGTTTCGATCAATTTGTTGACCTTTGCTTTCAATTCGGCTGTAGTGTCCTTCGTTACCCTTTGGAATTTAGTTTGGTCAGAGAGTATAAGGTTCATTTTCGCCAGATATTCGTCTTTTTTATGAATGACGTATATTGGCGATTTGTCACCTCTCCTGACAACTATCTCCTTGTTCTCACGAAGGCTCTTAGCTGCTGCTTTGAGCTTGGGAACAGTATGGTGCTTCTGTAGTTGCCTCGATTATTTCCTCCTTCTGCAATAAGTTCTGCTTGTAAGGTATCTTTGGTGGTGACCTTCTTTTGTGTCTCGAGGTCGAATATGTCGTCCAACAGAATCTTCAAATCCACTTTCCGGGCCATCTCACTCGGTCTGGACATAACGTGACAGTTTATACCCAGATTTAGGAGAGTGACTTGGTCCTCAGTGAGGTTGATTCCTGCAAGGTTCAGGAAGCCATCTATTGGTCGTGGAATTGTCATAGGTCCTCCATATAACGTTGTTAGTTTCTTGATTATCCTTGTTTCAGTGCTGAGGTGATGTTGGTCTGTGAGGATGTCGGAGTGTTGTTCAATGCGAGTACGGAGACTTTCGTCGATGTTGCTGTTTCTCCATTTGTTTGTAGCATGAAGTAGTTGCGTTTTGTTGTCTTTGATTTCATTTTCTGCCTTGTATATCTGATCACGAATCAGATCTTCACGATAAAATATCGCCAAGATCTGATTCGTGATCAAATATGCAAGGCAGAAAATGAAATCAAAGACAACAAAACGCAACTACTTCATGCTACAAACGAATGGAGAAACAGCAACATCAACGAAAGTCTCCGTACTCGCATTGAACAACACCTCATACACAACAGCAGCAATATTATCTGCATATTGTATTTAATATTAGTAAATGGTGTCGGGTTTTCCAACAGCTTGTCTTAGGCCAAGATGTGAACACAGACGAATTTTTAGCCAAACTTAACCACTGCACTGCGCAAAGCGCCTTTAGGCGGTCTGAGAGTTGTGCTTTTTGTTTATAATTAGGCTATATTTTAATGTTTTTTTAATGTTTTCATTACTCTTTGTGTCTTGAAATGGAAATAGTTGACTTTGGAAACATTTTGACATTAACTTTACCTGAGCATTCATAAAAATAACAAAAGTCCGTGACAATTGCAACAACACGTTTTTTCCGAACATAGGTGAGCAGTGCAAGGGTTAATGACCAAGTCACCTCCATAAAATTTACTATGGAGACTGAAATTGATAAATGTTTGCCATTCTTAGATGTGCTTATTCATAGGGAAGACTCTTCATTAAAGTTTAGTGTTTACAGAAAACCTACGAATAATTTATCTTATGTTCCTTATTTTTCAGGGCATAGATACAATGTAAAAAAGTCATTTTTTCCTTCAATGTATCTAAGAGCTCTTGGAGTTGTGAGTCCAGAATTCTTAGACGAAGAATTTAAGAAAATTGATTCGATTGGTCTTAAGCTTTGTTACCCACTGAATTTTTTGGAAGTTTGTCGTAACAAAGCACGTCGTACATATTATAATAATGTATGCAGTGAGAGGATTCGCCCAAAGAATGTGTTATGTTTACCATATTTCTCTGGGTTTGAGAATATTGTTAAGGCCTTGAAACTTTTTAATATAGATGTAATGTTTAGCTACGAAAACACTGTTGGTAAGCTATTAGTTAGGAACAGCCCTCGTAGTGATAATTGCGTCATTTATAAAATACTTTGTAAGGAATGTAATAAGTTCTATGTTGGGCAAACATCTAAAGATTTAAAATGTAGAATATCGCAACATAAATATTCTGTAAGACATGGCCAATTGTCTAATGCTTTGTTTGTTCATTTGTCAGAAAAAGCTCACCAAATTGATTGGGAGAGTGCTTCTTCAATAACAAATTGTAAAAGCACCTATAACAGAAACATAATTGAATCTGCTTTGATACAGATCACAAAAGAAAGTAATTTGAATATTAGCAGTGGTCTATATAACTTAGATCCATTTCTAATAGATCAGCTAAAGGGCGATTTAAGTAGGATCATTGGAAAACATTTGTCTCACTAATTCATTGTATATATTTACCATTTTATGCTATAATTACCTATGTATTGTGCTTGTATGTTTGCTGTATCAGATGGGCCATTGGGCTACATCAGATGGGCCAATTGGGTGCATCTGATGGGCCAATGGGCCGTCTGCATTGTCCAAGTATTGTACCTCACCTCACTTCACCAGTCTCTCCTGCCTATTTATACCCATCACCCGATCTGTAAAATCACTCCTTCTGCAGATGTATTAATATACGAAAGTACTTAAGGAAATTCCTGTTTCATTTTTCCTCCGTGGTCTGACATTGTCATATATATATATATATATATATATATATATATATATATATATATATATATATATATATATATATATATATATATATATATATATATATATATATATATATATATATATATATATATATATATATATATATATATATATATTTATATATATGTCGTACCTAGTAGCCAGAACTCACTTCTCAGCCTACTATGCAAGGGCAGATTTGCCTAATAAGCCAGGTTTTCATGAATTATTATATTTTCTCTATTTTTTCTCTTATGAAATGATAAAGCTACCCATTTCATTACGTATGAGGTCAATTTTTTTTATTGGAATTAAAATTAACGTAGATATATGACCGAACCTAACCAACCCTACCTAACCTAACCTATCTTAATATGTTAGGTTAGGTTAGGTAGCCCAAAAAGTTAGGTTAGGTTAGGTTAGGTAGGTTAGGTAGTCGAAAAACAATTAATTCATGAAAACTTGGCTTATTAGGCAAATCGGGCCTTGCATAGTAGGCTGAGAAGTACGTTCTGGCTACTACCAGAACGCACTTCTCAGCCTACTATGCAAGGCCCGATTTGCCTAATAAGCCAAGTTTTCATGAATTAATGTTTTTTCGACTACCTAACCTACCTAACCTAACCTAACCTAACTTTTTCGGCTACCTAACCGAACCTGACCTATAAAGATAGGTTAGGTTAGGTTAGGTTAGGTAGGGTTGGTTAGGTTCGGTCATATATCTACGTTAATTTTAACTGCAATAAAAAAAAATTGACCTCATACATAATGAAATGGGTAGCTTTATCATTTCATAAGAAAAAAATTAGAGAAAATATATTAATTCATGAAAACTTGGCTTATTAGGCAAATCGGGCCTTGCATAGTAGGCTGAGAAGTGCGTTCTGGATACTAGGTACGACATATATATATATATATATATATATATATATATATATATATATATATATATATATATATATATATATATATATATATATATATATATATATATATATATATATATATAT
Organism: Procambarus clarkii; assembly: GCF_040958095.1. Classification (NCBI taxonomy): domain Eukaryota; kingdom Metazoa; phylum Arthropoda; class Malacostraca; order Decapoda; family Cambaridae; genus Procambarus; species Procambarus clarkii. The sequence continues at coordinate 38,326,262 of NC_091156.1, read as the reverse complement.
ATATATATATATATATATTGGTGTATACTGGCAGCAGGTTTTCTTTCAAACATGTTTCATTGAATATGACCGCATATTCTGTATTTATTATTTTCTGGTTTAGGGCTTCTATCCCTCTAACTATTTTCTTAGCATCAGGGCTTAATTGAAATAGGAGTTCTCCAAAACTCATTTTCGTACTTTTAAGGTGAAGAAAAGAAGTGATTTACTATAGAGTGTATTACACTTATTTATATAATTTCCACAACGTTTCGAACCTTCATGGTTCATTCTCAAGTGAACAGATCTTACAATACTAGTTGATTTTATACCCGCACTGGGTCAGGTGATAATACAATAAAAGTGAAAACATGGGGGGATACATAAGGGATAAATGTGAGGTGAAACATAGAGGTAACTGCAGAAGGCTTATTGGCCCATACGAGGCAGCTCCTATCTAAACACAAAGATTAATCCAGTGTAATTGGCCTATTATGTTGGACATTGTCTTCTGTGTTGGCATCGTTATGTTCTGGTCTTGTCCTTACTCTCATGGTGGGTAGAGTAAATAGTTCCGTAATTTGGGTGTTCATGGTAGGTCGCTCTATTCTTATGTGAATTGCCTCAAGAATTTGCAATCTTCTTGCATCTTGGGTTTTGTCTATTATGCAGGTATTCTTGTTCAACATTTCTCTTGTAAGAGTGATGTCATGGGCTTGTCTCATGTGATTCCTAGGGGCACCAGATTGAAGATGGCATGTCAAACGCCTCGTCAGCTTGGTCGACGTCATACCTATGTACTTAGATTGAAGGTTACATCCTTCGTGGGGGCAAGTGTACATGTATACAACGCTTGACTGCTGTAGAGGGTTCTCCGTCGGCTTCGGGCTGTTTTTGATAAGGAGTTCGGAAGTCTTCTTGGTTTTGTAGAATATTATCAGGTTTATGTTTTGGTTAGGTGTAGTGCTTTTTACTCCTTTACGGATTATTTCTTTCATTATTCTTTCCTCTTTTATATGTTAACTGTGCATGGTTGATTTGTAACATAATTTTATTGGAGGTGCTGTGGTTTCTGTTCTAGGTTCTGGATTATACCAACGGTCCAAGTGTCTTCTTATAGCAGCGTTTATTTCCGCGTTGCTATATCCGTTGTTCACCAATACCTGAGTTACTCTTTCAAACTCTCTACTCACGTTGCTCCATTCAGAGCAGTGGGTAAGCGCTCGACGAATATAAGCATTGAGAACACTGGCTTTGTATCTTTGGGGGCACTCACTTCTACCGTTCAGGCATAATCCTATGTTGGTGGGCTTGGTATATACGTTGGTGCTTAAAGAGGTTCCTGTTTTTGTTATTAGTACATCCAGGAACAGCAGACTGTTATTTTCACTATTTTCATGTGTAAATCGGAGTACTGACTCTCTCTCTAGGTGTCATTTTAGGTCAATTAGTTCATCTGAATCTTTTACTATTACGAATATGTCATCTACATAACGGCAGTATACAGTTGGTTTTTGTCTACTACTGAAGATCCTGTCTTCGATGGTTCCCATATAAAAATTAGCAAATAAAACTCCTAAGGGGGAGCCCATTGCTACTCCGCCTATTTGTAAATACATGTCTCCTTGTGGACTGATGAAAGGGGCTTCCTTTATACATGCTTCGAGAAGACTTTTCAAGTGTGGCTCAGGTATGTCTAATTTGGGGGTGGTCTCGTCTCTGTATACACTGTCCAGTATCATTCCTATGGTTGTGTCGACTGGGACGTTGGTAAATAGGGCTTCAACGTCCAGGGATGCGATAATTCCATCGGGCTGGGTAGATTTGATCAATTCTAGGAAATCTACTGATGATTGTAGACTAAACTTACTTGGAGTGTATGGAGTTAGGAGTTCATTGAGTTTCTTTGCCAGGTGATAAGTTGGGGTTGGTATTTGGCTGATTATAGGGCGTATTGGGTTACCTGGTTTATGCGTCTTAACATTGACGTAGGCATATCCTAAGCCATAGTCGCCTTGAAGTTTATTGAAATGCACACTACCTTTCTTTGTGTTGATTGCTGTAATTGTTTTGTTTACTTTCCGCTTAAGGTTTTCCGCTTAGCCCTAATGCTAAGAAAATAGTTAGAGGGATAGAAGCCCTAAACCAGAAAATAATATATACAGAATATGCGGTCATATTCAATGAAATATATATATATTGTGACGATAATCTCCTTCAAGAGAGATTGAGCCTGCTCTTCCCTCCTAAGTACGTCTCTATACAACTAATATAGAAGATATATCCAACACGTACAACACCAAGGTTTGCCCAGAGAGCAAACGTATTCAGCACCAGGAACACCTGCTCCACCGCTCAAACCAGTGAACTACCTGTCCGTCGCTTGCTCATCGCTGATTGGCTGGTGCCCTGTCGCACCTGCTCCCTCCACCCGCCACACTAGTTGATGTCTGGGGCCACCATGACCTACAGACCTCAGAATATCCCGTGCTTTCCACAAGTTAACACGTCTCATTGGTAGACTAAGCTCTGGCTTACGTGCACTAAGAGAGGTGGCAGCTTAAAGCCAATATTCCTGCACCCATATATTTCATTGTATATTATTCACTTGTTATTTCTCACTTGTATTAACGTAACCTTTCATTTTGCCAGTAATTATTCTTATTATTTTGATTGATTGATTTTATGTTACAAATTTTATGTCCATTTTATTCATGTTTTGCTTTTCTAACGTAATTCAAATTTCATTGTTAAATTTACTTGTGTTTTGTGTGTCTTCCCATTATCGTACCACAGACGAAAGTTCCAGATTTTCTCTTTTTGTTTCTTTATGAGACGAGGCGATACCCATAGCTTTTGAAACAGCCGAACACCAACGCGTTACTGTCACAATATATATATATATATATATATATATATATATATATATATATATATATATATATATATATATATATATATATATATATATATATATATATATATATATATATATATATATATATAGCTGAAAACTTGTATCTGTATATATATATATATATATATATATATATATATATATATATATATATATATATATATATATATATATATATATTGTGACGGTAACGCGTTGGTGTTCGGCTGGTTAAAAGCTAGGGGTATGGCCTCGTCACATATAGAAAAAAAAATAGAAAATCTGGAACTTCGTCTGTGGTTAGGTAAGGAGAAGACACACAAAACACAAGTAAATTTTAACAATGAAATTTTAATTACGTTAAAGAAAGTAAAGCATGAATAAAATGGACATACAAATTCGTATAATAAAATCAATCAAAGTAATAAGAATAATCAAATGACAAAATGAAAAGTTACGTTAAGACAAAGGAACAAATAACAAGTGCGAAACAAGTAAATAGGTGCCGGAATATTGGCTTCAAGCTATCACTTCTCTTAGTACACGTAAGCCTGGGGCTTTAGTCTACCAACGAGACGTGTTAACCTGTCGAAAGCACGGGATATTCTGAAGACTGAGGTCGTGGCGGCCCCAGACATCAAGTAGTATGGTGGGTGGAGTGCAGTTGCAGCTAGACCCGTAGCCAATCAGCGATGAGCCGGCGACAAGACAGGTAGTTTGGCGGTTTGAGGTGGAGCAGGTGTTCCTGGCTGCATACGTTTTGCGCTCTGGCAAACCTTGCTGGTGTTGTCGTTGTTGGATTTTTCTTCTATACTTGTTTTATATAGATGTATCGACGTATTTTTGGAGGGAAGAGCAGGCTCAATCTCTTGAAGGAGATTATCGTCACAACTCTTCCCCGAAGCCTGCGGTTCTGGAAGAAGTACGTCGTTACGTGGTGGAGTAATAGATGGAGTCGCTTCTACTTCATAAACTCTGGAGAGGGCATCGGCTATGGTGTTGTCAGAACCCTTTATATAGCAGATCTCCAGGTTGAAATCTTGTAAATACAAAGCCCATCGTAGAAGACGCTGGTTGGTGAATTGGGCTTGATGTAGGAAGCGGAGAGGGTTGTGGTCTGAGAAGATGGTTGTAGACCTGGCGCCTTGTAGGTACGGAGCGAAGTGTTGGAGGTTCAGGACGATGGATAGTAGCTCCTTTTCAATAGTGCTGTAGTTCCTCTGGTGTGGTTTCAATTTGTAGCTGTAGTAGCTGACAGGTAGAACCTCCTCGCCTCGTTGTTGCATCAGGACACCACCAACGCCGGTACCACTTGCGTCGACATGAAGGACGAAAGGCTTGGTGATATCTGGTGAGGCGAGAATGGGATTAGAACAGAGGAGGAATTTGAGTTGTTCGAAAGCAACGGTTTGCTGCATGGTCCAATTATACCGTTGCTTGGGACTGGTTAATAGAATTAGAGGTGTGGCGACTGTACTGAAATTCCTCACAAACCTACGGTAGTAGGAGGCAAGACCAAGGAAGCGCAGGAGCTGCTTCCTGGTGGTAGGCTGTGGATACTGTTGGATGGCTTGAGTGTGAGAGTCTAACGGAGCTAGGCTGCCACTCCCAATAACATGACCCAGATAACGCACTTTACCTTTCGCGAAAGTGGACTTGCCCAGGTTGATGGTGAGGCCGGCTGTCAGGAGCTTGGAGAACAGACGTCGCAGCTGGAGCAGATGTTCACTCCAGGTGTTGGATGCTACGACGATATCGTCCAGGTAGGCGTATGTGTTATCCAAGCCCTGGATGACACGGTTGACAGCTCTCTGAAAGGTGGCCGGGGCATTACATAGTCCGAAAGGAAGGCGTTCATATCTGAAAAGTCCAAAAGGAGTGATGAAGGCAGATATCTCTTTAGCTCGCTCCGTTAGACACACTTGATAGTACCCCTTAAGCAAGTCCACTAGGGACAAGTACTGGGCACTACCAATGGCGTCAAGGATGTCATCTATCCTAGGCAAGGGGTAAGCATCCTTGACAGTTACGTTATTAAGTTTTCGATAGTCAGTACATAACCGCACCTTACCTTGGGGTTTGGGCACCAAGATACAAGGTGAGGCCCAGGGGGACTCACAAGGTGTAGCCAGTCCATGATCCAAGAGGTACTGCACCTCAGCACGCATAACTTCCTTCTTGCTCGGGCTGATTCGGTAGAAGGGTTGACGAATCGGCCGGGTGTCGGGGAGCAGTTGGATGTCGTGCTGGGTAACATTACACTCTTGGGGGTCATCTCGGAACAACTCCTGATGTTCTCTGAAGATCTTGACAAGAGGTGCACTGTGATTATCCTGAAAGTATTTGGGAAGATCATTAAGGATTTCGGAATTAGAAAGCGCTGACTCCTTGTCAGTGCTTTCGGGAGGAGAAGCTGGGAAGGTCTCACTGTGGATGTAGGGTTCTGTGAAGGTAGAATAATTTATTAGGACAGTGGGAGGAGTACCATTATATTGCTTCAGGAGGTTGACGTGGCACAGCTGGGTCTTCCGCCGCCTATCTGGAGTCTCTATGACGTAGTTGTTGTTATTTCTGCACTCTTTGACGCGGTAGGGTCCTGAAAACCTGTTTTGTAAAGGTGAACCTGGGATAGGGAAGTATGCTAGAATGAAGTCTCCTGGCTTAAATTTTCGATCTTTGCTGGTCTGGTCGTAATGAGTCTTCATCCTCTCCTGGGCTTTCAATAGATTATTATGGGCAAAACGGTGGACTCTCTCTAGAATGTGTTGAAGGTTTTGAAGAAACTGGGGCACATTCTGATGCTCACTGAAGGTGGCATCTCGAAGAGAGTCTTTGAAAGCCTTAAGTTGAGTACGGCACTTACGGCCGTAGAGCATCTCATAAGGAGATACTCCTAGGGACTCATTGGGAAGACTTCTGTAAATACACATTATAAGGTCAATTTGCTTATCCCAATCCTTAGAGGTTTCACTACAAAACTTTTTCAAGAGTGCTTTGATAGTCTGATGAATACGTTCAAGAGAACCCTGTGAAGCAGGATGATAGGGGCTGGACAATACCTGTTTGATGTTGAATTCCTCCAGTGTCCTTTTGAAGAGATCACTGGTGAAGTTAGTACCACAGTCGCTCTGAATCTCCCTGGGAAATCCGTATTGAGTGAAGATCTTCAATAGATGTTTTACAACCGTAGCAGCCGTGATGTTCTTCACTGGAACTGCTATGGGAAATCTGGTGGTAGGACACAGGATGGTTAAGATATAGGCGTTACCTGAACTGGTCCGAGGTAAAGGACCAACACAGTCTATTATAAGTCTGTGGAAAGGTTCCGCAGGCACCTGTATGGGAATCAGTGGCGCTCTGGGAATGGAGATGTTCGGTTTGCCTGCCATCTGACATGTATGACACTGTTTTACGTACTGTTTGACGCTATTTACCATACCTGGCCAGTAGTAGTCGTGACGAATTCCATGGTAAGTCTTGTTGAAGCCGTAGTAGGAGAGTGCTCCGTGGGCCAGGTGTAGAATAGTGGGCCGCAGGCTGGTAGGAATCACAAGTTGTTCGATGTTTGCCCAATCGTCCTCCTCCTTCAGTTTACTGAGTCTATATCTGCGGTAGAGCAAGTCGTTCTCTAGGAAGAACCCAGGAATACTGTCGGGTTGAGTCTCAGCCTGGAAAAACAATGGTGTTAAAGTAAGATCTTCCCTCTGCAACTTACGGAACTCCAACTTGGTCAGATTCGGGGGTAGTTTCTGAGGGTCTTGAGGGACAGCGGTAGCAGTAGAGTCAGCTGGCTGTGGACGTGCGGCTTGTGCACGGGTGGTCACGAGAACCGGAGGAGAAACTTCATCACTCTCTTGAACCTCTGCTGGAACATACGCTAGAATAGGGTTACTTGGCACAGAGTTACACACCTGGGGTTTGTCCATGACGATCAGGTTGGTCGGTTGCAGGTCTTCTGCCAAGTCGTTGCCTAGGAGAAGTTGCACTCCAGGCATGGGAAAAAGGCTTTTCCCTGACGGCGACTTGGACTTCTCCGTTCACGTAGGGACAATCCAGGTGGACTCTGGCGAGAGGGTATGGAGTGGTAGCAGTGAGGTCAGTGATGAAGACAGTTTCTCTGGTGTAGACGATGTTGGGCACAGCCGACTTCAAGATGATCGATTGAAGAGCCGCTGTGTCCCTCAAGATCTTCAATTTGAAACGTCCCTCCGGATTTGAACCGTTGGCAGAGACAGTTCCAGTATACAGGTGGTTACTGAAAAGAGAAAGATCATTAACATCAACACCAACATTCATCACAGGCTTACCGGACTTAGGAGGAGTTGGTTTGGGTTTCTGTGGGTCAGTGGTTCCCTTGTATTGAGACTTACCACACTTGTCTATGGTATGTCCATAGAGTCTACAATACTTGCAGTACAATTGCGAGCCAGCTTGATCGGTGTTCACTTTCTCGTAACTGTACCACGACTTCTTACTGGAGGATGGTTCGGGTGTCAGCCGGTGGATGAGGCTGTAAGTGTCAGCCGGTGGATGAGGCTGTAAGTGTCAGCCGACTTAGCACACTTCAGGTAGTCGGTTTCTTCTTTATCTGCTAAGTAGAGACGGACAGGAGGCGGCACACGCCTCAAGAATTCTTCAACTAGCATCAGGTTGACGAGTTCTGTAAAAGTAGAGACATGTGCTGCTTCCAGCCATTTCATGAAATATCTCCGTTTTGTGTTAGCAAACTCAAGGAAGGTAGTGGAGCTTGCCTTCAGGTAGTCACGGAATTTCCTTCTATAACTTTCTGTAGAGAGGAGGTAGGCGTCCAACACTGCTTGTTTCAGAGTCTGGTAGTCATTCTCAGACGCCAAAGTACTGAGTGTGACTGCAGCTCTACCTGTAAGATGGACTCTGAGAAGTGTGGCCCATTGGTCGACAGGCCAACTGAGTTGATTAGCAAGGGTTTCAAAGGTGGTGAAAAACACATCAACTTCTGCTTCTACAAAGGATGGCATTAGCTTACTTGCATGTGATATATTAAAACTGACGGGAAGATTGGCAGTAGCTTGCTGGCGTTGAGTGAAGTGTGAAGTTTCCAAGGCGATTTCGCGTTGACGACACTCTAGAGACAGAGTCGCTTGTTGCTTGTCATGTTCGCGTTGCATCTCCAACTCGCGTTGTTTGGTTTCAAGCTGTACTCGTTCACGTTCACGGAGGAATGCGACCTCACGTTCGTGTTCTTCTCTCCTCAAGGCAGCTTCACGTTCGTGTTCTTCTCTCCTCAAAGCAGCTTCGCGTTCTCTGAGGGTGATTTCTCGTTCTTGTTCTTCCCTCCGTATGGCAGCTGTTCGTTCTTGTTGTTCGAGGGCTTCCCTTTGCTGCTCGCGGGCTTCCCTTTGCTGTTCGCGGGCTTCCCTTTGCTGCTCACGTTCAATCTTGGCCAGCTCTAGTTTGAGTTTCATCGTCGCCAAATCAGTTTTATCTGCAATATAGTAAGTTTCATGAGTTTCAGAGTCTATCTTACCTTGCTCTAAGAAATGATCCAGCAACAGATTGTATATTTCACTCTTGTTGGCTTGGTAGGGAACTGTTAGCTGATACTCATGTGCAAGAGTTTGTAATTCAGTCTTCTTGGCATGACTTAAAGTCCCTATTGCACCTGCTGGATCTGCACGGAAAGCTTGGAGACGAAACATGGTGAAATTAGCAAATAAAGGTACAACGAATATTCAGTTATAGTGAATGTCAGAAACAGGACAACGTGGCAACTGGTACCTATCCTGTGGGATCTTTAACAATTAAAGTTAAGTACAAGGTGTTAAATGATTAATTTAAATCAAGGGCACAGGAAATCTTGTACCCGGTACTCATGTAAGAGGATAAGGGCAAGAAAATCCTACTAACAAATGAAACAGAGTTTCGAAAACAAATGAAACAGTTAATTGCCTCAAAAGTAAAATTGGTAGTCCAAGGATGTAGGCATACCTTGCCGAGTCTCTATAGGACATAAAGCAAGTTTTTCCTACTGAATTTAATATGATACTTACAGAATTAGCGAACTTTTGTGCTCTGAAAAAGTAAGCTAATTCCCTACCGTTGTATGTATCATCATCTCTGACTGACGTGTAGGGGTGCGAAGTGTCAACTGGTGACGAGAACTGCTGCTGAGGTCCCAATTCAGCAACTAAAGTTCGAGCTAGAGGAACTATGGCCCTCTTTGTCCTCCTACAGTCAGATTGCAGAAGATTGGGTGCACTTGACCCGGGGCAGACCACAATACCAGGGTACCAATATGATGATCTGTCAAAAATGAGAAATATCCAAGGGACAAAGATGGTAAACACGAGTAATAACACGGAGGGAGAGATGACCAATTAAGAGTATGACTGCGGCCTACAGTCACCACGTAATCCAAAGTTGTCTCACCTTCACCATATGTTACTCTCGTAATGCACAATACACCGCACCATATAAAAAATGAAATTGAATATGAAAAATAGTAAAAGCTACGTTAACAGAGTTAAATACGCTTACCATTAATTACCACTTGGGACCAGTACCTGAGTGAAGCTCCTAAGACAGACCCCCATATAATATGTGACGGTAACGCGTTGGTGTTCGGCTGTTCAAAAGCTAGGGGTATGGCCTCGTCACATATAGAAAAAAAAATAGAAAATCTGGAACTTCGTCTGTGGTAAGGTAAGGAGAAGACACACAAAACACAAGTAAATTTTAACAATGAAATTTTAATTACGTTAAAGAAAGTAAAGCATGAATAAAATGGACATACAAATTCGTATAATAAAATCAATCAAAGTAATAAGAATAATCAAATGACAAAATGAAAAGTTACGTTAAGACAAAGGAACAAATAACAAGTGTGAAACAAGTAAATAGGTGCCGGAATATTGGCTTCAAGCTATCACTTCTCTTAGTACACGTAAGCCTGGGGCTTTAGTCTACCAACGAGACGTGTTAACCTGTCGAAAGCACGGGATATTCTGAAGACTGAGGTCGTGGCGGCCCCAGACATCAAGTAGTATGGTGGGTGGAGTGCAGTTGCAGCTAGACCCGTAGCCAATCAGCGATGAGCCGGCGACAAGACAGGTAGTTTGGCGGTTTGAGGTGGAGCAGGTGTTCCTGGCTGCATACGTTTTGCGCTCTGGCAAACCTTGCTGGTGTTGTCGTTGTTGGATTTTTCTTCTATACTTGTTTTATATAGATGTATCGACGTATTTTTGGAGGGAAGAGCAGGCTCAATCTCTTGAAGGAGATTATCGTCACAATATATATATATATATATATATATATATATATATATATATATATATATATATATATATATATATATATATATATATATATATATATATATATATATATATATATATGTCGTACCTAGTAGCCAGAACGCACTTCTCTGCCTAATATGCAAGGCCCGATTTGCCTAATAAGCCACGTTTTCATGAATTGTTTTTCGACTACCTAACCTAACCTAACCTAACTTTTTCGGCTACCTAACCTAACCTAACCTATAAAGATAGGTTAGGTTAGGTTAGGTAGGGTTGGTTAGGTTCGGTCATATATCTACGGTAATTTTAACTCCAATAAAAAAAAATTGACCTCATACATAATGAAATGGGTAGCTTTATTATTTCATAAGAAAAAAATTAGAGAAAATATATTAATTCAGGAAAACTTGGCTTATTAGGCAAATCGGGCCTTGCATAGTAGGCCAAGAAGTGCGTTCTGGCTACTAGGTACGACATATATATATATATATATATATATATATATATATATATATATATATATATATATATATATATATATATATATATATATATATATATATATTAGGATAGTTGAGCACCAGGGATTATCTTTTAGGACTGGATTACCATTGTCTAAACCAGCATTTTCTGAGATTAGAAACCATTGTTATGAGTTTGATCATTCTCTGCTGGAATCTGATTTTAAAATTCTGGACACTTGTATGAATGGCCAGTCAGATTTGAGAGTAATGGAATCCTTATATATAAAGGAGCTGCGGCCTCTGTTAAATAGCAAACTTTCAGCTGTTCAATTGTACACTGTATAGTGCACAGTAGGCCCTGTAATTTGATTTTTAGTTTATTTTGGTAGTTTAATTTTGTTTAGTTTACTATGTCTTTGCCCTTTCTTACTTATTTCAAGTCTTAAAATTGTACATTAATATAATCTTTTATTTAGGATATATAATACATTTTTTGGTATTTAATTTTATTTAATATTTGAGTTTTTTAAAAGATTTTGGTTAGTAATTATAATTGTAGTTTATTCTGTTTGTATTTTACATACATTTTTTGTAGATTTGTAGTCATTATATAAATATTTGTTATAGTGTTTAGTATCTATGTGTTAGGTATCAAGTTTCACTTCTGATCACTTCACGTAAGTTTAATAGAATGGTTTGTTTTAGTAGTTATAAATTTCATCTTGTAGTTTAATGGATTTTAAATTAGTTTTAATATATGTGACAGTTAATAAGTTTTATTTGTATTGATCACTTTAAGTGCTCTTAAGTGTTTTGTTTTTTAAGCATTTTCCTTTCTTTGATAGGCAATTATATTCAGTATGAGTTCTTTGTTTACCAGCTATTTGATTGTGATTTCTGTTTTTTCTTTTAGATCTGATGATGAATACGAGAAGTATTCGAAACGTTATGTTTTTTAAAGTAAAGATTCTGATACAAGATGTTCAGTATATCCCTGGTTTTCCTATTCATTTTAAAATATATATATATATATATATATATATATATATATATATATATATATATATATATATATATATATATATATATATATTATATATATATATATACATATATATATATATACATATATTAGTATATTTTGGTAGCAGTCTTTCCTGTAGACATATATTATTAAATATGACCGAAAAAGTAAGATTAATAATTCTAACACGAATTTTCTCAATCTTTCGTACATTTCGCTTCACTGTTGGAGGTAAATCAAAAATCAATTCTCCAAAATTCATTTTTATTTCTAGTCTGACGCGACACGAGCGCGTTTCGTAAAACTTATTACATTTTCAAAGACTTTACTTCACAAATACACAACTGAATAGAACTTACGCATCTCCGATTTTATATCTACATTTGAGTGAGGTGGAAGGGGTGATGTGACATTAACACAAGACAGAACAAGATGTGGTATTAATAGGGTATTAATTTCATCAACACAAGACAGAACAAGAGTATTAATAGGGTATTAATTTCATCAACACAAGACAGAACACGAAACAATGGATATTGAATAGAAGTGTTTGTAGAAAGCCTATTGGTCCATATTTCTTGATGCTTATATATTGGAGCGGAGTCTTGAGGTGGGTAGAATATAGTTGTGCAATAATTGGCTGTTGATTGCTGGTGTTGACTTCTTGATGTGTAGTGCCTCGCAAACGTCAAGCCGCCTGCTATCGCTGTATCTATCGATGATTTCTGTGTTGTTTACTAGGATTTCTCTGGCGATGGTTTAGTTGTGGGAAGAGATTATATGTTCCTTAATGGAGCCCTGTTGCTTATGCATCGTTAAACGCCTAGAAAGAGATGTTGTTGTCTTGCCTATATACTGGGTTTTTTGGAGCTTACAGTCCCCAAGAGGGCATTTGAAGGCATAGACGACGTTAGCCTCTTTTAAAGCGTTCTGTTTTGTGTCTGGAGAGTTTCTCATGAGTAGGCTAGCCGTTTTTCTGGTTTTATAGTAAATCGTCAGTTGTATCCTCTGATTTTTGTCTGTAGGGATAACGTTTCTATTAACAATATCTTTCAGGACCCTTTCCTCCGTTTTATGAGCTGTGGAAAAGAAGTTCCTGTAAAATAGTCTAATAGGGGGTATAGGTGTTGTGTTAGTTGTCTCTTCAGAGGTTGCATGGCTTTTCACTTTCCTTCTTATGATGTCTTCGACGAAACCATTGGAGAAGCCGTTATTGACTAGGACCTGCCTTACCCTACAGAGTTCTCCATCGACTTGCTTCCTTTCTGAGCTGTGGCTGAGAGCACGGTCGACATATGCGTTAACAACACTCCTCTTGTACCTGTCTGGGCAGTCGCTGTTGGCATTTAGGCACATTCCAATGTTTGTTTCCTTAGTGTAGACTGCAGTGTGGAAACCTCCGCCCTTTTCCATGACTGTTACATCTAGAAAGGGCAGCTTCCCATCCTTTTCCATCTCGTAAGTGAAACGCAGCACGGAACTCTGCTCAAATGCCTCCTTCAGCTCCTGCAGATGTCTGACATCAGGTACCTGTGTAAAAATGTCGTCAACATACCTGCAGTATATGGCCGGTTTCAAGTTCATGTCGACTAAGACTTTTTGCTCGATGGTACCCATGTAGAAGTTTGCAAACAGGACACCTAGGGGAGAACCCATGGCGACCCCATCTACTTGCTTATACATGTGCCCATCCGGGCTCAAGAAGGGTGCCTCTTTAGTACAAGCTTGGAGTAGTTTCCTCAGAATATTTTCTGGTATGTCAAGAGGAGTACAGGCTGGATCACGATACACTCTGTCGGCTATCATTCCGATTGTCTCGTCCACAGGTACGTTGGTAAACAGCGATTCTACGTCCAACGAGGCTCTTATCCCTGTGGCCCGTGTGCCCCGCAGTAAGTCAACAAATTCCTTTGGAGACTTCAGGCTGAAGGCGCAAGGAACATAAGGAGTCAACAGGCCGTTGAGTCGCTTCGCCAGTCTGTACGTGGGTGTGGGTATCTGGCTAATAATTGGCCGAAGTGGGTTTCCAGGCTTGGGCGTCTTGACATTTCCATACGTATATCCAGGTTTATATTCCCCAATGATCTTTGGCAGGTGGAGTCCGGATTTCTTGGCGTTCACAGTTTCGATCAGTTTGTTGAGCTTTGCTTTTAATTCGGCTGTAGTGTCCTTCGTTACCCTTTGGAACTTAGTTTGGTCAGAGAGTATGATGTTCATTTTCGCCAGATATTCGTCTTTTTTAAGAATGACATATATTGGCGACTTGTCACCTCTCCTGACAACTATCTCCTTGTTCTCACGAAGGCTTTTAGCTGCCGCTTTAAGCTCGGGGGACAGTATGGTGCTTCTGTAGTTGCCTCTATTCTTTCCTCCTTCTGCAATAAGTTCTGCTTGTAAGGTATCTTTGGTAGTGACCTTCTTTTGTGTCTCGAGGTCGAATATGTCGTCCAAGAGAATTTCCAACTCTACTTTCCGGGCCATCTCACTCGGTCTGGACATAACATGACAGTTTATGCCCAGATTTAGGAGAGTGACTTGGTCCTCAGTGAGGTCAATTCCTGCAAGGTTCAGGAAGCCATCTCTTGGTCGTGGAATTGCCATAGGTCCTCCATATAATGTTGTTAGTTTCTTGATAATCCTTGTTTCAGTGCTGAGGTGATGTTGGTCTGTGAGGATGTCGAGGTGTTGTTCAATGTGGGTACGGATACTAGCGATAGCAGGCGGCTTGACGTTTGCGAGGCACTACACATCAAGAAGTCAACACCAGCAATCAACAGCCAATTATTGCACAACTATATTCTACCCACCTCAAGACTCCGCTCCAATATAGAAGCATCAAGAAATATGGACCAATAGGCTTTCTACAAACACTTCTATTCAATATCCATTGTTTCGTGTTCTGTCTTGTGTTGATGAAATTAATACCCTATTAATACTCTTGTTCTGTCTTGTGTTGATGAAATTAATACCCTATTAATACCACATCTTGTTCTGTCTTGTGTTAATGCCACATCACCCCTTCCACCTCACTCAAATGTAGATATAAAATCGGAGATGCGTAAGTTCTATTCAGTTGTGTATTTGTGAACTAAAGTCTTTGAAAATGTAATAAGTTTTACGAAACGCGCTCGTGTCGCGTCAGACTAGAAATAAAAATGAATTTTGGAGAATTGATTTTTGATTTACCTCCAACAGTGAAGCGAAATGTACGAAAGATTGAGAAAATTCGTGTTAGAATTATTAATCTTACTTTTTCGGTCATATTTAATAATATATGTCTACAGGAAAGACTGCTACCAAAATATACTAATATTAAAACGCACGACCCAGCAGCAAGGAATCAAGCCTTCACGATAAAATATCGCCAGGATCTGATTCGTGATCAGATATACAAGGCAGAGAATGAAATCAAAGACAACAAAACGCAACTACTGCATGCTACAAACGAGTGGAGAAATAGCAACATCGACGATAGTATCCGTACCCGCATTGAACAACACCTCGACATCCTCACAGACCAATATCACCTCAGCACTGAAACAAGGATTATCAAGAAACTAACAACATTATATGGAGGACCTATGGCAATTCCACGACCAAGAGATGGCTTCCTGAACCTTGCAGGAATTAACCTCACTGAGGACCAAGTCACTCTCCTAAATCTGGGCATAAACTGTCATGTTCTGTCCAGACCGAGTGAGATGGCCTGGAAAGTAGAGTTGGAAATTCTGTTGGACGACATATTCGACCTCGAGACACAAAAGAAAGTCACTACCAAAGATACCTTGCTAGCAGAACTTATTGCAGAAGGAGGAAAGAATCGAGGCAACTACAGAAGCACCATACTGTCCCCCGAGCTTAAAGCGGCAGCTAAAAGCCTTCGTGAGAACAAGGAGATAGTTGTCAGGAGAGGTGACAAGTCGCCAATATATGTCATTCTTAAAAAAGACGAATATCTGGCGAAAATGAACATCATACTCTCTGACCAAACTAAGTTCCAAAGGGTAACGAAGGACACTACAGCCGAATTAAAAGCAAAGGTCAACAAACTGATCGAAACTGTGAACGCCAAGAAATCCGGACTCCACCTGCCAAAGATCATTGGGGAATATAAACCTGGATATGCGTATGGAAATGTCAAGACGCACAAGCCTGGAAACCCACTTCGGCCAATCATTAGCCAGATACCCACACCCACGTACAGACTGGCGAAGCGACTCAACGGCCTGCTGACTCCTTATGTTCCTTGCGCCTTCAGCCTGAAGTCTCCAAAGGAATTTGTTGACTTACTGCGGGGCACACGGGCCACAGGGATAAGAGCCTCGTTGGACGTAGAATCGCTGTTTACCAACGTACCTGTGGAAGAGACAATCGGAATGATAGCCGACAGAGTGTATCGTGATCCAGCCTGTACTCCTCTTGACATAACAGAAAATATTCTGAGGAAACTACTCCAAGCTTGTACTAAAGAGGCACCCTTCTTGAGCCCGGATGGGCACATGTATAAGCAAGTAGATGGGGTCGCCATGGGTTCTCCCCTAGGTGTCCTGTTTGCAAACTTCTACATGGGTACCATCGAGCAAAAAGTCTTAGTCGACATGAACTTGAAACCGGCCATATACTGCAGGTATGTTGACGACATTTTTACACAGGTACCTGATGTCAGACATCTGCAGGAGCTGAAGGAGGCATTTGAGCAGAGTTCCGTGCTGCGTTTCACTTACGAGATGGAAAAGGATGGGAAGCTGCCCTTTCTAGATGTAACAGTCATGGAAAAAGGCGGAGGTTTCCACACTGCAGTCTACACTAAGGAAACAAACATAGGAATGTGCCTAAATGCCAACAGCGACTGCCCAGACAGGTACAAGAGGAGTGTTGTTAACGCATATGTCGACCGTGCTCTCAGCCACAGTTCAGAATGGAAGCAAGTCGACGAAGAACTCTGTAGGGTAAGGCAGGTCCTAGTCAATAACGGCTTCTCCAATGGTTTCGTCGAAGACATCATAAGAAGGAAAGTGAGAAGCCATGCAACCTCTGAAGAGACAACTAACACAACACCTATACCCCCTATTAGACTATTTTACAGGAACTTCTTTTCCACAGCTCATAAAACGGGGGAAAGGGTCCTGAAAGATATTGTTAATAGAAACGTTATCCCTACAGACAAAAATCAGAGGACACAACTGACGATTTACAATAAAACCAGAAAAACGGCCAGCCTACTCATGAGAAACTCTCCAGACACAAAACAGAACGCTTTAAAAGAGACTAACGTCGTCTATGCCTTCAAATGCCCTCTTGGGGACTGTAAGCTCCAAAAAACCCAGTATATAGGCAAGACAACAACATCTCTTTCTAGGCGTTTAACGATGCATAAGCAACAGGGCTCCATTAAGGAACATATAATCTCTTCCCACAACCAAATCATCGCCAGAGAAATCCTAGTAAACAACACAGAAATCATCGATAGATGCAGCGATAGCAGGCGGCTTGACATTTGCGAGGCACTACACATCAAGAAGTCAACACCAGCAATCAACAGCCAATTATTGCACAACTATATTCTACCCACCTCAAGACTCCGCTCCAATATAGAAGCATCAAGAAATATGGACCAATAGGCTTTCTACAAACACTTCTATTCAATATCCATTGTTTCGTGTTCTGTCTTGTGTTGATGAAATTAATACCCTATTAATACTCTTGTTCTGTCTTGTGTTGATGAAATTAATACCCTATTAATACCACATCTTGTTCTGTCTTGTGTTAATGCCACATCACCCCTTCCACCTCACTCAAATGTAGATATAAAATCGGAGATGCGTAAGTTCTATTCAGTTGTGTATTTGTGAACTAAAGTCTTTGAAAATGTAATAAGTTTTACGAAACGCACTCGTGTCGTGTCAGACTAGAAATAAAAATGAATTTTGGAGAATTGATTTTTGATTTACCTCCAACATTGAAACGAAATGTACGAAAGATTGAGAAAATTCGTGCTAGAATTATTAATCTTACTTTTTCGGTCATATTTAATAATATATACATATATATATATACATATATATATATATATATATATATATATATATATATATATATATATATATATATATATATATATATATATATATATATATATATATATATATATATATGTCGTACCTAGTATCTAGAACGCACTTCTCAGCCTACTATGCAAAGCCCGATTTGCCTAATAAGCCAAGTTTTCATGAATTAATTGTTTTTCGTCTACCTAAACTACCTAACCTAACCTAACCTAACTTTTTTGGCTTCCTAACCTAACCTATCCTATAAAGATAGGTTAGGTTAGGTAGGTTCGGTCATATATCTACGTTAATTTTAACTCCAATACAAACAAATTTACCTCATACATAATGAAATGGGTAGCTTTATCATTTCATAAGAAAAAAAATTGAGAAAATATAATAATTCAGGAAAACTTGGCTTATTAGGCAAATCAGGCCTTGCATAGTAGGCTGATAAGTGCGTTCTGGCTACTAGGTACGACATATATATATATATATATATATATATATATATATATATATATATATATATATATATATATATATACATATATATATAATATATATATTATATATATATACACACATATGCAAGTTTCACTGTTGCATATAGTCCAGGGGACCATTCCGGCTTGTTCGCGTATGTGTTCCTCACGTGTGCCCCAAAAGAATGAGGTGATTTGATAAAATGCTATGCCCAAGTGTGCCATCTGAGTGCCGGTGGGGAAGTGGTTCAAATAGCTTCGGCTATCACTTCCTTTTGTCCGTTCGTGATGGTCAAGCAGATTAAGGCGTCCTGTACATACCAGTTGCGTTGCTCCTGGCAATATGGGTTCGAGTCACTTCTGGGGTGTGAGTTTTAAGTTGCTTATAGTCCTGGGGACCATTCAGGCTTGTTCGCATATATATATATATATATATATATATATATATATATATATATATATATATATATATATATATATATATATTTATATATATATATAATATATATATATATATATATATATATATATATATTTATATATATATATATATATATATATATATATATATATATATATATATATATATATATAAGAAGGAAAGTGAAACGCCATGCAACCTCTGAAGACACAACCAACACAACACCTATCCCCCTATTAGACTATTTTACAGGAACTTCTTTTCCACAGCTCATAAAACGGAGGAAAGGGTCCTGAAAGATATTGTTAATAGAAACGTTATCCCTAATATCAGCTAATCAACAGCCTGATGGACCCACGGTATCCTTATCCCGTCGTCGCTGACTGAACAATGACACTATCTGAACAAAGTGGTGCCCACTGGTGACGCAAGCTTGCAATCAATATTGTCACGGCTTCACGGTGACCAATACTATAATCACAAAAACTTGACTGGCGCTCGCTGCCCACAACGAGGTACCAAGTAACAAGGCGGTTAATCCAAGAATGATAACCCCTTATAAAAAATCTTACGTTAACACTTGTCCCTCAGGACAATCAAAACAAAAGTCACTCTAATTGAATTTAAACAATTACGTTAACACACACGTGTCTCAACGACACTTAAATGGCATCAATAACTCGTAAATCAATTAATTACATCAACTTGAAAGTCAAGCATTCGGTGAGTAATTCCCAATTAATTACTGAATACAACAGCCTATTAATTCAGACGAGTATTGATAAAGCCTACTGTCTCTCAACTGACAGTTCACTTCCGGTCTTACGACAAGATTACCTTAACGAGGGTAGACTACTGTACCACACGATGTTCCAATACTCCGTGTAAACAACAACATCAACACCTGGTGAATTCACTAAGTGGCGATTACTAATTATCTTTAATTAGCTACGAGTGCTTAATCACTCTGTCCGCAGACAAAGCTGATCAGTCCAACGAATTACGGAAGCTTAATTACAGCGCAATTGACTCTGATCATAACAGACCGTCAACCCCTTACGTTAATCACTCAATTAATGACAGCTCGTTAAATCGTTAACACTACGTTAGTCTTCACTTGACAATTCCTCCACTGCGTGAACTTCACTGTGACTGTTGCCTTTACACGTCCCTACGTTAATCACAACAATGTTCAACGAACTAGTGTCCTCGTTAAGTAAATCGTGACCCCCGGTGACGTTAACTGACTTTAATTCTCACGGAATCCTTCACAGTACACAACGCCTTCCACCAAGGTCAAACTTGTCTACGGTTTACACACACAGTACAACACAGTACAACACAGTACATCCTTGCCACTCACGGCAAAACTTGTAAATGACTTCCCCCAGTAAATTATCCACCAATAATTCACACTTTACCACAACACAACAGTAAAATATATAACCAAGGGAAATCTCCCTGTTACCACTTTTCACTGCTGAAAAAGGGAATCAAATTACAGCGAATACATACACGGCACATAGAAAAAAAATAGAAGTAAATAACTCACTTTACTCTACCTCTGAATGTGTCACTAGGTGTCTTCACACACGTCATAAATCACAGTTGGGCCCAATCCTCAACTTGATGACAAACGGGGTAGACTCACACGTCTCCAATTCCCATTCACCTCCCCAGGTGGTCCCAGGGACAGAGGACAGACGGAACACTGGGGGCGAACCCAGCTTCAGAGTTTTATTACCCAAACGGAAACAGTGTACTTACATCAATGGCCCGCAACCTTCTTTCACTCACACATACACGTCAATCACACTCCCTCTGCTGCTGCTGGATGATGACGTAGGCGTCCTCACTTCCTACACGTGGTCAGGTGGAGCACAGGGTCCTAGACCACGGGGTTAGCTCTACACACACACAGAGACCAGGATGGCGCAGACACACCGGCTTAGGCAAGCCAGGGTGCGCACAACAGCAGGAATGCGGTACCATGCCCCTTCCACTTGACACGGTACCCCAGGATACGACGGTACACGAGACCCGAGACGGAGTCCTTCACTGTTCTTTAGAATTATAACATTTAAGGTTTCTCTCATAAATCTGAAACCTTTTCTAGCACGTCTCACAGCAGTATCTTCAAGCACAGATACGATGGACAGCGGATGTCGCTTTTGTAGCCCGATAATTAATGCCTCACTCAGTCCAGTTCCTCTAAGATGGCGTCCCACAATTACGCGGCTAGATGACAAGTTCACACGGTTTGATACAAGCCCCTTTTCGATTACCGGATTCTTACGCACGGCACACGGAAAGATAGCAAGATGTAGGCGTGACTTTGGTAACGTTGCAGGCGGTATTTCCCGATGCATGGCCTAGCACGGGAAACACGTCGTCAGGAAGCAATGTCCTAGGTAAGAATGTCTTTCCCGCCAATATCATGCCTGGGGTACTATGCGGTACCCCCTCAGCGTCTTGGCCAATCACGGTTCAGCATTTCTGAGGCCCCAGACCCTCAGCCAATCCCACACCTGCCCCATGACGCTACTCCCTCTCACACGAGGTGGACACGTGATAGGGGGGGTGGTCTACGGCCGTTAACCCCCCCATACCTCCCTCTCTAAACTTGACTTGTACAAAAATTTCCCAGAAATCAACTCCCTCCTGTAATTTCCTTCACAGACCGGATACAGCGATCAGAATGACATCAATGGCTAGCAAATGTCATGGGCTGTCCGACGACACCCAACACGACTGTGGAAAAGTTATATTCAGAAAGTTGAATCACAGTGCACATCACTGATGCACTATGCAATTTCTTACTTAATTCAGTGCACGAGAGAGCAGGGAAAATATGTCCCCTGACATCAGCTACTGCAGATGTCTGACATCAGGTACCTGTGTAAAAATGTCGTCAACATACATGCAGTATACGGCCGGTTTCAAGTTCATGTCGACTAAGACTTTTTGCTCGATGGTACCCATGTAGAAGTTTGCAAACAGGACACCTAGGGGAGAACCCATGGCTACCCCATCTACTTGCTTATACATGTGTCTATCCGGGCTCAAGAAGGGTGCCTCTTTTGTAGAAGCTTGGAGTAGTTTCCTTAAAATGTTTTCTGGTATGTCAAGAGGAGTACAGGCCGGATCACGATACACTCTGTCGGCTATCATCCCGATTGTTTCATCCACAGGTACGTTGGTGAACAGTGATTCTACGTCCAACGAGGCTCTTATCCCTGTGGCCTGTGTGCCCCGCAGTAAGTCAACAAATTCCTTTCGAGACTTCAGGCTGAAGGCGCAAGGGACATAAGGAGTCAGCAGGCCGTTGAGTCGCTTCGCCAGTCTGTACGTGGGTGTGGGTATCTGGCTAATGATTGGCCGAAGTGGGTTTCCAGGCTTGTGTGTCTTGACATTTCCATAAGCATATCCAAGTTTATATTCCCCAATAATCTTTGGCAGGTGGAGTCCGGATTTCTTGGCGTTCACAGTTTCGATAAGTTTGTTGACCTTTGCTTTTAATTCGGCTGTAGTGTCCTTCGTTACCCTTTAGAATTTAGTTTGGTCAGAGAGTATGAGGTTCATTTTCGCAAGATATTCGTCTTTTTTAAGAATGACGTATATTGGCGACTTGTCGCCTCTCCTGACAACTATCTCCTTGTTCTCACAAAGGCTTTTAGCTGCCGCTTTCAGCTCGAGGGACAGTATGGTGCTTCTGTAATTGCCTCGATTCTTTCCTCCTTCCGCAATAAGTTCTGCTTGTAAGGCATCTTTGGTATTGAACTTCTTTTGTGTCTCGAGGTCGAATATGTCGTCCAACAGGATTTCCAACTCCACTTTCCGGGCCATCTCACTCGGTCTGGACATAACGTGACAGTTTATACCCAGATTTAGGAGAGTGATTTGGTCCTCAGTGAGGTTAATTCCTGCAAGGTTCAGGAAGCCATCTCTTGGTTGTGGAATTGCCATAGGTCCTCCATATAACGTTGTTAGATTCTTGATAATCCTTGTTTCAGTGCTGAGGTGATATCGGTCTGTGAGGATGTCGAGGTGTTGTTCAATGCGGGTACGGAGACTTTCATCGATGTTGCTATTTCTCCATTCGTTTGTAGCATGAAGTAGTTGCGTTTTGTTGTCTTTGATTTCATTTTCCGCCTTGTATATCTGATCACGAATCAGATCCTGGCGATATTTTATCGTGAAGGCTCGATTTCTTGCTGCTGGGTCGTGCGTTTTAATATTAATAATATAATCACGACAGAGTGTATCGTGATCCAGCCTGTACTCCTCTTGACATACCAGAAAATATTCTAAGGAAACTACTCCAAGCTTGTACTAAAGAGGCACCCTTCTTGAGCCCGGATTGGCACATGTATAAGCAAGTAGATGGGGTCGCCATGGGTTCTCCCCTAGGTGTCCTGTTTGCATACTTCTACATGGGTACCATCGAGCAAAAAGTCTTAGTCGACATGAACTTGAAACCGGCCATATACTGCAGGTATGTTGACGACATTTTTACACAGGTACCTGATGTCAGACATCTGCAGGAGCTGAAGGAGGCGTTAGAGCAGAGTTCCGTGCTGAGATGGAAAAGTTTCCAGAGAGATGGAAAAGGATGGGAAGCTGCCCTTTCTAGATGTAACAGTCTTGGAAAAGAGCGGAGGTTTCCACACTGCAGTCTACACTAAGGAAACGAACATAGGAATGAGCCTAACTGCCAACAGCGACTGCCCAGACAGGTACAAGAAGAGTGTTGTTAACGCATATGTCGACCGTGCTCTCAGCCACAGCTCAGAATGGAAGCAAGTCGACGAATAACTCTGTAGGGTAAGGCAGGTTCTAGTCAACAACGGCTTCTAAAATGGTTTCGTCGAAGACATCATAAGAAGGAAAGTGAAACGCCATGCAACCTCTGAAGAGACAACTAACACAACACCTATACCCCCTATTAGACTATTTTACAGGAACTTCTTTTCCACAGCTCATAAAACGGAGGAAAGGGTCCTGAAAGATATTGTTAATAGAAACGTTATCCCTACAGACAAAAATCAGAGGATACAACTGACGATTTACTATAAAACCAGAAAAACGGCCAGCCTACTCATGAGAAACTCTCCAGACACAAAGCAGAACGCTTTAAAAGAGACCAACGTCGTCTATGCTTTCAAATGCCCTCTTGGGGACTGTAAGCTCCAAAAAACCCTGTATATAGACAAGACAACATCTCTTTCTAGGCGTTTAACGATGCATAAGCAACAGGGCTCCATTAAGGAACATATAATCTCTTCCCACAACCAAACCATCGCCAGAGAAATCCTAGTATACAACACAGAAATCATCGATAGATACAGCGATAGCAGGCGGCTTGACGTTTGCGAGGCACTACACATCAAGAAGTCAACACCAGCAATCAACAGCCAATTAATGCACAACTATATTCTACCCACCTCAAGACTTCGCTCCAATATAGAAGCATCAAGAAATATGGACCAATAGGCTTTCTACAATCACTTCCATTCAAATACCCATTGTTTCGTGTTCTGTCTTGTGTTGATACTTTTAATACCCTATTAATATCCCCTAGTGTTCTGTCTTGTGTTAATGCCACATCACCCTTCCCACCTCACTCAAATGTAATGCCACATCACCCTTCCCACCTCACTCAAATGTAGATATAAAATCAGGGAAACGCAAGTTCTAATCAGTTGTGTATTTGTGAAGTCTTTGAAAATGTAATAAGTTTTACGAAACGCGCCCGTGTCGCGTCAGACTAGAAATAAAAATGAATTTTGGAGAAGTGATTTTTGATTTACCTCCAACAGTGAAGCGTAATGTACGAAAGATTGAGAAAATTCGTGTTAGAATTATTAATCTTACTTTTTCGGTCATATTTAATAATATATGTCTACAGGAAAGACTGCTACCAATATATATATATATATATATATATATATATATATATATATATATATATATATATATATATATATATATATATATATATATATATATATATATATATATATATATATATATATACATATATATATATATATATATATATATATATATATATATATATATATATATATATATATATATATATATATATATATGTATGTATGTATGTCTCCTTACGGTACAGTTATGTGTAAGCAACTTGTTTCATTGAGCTTTCTATACAAGTATAACAAAACTTCTAGATAAAAAAAAATCTCAATAGACCTCAAAAAAATATTTCTGGCCTTCGACAATATTTATACAGCAACCCGCTCAGTGTATGAAATAATCTCTCCAGTCTGAACACGGCCCACTGGCTTCAATATCGACTCTGTTATGCCTAGGCTAACAGAACGCGGCCAGACTCCCTCTCCTAGCTGACGGAACCCCTCTTACTTTGTTTACTCAGAGAACAATATGGCGTGTAGGGAAACACAGAAACATATATTTGCTTCTCTACTGGTCCTGCCTATCTCACCCCCTATCATCTGAACCAATCAACCAGTCTACCAGCTAACTAACCCATCAGTAAACTAACCAACCACTCCGCTTACACATGTATTGAGCAACTTAATTTTAAACGGATCTGTCAACCTTCGTTTCTACCAACAAACCTTCGTCTTTAGTCTATATCAACCAATCGTCCTCTCTATCAACCAAACAAACAACATCATTTTCAACCAATCAACCCACCATTTTACCAGTCCACATGGTAGCCAAACGACCAACCTACTTTTTCTCCTAACCTATTTACCAACTAACTTTAAAACTTACCTGACTGGCCCGTCCACCCCCACCCCCCCACACACACACACACAGCTGTCCATCTACCCCATGTACAGGTAGTAAGCGTCGAGGTAGACGCAAATAAATGGTTCAGTCGTTTCAAAGCTGAATGGTTGTTTGGTGAGGAGAGCGAATGGGCAACGGGAAGTTTGTGATGACTTCATCAACCATCAACCACTTGGGTTGGACGGTAGAGCGACGGTCTCGCTTCATGCAGGTCGGCGTTCAATCCCCTACCGTCCATAATTGGATTGGCACCATTCTTCAACTCAGTCCCATTCCCAAATCCTTATCCTGACCTTCTTCCAAGTGCATGGATTGGCGCTTTCCCCTGATAATTCCCCTCCCCCCCCCACCGCCGCCGCTACCACCACGCACCAATTTGTTATACACTCATGACTGCCTCGCTTCGTTCCATTTGTAGTCACGATAACGGGTTTAAGACAAGCGTTGCCCGCCCCTTTGTGTGTGATCAAATTTGGTACAAAATGAGCTTGTGTGTGTTTGTGTGATTTTGTATGTGTGCGTGCGCGCGCGCGAGCGTTTGTGTACGTGAACTCACCTAATTTTGCTAGCAGGATCAAGGATCTGCTTCTAATCCCCCGCCTTTCGACCATCATTTTACTGTATGACTTTTCACTAGCTTTTCTTAATAAAATTACATTTAAAATTGTGTATAGGACTGGCATCGACAAATTCCTCTTATAATCCATCCTGCATTTACGACTCTTAGACTGAAAAGTTTTTTCAGGCATCTCTGTGACTCATTTGTGTTTTCAGTTTCTAATTATGTCCTCTCGTTCTACCGTGAACATTACTGCTATATCTACTTTGTTAATCCCCACTTAGAATCTTGTACGTTGTTATCATGTTTGCCCTATTCCTTCCTCCATTGATTTGAGTTCCAGTTCTCTCATCCTTTCTTCATAGCTTAGTACCTTTTACTCAGAAACGAGCCTTATTTTTGCACATTTTTTTATTTTTTTTTTTAGTTTTGTGTTTTTGTAGGTAGGGGTTCCGTTCTGGGTCAGCATATTCAATAATAGTTTCTACGGGACAACCTTTAGAGATTTTTTTCTAATCGTTATTCTGCTGATGTGCGCCTCTGGTGTAAGATCTCCCGTTATGTCCATTCCTAAGTCTCTCTCTTTTTCACAAGTTGGATGTTTTCTTTTCATCCTGTACTGTATATGAAGTCAAATTGTTTCAACTCGATTCCTTATAATCTTGCATTTTCCAAGGTTAAAGTCTAGTAGCCATTTCTCAGACCATCTCTGGAGATTGTTTGGCTCATCCTGTAATGTACTGTAGTTTTCCTCTCAGTTTTGACTCGCCTCAATAGCTTAGCATCGTCAGCAAACATGGATAAGAATAAGTTTACTTTTTTATCATTTACATTGGTAAAAATGTAAACTTTTTCAAATAATCAACATGAAAAGATTTTGAGTTTTCATGTTTCATTAGAAACAGAGATGAGCACTAACACCGACTCTTGAGGTACTCAACTCATGGAAAGTACTAATTTAGGAATAGGGTTATGGGTAAGTGGCATGAGCTTGCAATTAGCATTATTAAAAAGATTTTTTTTTAATTGTTTTCAGTATTGGATACTTATACGAGTACGAAAGTAGGAATTGAGGTACGGTAGGAGGTATGTAGGTTCATATTGTACCCATTATCATGCTGAGTTGCCACCTAATTATTATGTTCTTCCTCCTATGCTTCCTCTTTTCCTCTCCTCACCCCTTCTCCCTCCCTCTCCCTATTACCTCTATGCCTCTCGCCCTCCTCCAAATAAACACGGTGAGAACACATTATCCCCATTAATGGTAAACGTGCCCCTAGGTAATTTCTACCCTCGTATATCCAATGAATATTAATGGGGAAGTGAGGGTTGGGGGTGGGGGGGGGGGGGGGAGGAATAAACTTGGTAATTTTTCTTTAGCTGGTTCCTATTAAAAATGCTTGTGCGAATTAAAAAGTTTCAAGACGTGTCCTCCACTCTTTTCTATCTTAGGGGGACGAGGAAGGTCTTCTTGGCCGCGTGGCGGGACAATGGTCGGTCTCTTCCTGGTGTGTGAGACTTAGAGAGAGGAAATTGTCAAGGTAGCTGGTGTGGTGAAGGATATCTGCGGGGGTCAGCGTGTGCGGGAAGGGGTAGTGTTGTTCTTCACTTGAGCGGTCAGTTTATATATCCCTCTTGTTGTGAGTAACGGTCACTTTCTACCCACTTGTGGTGGAGAACGATCACTTTCTACCCACTTGTGGTGGAGAACGATCACTTTCTACCCACTTGTGGTGGAGAACGATCACTTTCTACCCACTTGTGGTGGAGAACGATCACTTTTTTACCCAACTGCAGCGGAGAACGATCACTTTCTACCCACTTGTGGTGGAGAACGATCACTTTCTACCCACTTGTGGTGGAGAACGATCACTTTCTACACACTTGTGGTGGAGAAAGATCACTTTTTACCCAACTGCAGCGGAGAACGATCACTTTCTACCCATTTAAAGTGGGTAGAAACTACCCACCTACTTTCTCTACCTACCTTAGTCGAGAAATTACTCTAGTTTCTCGGTAGAGTAAAATAGGACGAAACCCCCACCTGATAATAATTTAATTAATGCGTCTAATATTCATAGTAAACTTAGGTTCACCAAGAAACTGCTTTTCCAGACGTACGCATGAACCCCCCCCCCCCCCCAACGAGGCCATCACTAAGGAAAAGGGGCCAGATTCACGAAGCAGTTACGCAAGCACTTTCGAACCTGTCCATCTTTTCTCAATCTTTGGAGGTTTTGTTTAAAATTATTAAACAGTTAATGAGCTCCAAAGCACCAGGAGGCTGTTTGTAACAATAACAGCAGATTATTGGGAAGTTTTTATGCTTGTAAACTGTTTAATAAATGTAACCAATGCCGTCAATGATTGAGGAAAGATGTACACGTTCGTAAGTACTTGTGTAACTGCTTCGTGAATCTGGCCCCAGGTTTTTTTTTCTTGTAAAGTATGACATTCGGTATTTAAAAAGTCATCCATATATTCGTACAAATAAACTTGCCTTATTAACACTACTCATAACCCAGTCGATAGAGCTTCGGCCTGAAGCATGGGGTCCATGGTTCGAGTCTCCTATAGCCCAGGTGAATGGAGTATGGTATTTCAGAAACTGTAAGAAGGATTCGGAAACAGGGTAGAGTGCCTTTGGGTTTTGCTGAATGGACGAGCAGTCATAAAAGAGTCTTCCAAAATTAGGAGACAACAAAGCTGGGGTTTGGATTGGTAGTTTCGTTTTGTCAAACGACTCTTGCCAATTAAGCCGACCACATTCCACTTCTCTCTTCGACAGTAAGCATAGATGCAGCAATCTTTGCAAAATTCTTGTAGAATTTTCCGAAATAACTAATATCCTCCTAAGATATTGCAAAACCCTTTCTGTTCTGGAGAGGAGTCACATGTCTTTCTGACTGTGTTCCCCCAGTACTCTCCCTTCTCCTATTTTATGGTCATGTTGGATTTATCGATTTTTTTGAGCAACCCAACATTTTTTTATATTTTTGGTTTACACAGGAGAGTTCAGGAAATAAACGCCTTGTGACTCCTGTACGCAGGCTGAGAACTCTGGCTCACCCCCTACTAGTTCTCCCTGGAACACGACTCTAATCGGTTTTACTCCCAGGTCCCCATTTACGGCTGGGTGAACATGGGCGACCAGTTATGGATTGGTCGTCAGTTTATCCTTCCCGGTTTTTGTTACAGGCGAGTGAGTGCACGCAACATGTGTATTGTGTTGTGTGTGTGTGTGTGCGCGTGTGTGTGCGTATATCGAACTACAAAGCCAACTACTGACCATCTCCATGATGCAGCCCCTGAGAACTACCTAACTACGAGAAATGGGTCTGCTCCCTGGTATCTATCCATGCATGGAAGGGGGGGAGAGGGGGGGGACAGCAAAACGTATATATTTGCTGGTTAACATTGTGTACATGAATTGCCGCGTCTGTGGTAGAAAAAGTAGTAAAGAAATGTATAAATAATTTTTCAGAGTTGAACCACTTATCGGTAATTCCACTCTTAGCCATTTACTAATACTAGATTCTCCCAACCTAGCCATGGTGTAATACAGGGTAGCCTCAGCCTAGCCATGGAGTAATGCAGGGTTGTCTCAGCCTAGCCATGGTGAAATACAGGGTTGTCTCAGCCTAGCCATGGTGTAATACAAGGTTGTCTCAGCCTAGCCATGGTGTAATACAAGGTTGTCTCAGCCTAGCCATGGTGTAATACAGTGTTTTCTCAGCCTAGCCATGGTGTAATACAGTGTTGTCGCAGCCTAGCCATGGTGTAATACAATGTTGTCGCAGCCTAGCCATGGTGTAATACAGTGTTGTCGCAGCCTAGCCATGGTGTAATACAATGTTGTCGCAGCCTAGCCATGGTGTAATACAAGGTTGTCTCAGCCTAGCCATGGTGTAATACAGTGCTGTCTCAGCCTAGCCATGGTGTAATACAAGATTGTCTCAGCCTAGCCATGGTGTAATACAGTGCTGTCTCAGCCTAGCCATGGTGTAATACAAGGTTGTCTCAGCCTAGCCATGGTGTAATACAGTGTTGTCTCAGCCTAGCCATGGTGTAATACAGTGTTGTTGCAGCCTAGCCATGGTGTAATACAGTGTTGTTGCAGCCTAGCCATGGTGTAATACAGTGTTGTTGCAGCCTAGCCATGGTGTAATACAAGGTTGTCTCAGCCTAGCTATGGTGTAATACAGTGTTATCGCAGCCTAGCCATGGTGTAATACAGTGTTGTCGCAGCCTAGCCATGGTGTAATACAGTGTTGTCTCAGCCTAGCCATGGTGTAATACAGTGTTGTCGCAGCCTAGCTATGGTGTAATACAAGGTTGTCTCAGCCTAGCCATGGTGTAATACAAGGTTGTCTCAGCCTAGCCATGGTGTAATACAGGGTTGTCGCAGCCTAGCCATGGTGTAATACAGAGTGGTCTCAGCCTAGCCATGGTGTAATACAAAGTGGTCTCAGCCTAGCCATGGTGTAATACAAAGTGGTCTCAGCCTAGCCATGGTGTAATACAAAGTGGTCTCAGCCTAGCCATGGTGTAATACAGGGTTGTCGCAGCCTAGCCATGGTGTAATACAGAGTGGTCTCAGCCTAGCCATGGTGTAATACAAAGTGGTCTCAGCCTAGCCATGGTGTAATACAAAGTGGTCTCAGCCTAGCCATGGTGTAATACAAAGTGGTCTCAGCCTAGCCATGGTGTAATACAGAGTGGTCTCAGCCTAGCCATGGTGTAATACAGTGTTGTCTCAGCCTAGCTATGGTGTAATACAGTGTTATCGCAGCCTAGCCATGGTGTAATACAGTGTTGTCGCAGCCTAGCCATGGTGTAATACAGTGTTGTCGCAGCCTAGCCATGGTGTAATACAAGGTTGTCTCAGCCTAGCTATGGTGTAATACAGTGTTGTCGCAGCCTAGCTATGGTGTAATACAAGGTTGTCTCAGCCTAGCCATGGTGTAATACAAGGTTGTCTCAGCCTAGCCATGGTGTAATACAGGGTTGTCGCAGCCTAGCCATGGTGTAATACAGAGTGGTCTCAGCCTAGCCATGGTGTAATACAGTGTTGTCGCAGCCTAGCCATGGTGTAATACAAGGTTGTCTCAGCCTAGCCATGGTGTAATACAAGGTTGTCTCAGCCAAGCCATGGTGTAATACAAGGTTGTCTCAGCCTAGCAATGGTGTAATACAAGGTTGTCTCAGCCTAGCCATGGTGTAATACAAGGTTGTCTCAGCCTAGCCATGGTGTAATACAGGGTTGTCGCAGCCTAGCCATGGTGTAATACAGAGTGGTCTCAGCCTAGCCATGGTGTAATACAAAGTGGTCTCAGCCTAGCCATGGTGTAATACAGGGTTGTCGCAGCCTAGCCATGGTGTAATACAGAGTGGTCTCAGCCTAGCCATGGTGTAATACAAAGTGGTCTCAGCCTAGCCATGGTGTAATAGAAAGTGGTCTCAGCCTAGCCATGGTGTAATACAAAGTGGTCTCAGCCTAGCCATGGTGTAATACAAAGTGGTCTCAGCCTAGCCATGGTGTAATACAGAGTGGTCTCAGCCTATCCATGGTGTAATACAAAGTGGTCTCAGCCTAGCCATGGTGTAATACAAAGTGGTCTCAGCCTAGCCATGGTGTAATACAAAGTGGTCTCAGCCTAGCCATGGTGTAATACAAAGTGGTCTCAGCCTAGCCATGGTGTAATACAAAGTGGTCTCAGCCTAGCCATGGTGTAATACAGAGTGGTCTCAGCCTAGCCATGGTGTAATACAAAGTGGTCTCAGCCTAGCCATGGTGTAATACAGAGTGGTCTCAGCCTAGCCATGGTGTAATACAAAGTGGTCTCAGCCTAGCCATGGTGTAATACAGAGTGGTCTCAGCCTAGCCATGGTGTAATACAGTGTTGTCGCAGCCTAGCCATGGTGTAATACAGAGTGGTCTCAGCCTAGCCATGGTGTAATACAAAGTGGTCTCAGCCTAGCCATGGTGTAATACAGAGTGGTCTCAGCCTAGCCATGGTGTAATACAGTGTTGTCGCAGCCTAGCCATGGTGTAATACAGAGTGGTCTCAGCC
>NC_091156.1:38254250-38281750 GCF_040958095.1 Procambarus clarkii | reverse complement strand
TTAATTTGAACATGTGTGAACGTGCCTCTGGCCTCCACTTCTGACAGTAAATCTAAAAAAGAAAAGAAAAAAAAATAGTTTAAATAGCCAAAAAAGTGCGTTTTATCCTTTTTTATCGGAATAAATTGTGGGATTAATTTTTTCGAATGTTGTTGCTGTACTTGTTTTGTTCTGCACTCTAAACATTAAGTTCTCTGAGTTTATTAAAAAATACTTTAAATTAATCCTGGGTGCACGGCCCTCCCCCCCCCCCCCCCCCCTCCCTCCCGTTCCCTCCTCCCAATGAAGTAAAATAACTTTTTTGAGCTCTTTCTGAATTAACTTGAAAGAGACAGCCGTAAAAATAAAAAATATATATATAAAATAAAAAAAATAAAAATAAAAAAAAAAAATATATATATATATATATATATATATATATATATATATATATATATATATATATATATTTATTTATATATTTATCTTCAGCGTTGTCTATTCCATTCATCCCTGTCTCCTCCATCTTTATCAGTCTGTTCCATTTCTTCCTAGTTCATGTGGCGTCACAGCCTTCCGTACGAAATTTCACTTCCCGGAATGTGACTTGACACTTTCTTCTTCCATCATTTAAGACATTGGAGAGGTTGCAAGACCTCCTCTGTCTGCGTGACGGTTGAGCAGCTGTAGACAGGGAGGCAAGGGCCTGTCCGGACCGTCGCGGTATTTAGCCTTACGGTACATTGGCCTCCTGCACCCATCCACTGCTTCTTGTCTTCTGTTTATCTTCCTGCTTCTTATTATCTTCCTTTCTGCCTGTTTCTCCTTCACCATCATCTCTTTCCTCTCTTGTAGCTTTGTCTGTCGTGTCTTTCTACTTTTGCTGTATCGTCATTCTCATCCTCTTCCTTCTTCTCCTTTTCTTTATTCTCGTTCTCCTTTTCTTCCTCATCTCCCTGTTCCTTCTCGTCCTCCTCTTCGTTCTTATCCTCCTTGTGCTTCTCTTTTTCTTTCTCAGTGCTTCCTCAACTTATAACCCAAATGCAGTATAGCATTATAATGTATAACCATATCCAGTATGTTGTATGCATACATGCAGTATGCTGTATGCATACAACAAAAACCTGAAATACATTCTATCCCAACGTACATCAAATATATCCGTTAATCTTGACACTACTAGCATACACTCGGTGTCTCGGTGTTGCACCCACGTATAGATGTATAAAGTATACCGTTCCTACTCACGTCACTTCGAGGAGGTAAACCACGAATAAGTAGCCATTTCTATTTGGGAGAGGGGGAGTGTTGTCGCTCCCAGAACAAAGTTGTGTAATTGCTTATGTAAAGAGCGGATAGCCGGATATCCTGGCTCTCCCATGCTTCGTTTCCCTTCCTCCCAGTGTCTGGTGGAAAGAGAACAAGAAAATATATAACGAGAGAGAGAGAGAGAGAGAGAGAGAGAGAGAGAGAGAGAGAAGGAGAGAGAGAGAGAGAGAGAGAGAAGGAGAGAGAGAGAGAGAGAGAGAGAGAGAGAGAGAGAGAGAGAGAGAGAGAGAGAGAGAGAGAGAGAGAGAGAGAGAGAGAGAGAGAGAGAGAGAGAGAGAGAGAGAGAGAGAGAGAGAGACAGAGAGAGAGACAGAGAGAGAGACAGAGAGAGAGACAGAGAGAGAGACAGAGAGAGAGACAGAGAGAGAGACAGAGAGAGAGAGACAGAGAGACAGAGAGACAGAGAGACAGAGAGACAGGGAGACAGAGAGAGAGAGAGAGAGAGAGAGAGAGAGAGAGAGAGACAGAGAGAGAGAGAGAGAGAGAGAGAGAGAGAGAGAGAGAGAGAGAGAGAGAGAGAGAGAGAGAGAGAGAGAGAGAGAGAGAGAGAAGGAGAGAGAGAGAGAGAGAGAGAAGGAGAGAGAGAGAGAGAGAGAGAGAAGGAGAGAGAGAAGGAGAGAGAGAGAGAGAGAGAGAGAGAGAGAGAGAGAGAGAGAGAGAGAGAGAGAGAGAGAGAGAGAGAGAGAGAGAGAGAGAGAGAGAGAGAGAGAGAGAGACAGAGAGAGAGACAGAGAGAGAGACAGAGAGAGAGACAGAGAGAGAGACAGAGAGAGAGACAGAGAGAGAGACAGAGAGAGAGACAGAGAGAGAGAGAGAGAGAGAGAGAGACAGAGAGACAGAGAGACAGAGAGACAGAGAGACAGGGAGACAGAGAGAGAGAGAGAGAGAGAGAGAGAGAGAGAGAGAGAGAGAGAGAGAGAGAGAGAGAGAGAGAGAGAGAGAGAGAGAGAGAGAGACAGAGAGACAGCGAGACAGAGAGAGAGAATGAATACGAAGGGGTGGGTTGGAAGCAAAACAGACGAATAAAGTAATGGCAAACGATAGCAGTATGACAGCAGGGTCGCAGTGACCAGAACATAGTGACGGAAGATCATAGTGACCAGATCATTGTGACCAGATCATAGTGACCCGATCATACTGACTGGTCATAATGACCAGACAGGAGCCTAATTAGTCTCCTGCTGAACCGGGACCAGCAGGCGAGGAAAGCAGGGGGTAGTGTTTCAGATGGAAGGCGAACAGAGGAGGAGTTCGTTGCAGATTAGGTGGATACGAGCAATTGGTGGGTAGAAAGTGGATGGGTTTAAGGCGGTAGGGTAGCAGGTTTGGGACGTGGGTGGGTTTATAAGGCAGTTGGATAGGAGTGGTGGGAGGGTAGGATGATGTATGGACAGGATTGGTAGACAGAACGTGGATGAGTGAGTAGCAGACGTACGTGGTTAGATAGACTAATATTGTAGGAGGGTGGGTCGGTAGAAGTAATAGAAGAATAAATGAGATAATTGATAAGATGAACTTTATAAAAAGAAGGAAGAGTGATGAAGAAGAAAGAGAAAGAGAGAGAGAGAGAGAGAGAGGAAGGAAGAGAAGCGAATTTTTTCCAAAAGTCATTTTTATTTCTAGTCTGATGCGACACTTGAACGCGTTTCGTAAAACTTATTACATTTTCAATTCATTTTCAATTCATTTTTGCAATTACAGAAGCACTATACTGTCCACTGAGCTCAAAGCGGCAGATAAGAGCCTTCGTGAGAACAAGGAGATAGTCGTCAGAAGTGGTGACAAGTCGCCAATATACGTCATTCTTAAAATAGACGAATATCTGGCGTAAATGAACCTCATTCTCTCTGACCAAACTAAATTCCAAAGGGTAACGAAGACGATAGCAGCCGAACTGAAGGCAAAGGTCGATAAATTGATCGAGACTATGAACGCCAACAAATCCGTACTCTACCTGCCAAAGATTATTGGGGAATATAAACCTAGATACGTGTATAGAAATGTCAAGACACATAAGCCTAGAAACTCACTTCAGCCAAACATTTGCCAGATACCCACACCCACGTACAGACTGGCGAAGCGACTCAACGGCTTGCTGACTCCTTTTGTCCCTTGCACCTTCAGCCTGAAGTCTCCAAAGGAATTTGTTGACTTACTGCGGGAAACACGGGCCACAGGGAAAAGAGCCTCGTTGGACGTAGAATCACTGTTTACCAACGTACCTGTGGATGAAACAATCGGGATGATAGCGGACAGAGTGTATCGTGATCCGGCCTGTATTCCTCTTGACATACCAGAAAACATTCTAAGGAAACTACTCCAAGCTTGTACTAAAGAGGCACCCTTCTTGAGCCCGGATGGGCACACGTATAAGCAAGTAGATGGGGTCGCCATGGGTTCTCCACTAGGTGTCCTGTTTGCGAATTTCTACATGGGTACCATCGAACAAAAGGTCTTAGTTGACATGAACTTGAAACCGGCCATATACTGCAGGTATGTTGACAACATTTTTACACAGGTATCTGATGTCAGACATCTGCAGGAGCTGAAGGAGGCATTTGAGCGGAATTCTGTGTTGCGTTTAACTTACGAGATGGAGAAGGATGGGAAGCTGCCCTTTCTAGATGTAACAGTTATGGAAAAGAGCAGAGGTTTCCACACTGCAGTCTACACTAAGGAAACGAACATAGGAATGTGCCTGAATGCCAACAGTGACTGCCCAGACAGGTACAAGAGGAGTGTTGTTAACGCTTGTGTCGACCGTGCTCTCAGCCACAGCTCAGGATGGAAGCAAGTCGATGAAGAACTCTGTAGGGTAAGGCAGGTCCTAGTCAACAACTGCTTCTCCAATGGTTTCGTTGTAGACATCATAAGAAGGAAGGTGAAACGCCATGCAACCACTGAAGAGACAACTAACACAACACCTGTTCCCCCTATTAGACTATTTTACAGGAACTTCTCTTCCACAGCTCATAAAATGGAGGAAAGGGTCCTGAAAGATATTGTTAATCGAGACGTTATCCCTACAGACAAAAATCAGAAGATACAATTGACTATCTACTATAAAACCAAGAAAACGGCCAACCTACTCATGAGAAACTCTCGAGACACAAAGCAGAACACTTTAAAAGAGACCAATGTCGTCTATGCCTTCAAATGCCCATTTGGGGACTGTAAGCCTCAAAGAATTCAGTATATAGGCAAGACAATAACATCTCTTTCCAGGCGATTAACGATGCATGAGCAACAGGGCTCCATTAAGAAATATAAAATCTCTTCCCACAACCAGACCATCACCAGAGAAGTCTTAACAAAAAACACGGAAATCATCGATAGATACAGCGATAGCAGGCGGCTAGATATCTGCGAGGCACTACACATTAAGAAATCGACACCAGCAATCAACAGCCAATTAATGCACAACTGTATTCTACCCACTTCAAGACTCCGCACCAATATAGAAGCATCAAGAAATATGAGCCAATAGGCCCTTTGCAGTTACTTCCATTCTTCCCTTTAACTTACAAAATATTATATCCATTGTTTCGTGTTCTGTCTTGTGTTGAAAGCTTGTTTTCACCTCATCCAAAACTGTTGTAACATATTACCCCACCAAATGCAGGTACAAAATCGAAGCTGTTTAAACTCTGTTCAGTTATAGTTGTGTGTGTGTAAACTAAAGTCTTTGAAAATGTAATAAGATTCACGAAACGCGTTCAAGTGTCGTGTCAGACTAGAAATAAAAATGAATTTTGGAGAACTGATTTTTCAGTTACCATCAACAGTGAAAAGAAATATAAGAAACATCGAGAAAATTCGTGTTAGAATTTTTAATCTTACTTTTTCGGTCATATAATATATATATATATATATATATATATATATATATATATATATATATATATATATATATATATATATATATATATATATATATATATATGTCGTACCTAGTAGCCAGAACGCACTTCTCAGCCTACTATGCAAGGCCCGATTTGCCTAATAAGCCAAGTTTTACTGAATTAATATATTTTCTCTAATTTTTTTCTTATGAAATGATAAAGCTACCCATTTCATTATGTATGAGGTCAATTTTTTTTTTATTGGAGTTAAAATTAACATAGATATATGACCGAACCTAACCAACCCTACCTAACCTAACCTAACCTATCATTATAGGTTAGGTTAGGTTAGGTAGCCGAAAACGTTAGGTTAGGTTAGGTTAGGTAGGTTAGGTAGTCGAAAAAACATTAATTCATGAAAACTAGGCTTATTAGGCAAATTGGGCCTAATAAGCAAAAAGCAAAAAATCGAGCAAAAAGTCTTAGTCGACATGAACTTGAAACAGGCCATATACTGCAGGTATGTTGACGACATTTTTACACAGGTACCTGATGTCAGACATCTGCAGGAGCTGAAGGAGGCATTTGAGCGGAGTTCCGTGCTGCGTTTCACTTACGAGATGGAAAAGGATGGGATGCTGCCCTTTCTAGATGTAACAGTCATGGAAAAGAGCGGAGGTTTCCACACTGCAGTCTACACTAAGGAAACGAACATAGGAATGTGCCTAAATGCCAAAGCGACTGCCCAGATAGTTACAAGAGGAGTGTTGTTAACGCATATGTCGACCGTGCTCTCAGCCACAGCTCAGAATGGAAGCAAGTCGACGAAGAACTCTGTAGGGTAAGGCAGGTCCTAGTCAACAACGGCTCCTCCAATGGTTTCGTCGAAGACATCATAAGAAGGAAAGTGAAACGCCATGCAACCTCTGAAGAGACAACCAACACAACACCTATACCCCCTATTAGACTATTTTACAGGAACTTCTTTTCCACAGCTCATAAAACGGAGGAAAGGGTCCTGAAAGATATTGTTAATAGAAACGTTATCCCTACAGACAAAAATCAAAGGATACAACTGACGATTTACTATAAAACCAGAAAAACAGCCAGCCTACTCATGAGAAACTCTCCAGACACAAAACAGAACGCTTTAAAAGAGACCAACGTCGTCTATGCCTTCAAATGCCCTATTGGGGACTGTAAGCTCCAAAAAAAACAGTATATAGGCAAGACAACAACATCTCTTTCCAGGCGTTTAACGATGCATAACCAACAGGGCTCCATTAAGGAACATATAATCTCTTCCCACAACCAAACCATCGCCAGAGAAATCCTAGTAAACAACACAGAAATCTTTGATAGATACAGCGATAGCAGGCGGCTTGTCGTTTGCAAGGCACTACACATCAAGAAGTCAACACCAGCAATCAACAGCCAATTAATGCACAACTATATTCTACCCACCTCAAGACTCCGCTCCAATATAGAAGCATCAAGAAATATGGACCAATAGGCTTTCTACAATCACTTCTATTCAATACCCATTGTTTCGTGTTCTGTCTTGTGTTGATGAAATTAATACCTTATTAAATACCACCTCACCCCATCCATCTCACTCAAATGTAGATATAAACAAATCGGAGATGTGTAAGTTCTATTCAGTTGTGTATGTTTAAACTAAAGTCTCTGAAAATGTAATAAGTTTTACGAAACGCGCTCAAGTGTCGCGTCAGACTAGAAATAAAAATTAATTTTGGAGAATTGATTTTTGAATTACCACCAACAGTGAAAAGAAATGTACGAAAGAATGAGAAAATTCGTGTTAGAATTATTAATCTTACTTTTTCGGTCATATTTAATAATATATATATATATATATATATATATATATATATATATATATATATATATATATATATATATATATATATATATATATATATATATATATATGACAATGTCAGACCACGGAGGAACACGGCTCCCCCCTGGAGCCGTGTCAGGGGGGAGCTGGAGCCGTGTCAGAGGGGGGGGAGAGCTTGAGCCATGTCAGGGAGGGAGAGCTGGAGCTGTGTCAGGGGGGGGGAGCTGGAGCCGTGTCAGGGGGGGAGAGCTGGAGTCGTGTCAGGGGAGAGAGCTGGAGCCGTGTCAGGGGGGGAGCTGGAGCCGTGTCAGGGGGAGAGCTGGAGCCGTGTCAGGGGGGGGAGCTGGAGCCGTGTCAGGGGGGAGAGCTGGAGCCGTGTCAGGGGGGAGAGCTGGAGCCGTGTCAGGGGGGAGCTGGAGCCGTGTCAGGGGAGAGCTGGAGCTGTGTCAGGGGAGAGCTGGAGCCGTGTCAGGGGGAGCTGACGCCGTGTCAGGGGAGTGATTTGGATCCGTGTCAAGGGGGGAGCTGGAGCCGTGTCAGTGGGGTGAGCGGGGTCCGTGTCAGGGGGGGGGGGGGAGCTGGAGCCGTGTCAAGGGGGAGCTGGAGCCGTGTCAGGGGGGAGCTGACGCCGTGTCAGGGGAGAGCTGGAGCCGTGTCAGGGGTAGCTGGCACCGTGTCAGGGGGGAGCTGGCGCCGTGTTAGGGGGGAGAGCTGGCGCCGTGTCAGAAGCGACCTGTTCTTCATAAATGCGGGACTTGAGGTCTCAGCGGCAGAGCGGAGGAAGCCCGCTTATTGACATTAGTATACATTGCCTTCCCTACCCCATTAGTATACATTGTACTTCAGTATGTATACGGTATACATTAGTATACATTGCCTTCCCTGCCTCAGGATCCCTCACCACAAGCCGGGCTTCACTGCCCCATCGCCGGCGGGACATCTCGCTCCAAGCCCCGGCAAACTAAGATCACTTTTTACCAAGTTATCTGAAGCACGCGCGCGCAAATCCGTTATGAGTAAATACGTGGAGAGACGCTAAAAAATAACAAGCGGGAGCCCGCAACAGGGAAGAGAAGAATGCTGGAAACACGTGAAGGGATTTTTTTAACCCAAGCTAATGAGGAAAAAGCGAGAAAGAGGATGGTAGCCAGCCGCCAAACTCAGCTCAGTTTCCACCTGGGTGGGGCGAACATGGAAAGAATTTTCGAACAAAATTTCACTAGCCTCCAGCGGCCATTGGGTTCTGGTCCTTGTAAACATAATTCAGATGAAAGTGTCAGATGGAGGTAGTTCTAAGAGCAGCAAACATGGTATTATGTCAATATCTGCAATGTGAAGTTGGATTAAGAGCTCAGGAACTCGTCCGTGTGTAACACGGGATACAGGGTATTAGCTCTACCCTGTCCTTTACCCTGTCCGTGAATATGCTTACTTAAACTTAATTCCAAGGACCCCAGAGCTAACTCTCAACCTAGTCCCACGCCACGTGGTCTTAGCCGCTCGATCGGCTAAGGTTCTACAGCCACGTGACGTCATACTAGGTTTTCTAGCAAACTCAAGGATCTCTTTACGCCGCCACCACCAGACCATTAACCAAAATCTGTCAAATTAATCAGGGGTCTGGACCAATTAATCACTCCTTTAACCCTTGGGGCTTAATTCCCAAATTACTTGGAAAAGGGGGAAAGAATTTACTTTACGAGTGGGAATTACTCAAACAAAACAAAGGGATATATTAAACTCTTGAACTGGGCTAGGCTTGCGACCCATATAAACCAGACTCTTGGAGATCAAATGGCAAGGACCATCACATGCCCAATCATTCATGGAAATAATAATATACCGAGGAACAATCTATAAAAAAATCACTCCCTGACATAACACTCCCTAACATGACTTTTTAAAAACTTTTAATATTCCCTATTGAGGCACGAATGAATCATTTCCCTATACCAAAACTCAGCAACTTTTACTTTGACTATGGGACCAGCCGATGGAGTGCTGATCTCTGAAGAGGTGAGAATGGTTGACAGTTGCAGCCCAAATCCACACTGCCCCGCCTAGATCTCCTCGCAACGGAGGCTAGTGGATATTACTCCGCCAGGTCTAATAAATTTACTAAGCAGGGTTTAAATTGAACAACTATTCTCTATTGTACTGAACAACCCAGCTGGTTGAACTCTTATAAAACTGATGGTAATTGTTACGGACCCGAGTCCAGCATCGGAGCATGGAGCAGTGACAACAACGCCATCTGTGAGTCCGCTCCCGAAACCTCCTCCAAATGGACGACGCCATCTGGTGATGACGAGAAACGCCGGCAATACATGCTGGATTGCCGTCTTAATTGGCTCGTGGAATAGCCGCTGCTGACCGCTGGTGAGGTGGCGCTTAGACAGCAATGCCATCTATGGAGTGAAGAGGTGGACGTTTGTGTCTAAGCTTGTACGTGAGGTTCCCTAGAGCGTCCCAGTATTAATGACATATCTGATTACAGAGTCGACCTGGGACTGCTGTGTTGGACGATGGGGCAGTCTACCCAAGGCAGCCAAGGTCTCTTCACGAGTTTGCTTTGAAGAAGCTGTGAGCCACCTCCGGACGAACTCTGTTGAGAGTGTAATAGCCTGCTTGAGGCGTGGCAGTGTCGGGAATTGCCTTAACCAGGGCTGGTTGGTGGAAGAGACTAGCCACTGTGGTGCTTAGTGAGGAGAGTGATCAGCGGGTCACACGAGGCTCCTGCCTAGGGTTCGCAACCCTAGTATCAGTCGTGGAATGGCCTACACAGCGGAGCTGATCGGTGCCTGCCAGCTACAGGCTGGATTGTGGTTGAAGGCCTCCACGACGAAGCACCCAGTGGGACTGTGATTTGGCTGGCCTTTGGCCAGGGTAGATTCGTCATAGAGTCATAGTGGATTCATCGTGGGCCTCGGAAGAAGGAACCAGGGCTACCCAGAGTGAGCACCGTTGAGCATCCAGTGTCTTCGGAGGAAGACGAACCTGTACATAATCGTGTATTTATAATCCCCGTATGTGACTGTTATTTATTTATACATGGTGGTGGAAATATATATCAGAAAAACTGGAACATTTGTATCCCTCCCCCTTTAATTTAACTTGCATTACGGAACACACCCCTTGAAAGCCTCTACTAACTTGGGGCCGGATTCCCAAACTCTACTACCATCAGAGAAGAACCCGGTTGTGTCCCAGTAGGGCCGTAACATAATTGGCATCCCTAGCAGGGTCCGACCCCTTGTCAAGTATGTTTGACAGGAGTGGTGATGTAGCGCAATCCCCTGTAAATAATTCCCCCTGTTTATAATTATTTGGACGTTGTACGTCCTGTGCAGTGCTCGCTGTGATTTAGTGCAATATTGGAGAGTGCGGTGCTCGGTATGATTTAGTGCAATATTGGCAAGTGCAGTGCTAGTTGCGATTTAGTGCAATATTGGCGTTGTATGGTGCTCGGTGTTTAGTGCTCAAGTGAAGCGACGTGTTGAGTGCTCGTGCGCCACTTAAGTGACAATGGCGGAAAAAGTGACCCTCGAAGATCTAGACGATGTTCAGGACTTTCTGAACAAGGAGGACTGTTTTGCCAGATTGAAATATCTGGGAAAACAAGAACTGGTGCTAGTAAGCGCATATCTGGAGATAAAAATACGCGAAAGTGACTCACATGTTGAGATCTTGTCAAAGGTTCACAAACATTTGAAGGCCGGGGAAAAACAGGAAAGCGAGGCACAGAGTACAAAGGAAAGTGAGGTGGTAGCTTCCACTGAAAAGGAAGATAAAGGTAGTGACATTGAAAGTGATGCAGATGAACTGAATATAAGTTTTCTAACTGTCAAAATGCGTGCCTTAGGAATAAATCGAGAGATAGAATGGAAGAAATTAGAAATAGAACGAGAATTGAAAGATAAAGAAATGAAAATGAAGCGTTTAGAATTAGAAGAAAAGGAAAAGGAAAGACAAGAAAAGGAAAAGGAAAGACAAGAAAAGGAAAAGGAAAGACAAGAAAGGAAAGAAGAGCGAGAAAGAGAAGAAAGAAGAGAAAGAGAACGAGAAGAGCGAGAAAGAGAAGGAGAAGAGCAAGAGAGAGAAGAAAAAAGAGAAAGAGAAGAGCGAGAAAGAGAAGAAAAGGAGATAGAAAGAAGACACGAGATAGAAGTATTGCGATTAGGCGGTCAGAGGAAAACAACAGAAACGAGTTGTTTCGATCCGGTAAGGAACATCAAAATGGTCCCTAAATTCAACAAAAGGGAAGTGTTGAAGTTCTTCGCAGCCTTCGAGAAAGTTGCAGCCTCTTTGGAGTGGCCAAAGGAGAATTGGGCCATCATGATGCAGTCCGTCTTGACTGGGAAGGCCCAAATTGCCTACTCCATGTTGTCCCTTGATGACTCCTGCGATTATGACTAGCTGAAGAAGGTAGTGCTCATGGCTTACCAGTTGGTGCCTGAGGCTTACAGGCAGAAATTCAGGAACCTG
Organism: Procambarus clarkii; assembly: GCF_040958095.1. Taxonomy (NCBI): domain Eukaryota; kingdom Metazoa; phylum Arthropoda; class Malacostraca; order Decapoda; family Cambaridae; genus Procambarus; species Procambarus clarkii. The sequence continues at coordinate 38,270,251 of NC_091156.1, read as the reverse complement.
AAAAAGACCTCGGAGTACACGTTCACAGAGTTCGTGACCATCAAGGAACGGCTTTTCCAGGAGTGGTGTGCTTCTCGAAAGGTGAGGACGAAAGAAAAACTCGAACAGCTCGGTTTGTTGGAGGATTTTAAGGAATGTCTGTCTGGAGATCTGAAGACATACCTAGAAGAGCAACAGGTAGAGACCTTACGTGCAGCAGCCACTATGGCTGAAGAATACATCCTAACACATAGGTCTTCCACTAGGTATGTCCCTAGGAATTACCCACGTCTGTTTGGCAAACCTCGTCAAGACGAAGAGAGACCCGTCCCACAAAGCACTATGAAGACGCCCCCAAGTAGCCCTCGAAGGACTAGTCCTAGCAGTCCGAAACACCGTAGTCCGAGGAGGAATGTAGTGTGTTGGACTTGTGGGCAGAAAGGGCATGTTGCTGCTATGTGCCGAGGCAGAAGAGGTAGCGGTCCACGTAGGGAGGTGATGCTGATGGGCTGTGTGACACCACCGGTAGGAACCCAGTCTCTGATGACTAGTCTGGAAGGACCAGGATTGTTTGCCCCTCACACTTCAGGCGGGTATGTAACGACTGATCATACTGGTAGATCAGTTGTAGTGCTCAGAGATAGTGGAGCAGCCCAGTCCCTGATCGTGAGAGACTCGTTACCCGAGGGAGTGAGTATAGACAGGAGACAAAAAGGTTGTCCTGGTTGGGTTTCCTTTGACACGGTATGTTGCCCCCTTAGTGCCGGTACATCTAGACTCGCCTTACTTCAGCGGCACATGTGCGTTGGCAGTAGTTGATACCCTGCCTATAGCTGGGATTGACGTAATACTAGCCAACGACTTGGTGACAGGTTGGAGCTACAATCATCTCAAGATTGTGGACGAGTCAGCCGGAACAGCAAGGAGGTCTGAGGTAACAGCAGGCATTGGTAATATCAAAATACAGGCAGACGTACAACTACTTAACTTGTCTAATCCTTCCTCTACCCAACAGATCGAGAGCATTGTAACAGCTTCTCCCAATTCTTCTCCCGACAAGAAACATGAGGTTATGGTGACAGAAGCGACTGAGCAAGAGGAGAGGCCTCGTGTACAAGTACCCACGGATACCCCAAGAGTCTGGAGTGAAGGCACATGAGTACTTGCGGTATGGCAAGGTACAACGTTCATTGAACCGACCAGAGATTCCCCAGACGTCAGAGGTATGTGAGGTAAGTGCGCAGGCTCTAGTGCCCTCTTTGATCCAAGCCAGGCTAATGGAGATCGCCAGCTATGGACGTGATAGGCTCATGAAGCTTATTCCTAAATGTTTCTTGGCAGTATTTTGTTTTGTTCTCGTGTGTGTTCTAAGTAAGGACCAGTGGACGACCCGACAGATGATGGCTCCTATGAACATCGTAAAGAGACCCCAGGGATTAGAGACTTGCACTGTGAGTATTGCAGTCGAAGAAGGGACCTGGAAGGTGATGGTGGATACAGGAGGTATGAGAAATGATATTATGAGTGACTGTTTCCGACAGGTTGACACCCCCCGTGTGATTGCTGAGCCTGGATTCAGCATTATACGGAACGTTGGTCGACATGACGGTGGCAGAGCAGACACCATCTTTAATGTACAAGCAGCTCTGTTGAACGGTTATGCTGTAAGTACTGACTTAACAACTATCGCTGTCACTCTAAATTATCAGATCCCTGTATTCCAGGTTCCCGTCTCCCTGAAGGACTACCGGACCGGTACAAGAAATTCCGTCGGTGACCAGCCATCAACGGTGCCACGACACAGGGAGGTGTCGATTCACCCCAGATCACGCCTGTGCCGGTCCTTACTCGAGACGCGCGAGATCATTAAGCCCCTGATTAACATCTCGGTGAGGTTGTGGGAAAGCACGTCAGGCAGGACATCACCTATAATCCTCAAGTTTTTCTTGTGCCAGAATCTCCCATTAGGACAGTTTTGCGGACAAGACATCCTCGCCACTCCAGTCCATTGTTTATGTGAGTCCATTTGGAGTTGTACCCACGTACTAATTTGGTTTGTTTTCCCTTTTATAGAAACCCAAACCAAATTCTTTTTGGTGGGGAGGTGTTACGGACCCGAGTCCAGCATCGGAGCACGGAGCAGTGACAACTAACGCCATCTGTGAGTCCGCTCCCGAAACCCCCTCCAAATGGACGACGCCATCTGGTGATGACGAGAGACGCCGGCAATACGTGCTGGATTCCCATCTTAATTGGCTTGTGGAATAGCCGCTGCTGACCGCTGGTGAGGTGGCGCTTAGACAGCAACGCCATCTATGGAGTGAAGAGGTGGACGTTTGTGTCTAAGCTTGTAAGTGAGGTTCGCTAGAGCGTCCCAGTATTAATGACGTATCTGATTACAGAGTCGACCTGGGACTGTTGTGTTGGACGATGGGGCAGTCTACCCAAGGCAGCCAAGGTCTCTTCATGAGTCTGCTTTGAAGAAGCTGTGAGCCACCCCCGGACGAACTCTGTTGAGAGTGTAATAGCCTGCTTGAGGCGTGGCAGTGTCGGGAATCGCCTTATCCGGGGCTGGTTAGTGGAAGAGACTAGCCACTGTGGTGCTTAGTGAGGAGAGTGATCAGCGGGTCACACAAGGCTCCTGCCTAGGGCTCGCAACCCTAGTATCGGTCGTGGAGTGGCCTACACAGCGGAGCTGATCGGTACCTGCCAGCTACAGGCTGGATTGTGGTTGAAGGCCTCCACAACGAAGCACCCAGTGGGACTGTGATTTGGCTGGCCTGTGGCCAGGGTAGATTCGTCATAGAGTCATAGTGGATTCATCGTGGGCCACGGAAGAAGGAACCAGGGCTACCCAGAGTGAGCACCGTTGAGCATCCAGTGTCTTTGGAGGAAGACGAACCTGTACATAATTGTGTAGTTATAATCCCCATGTGTGACTGTTATTTATTTATACATGGTTGTGGAAATATATATCAGAAAAACTGGAACATTTGTATCCCTCCCCCTTTAATTTAACTTGCGTTACGGAACACACCCCTTGAAAGTCTCTACTAACTTGGGGAAGAACCCGGTTGCGTCCCAGTAGGGCCGTAACAGTAATTGTACAGGCATGTTAGGGAAAGGCTATTACCAATTACAATATTGGCTATTGATCTGAATTTGGACTTTGTGAATTACTAATGTGGTCACTCTCTTGGGCCGCGTGACCTTGATATGGTGAGTCATCTGGAACGCAAACTAGTCCCTCCACATGCCGTCATTTCTCTGCCTGTATACAACCCTGATCTCAACCTTCATTCTACATACATGTAAACCTAACATACATACATAAGCCAAAGTAGTTATTACTGTATTTTGTTGTTCTATTCATTATATGTTTCTTTAAAACAAAGCAAACGGCCATCTTGTATTTCTAAAGGTGTTAGTCCCTAAATCCGAGGAGAGATAACCCATGCTCCCAGAATCAGGTCGACTACCTTGTCACTGCATATTTTGTACAAGGGCATATGCCACTGCCTTCCATACAATCACCTATTTAAAACAGCTTCAGCTGTTACACGTGCAAGGTGTCATGGACCACACTGCAAATTCACAAGGGCCGTGATGAGGGTTCAAACCTACGTCTGGGATGATCTTTGACGAGCCTTAGTCGATTTGTTGAAGCACGTTATTGTGATTTCTGTGTGTATGGACAGAAGAGGTTTACAAAAAGATGGGTAGAATAGAACTGAAGTAATCTAAACATAAAATAAACGAACATGGGAATCGTAAGAGAACGTATCAATACGAGAGTGATAAACATCCAGATGTAAAGAGCAACCGAGGCTAAAGCAGAGGAAAGTGGGGCCAAACTGAAAATGACAAGGAAATATGTGAAATATTAAACAAAAGTTTCCATGTGTTCAGAATAGAACTTGATCACCTGCCAGTTGTGGGATATTTGGGGCTTGAACATGATTATTTAAATATTAATGTAGTAAATTAAATTACGAAGGACCACCCGCTTTAATAGTAAAGAGGGAAACTGCGAATTTCTGATCATTAGATAATTCCTAGATGAAACCAGTAACTATGGATAAAACTAGAAAATATGATCATAGAAATAATTAATGGGCTGTATTATTAAATGAAACAAACCTCAAACACCTACATTGGGGGGTTATTACTGGAGGTAAGTACGTCCAGGAATTAGTGTGGTTCGTTCACTAATTCAATTAATAATAATCTAATCCTATAAAATAATATTGAAACTGATATCATTACCATAAAGGGGAACATAAGAGTATGAGCATAGTAATGAATTACAGTAAACCACATATTAATCCCAAAGAATTCTGCACACAAGAAATTGCAATAGAATCATAAAAGGAAATAAATCTTAGCTTAATGAAGATTCCTTTAGAAAGCCATGGAAGTTCCTCTTATTCTCTGGACTCGGTCGACTGACGAGTGGAACGGGTTAACATGGGAGAAGGCAGCATGGAGAATTCTTCTCTCGTGCTGCAAGACAAATATTTTACAGTAGCAACTGATTTACCTACTGAATCTATATATTCAAGAAAATTAATAGTTACAGGTGACAAATTTTAATCACCTGTTATTAGATGTTATCGTGAGTCATAACGGACAATCACCCTGCTACTATTAAACCTTTTACCTGATGCATCACATAAAGGAATATACTTAGCTGTGGGCACTGTATAAGTATTAAGATTGCCGTTCTTCGCGTCCCAGGCTCTGGTTAACCCTATCCTGGATAGTGACGCGCTTCGCTGGCCGGTCACGTGTCGTCAAGAACCAAGTCAAAGGGCTCCTTATTCGACACCAGCACCAGCTGAAGATACTATCTGCAAGGTTATTCACGCCTCACAGTGGCGACTTTCATCTGAGGATGGATAACGCCTGCCCTAGTTGCTGGACAATGGCGTCTTCTTATGAGTACGGTAAGCGCAGGTCTGCTTCTGAACGGCTCTCCACGTGTACTGAGCTGGCCTTCCTCTACCCACGCCGAGTCCGCGTTCATAAAACAAATTATTGTCTCGAACATTAATATTTCTCGCATTTACGCTTGAAACGTTGAAGACTGGACGGGTTTATTATTTAGAGGAAGAAAATATTGTTATTTACCAATTTAAGAATAGTAAATATATAAGGGAGAGGAATTAATGTCTCCCCATGGCATTCACTGGTGACGTTAACTTTATCACGAGATAGACGCTATGATTCCAACGCTCTATTCGGCTTTTAGTTAGAGATCAATTCGTCTGCAATTAGTTATCATACAGAATGCTTTAATTATGGAGAATCGAATTTAATTCTCACATACATTGGATATAATGTGTTTACTGTAAGGAAATCTGACGCAATACTGGCGTCAGGTGACGTGAGAATTCTAGCCTACTGCACAGATGAAATTATTAGTACATGAGAATTCTACGTGTTGTTAATTTTACTTACTACAATAATTAGTATGGTTAGTAATAAGTAACGAGAATACAACAATGTTGTATTCGGTGTTGGAAATATCCAACATAACTCTGGGGGGAGGATTCTAGGGTCGTAGTGTACTGTGTTGTACTGACCTATCCCGAAGTGATATAAAGATTAATGCATTAGTATGTTAATATGTTAGTATACACATAACGAACGTCCCGGATTTATCAAGGACTTACAAGAACTTGAGTCTTGCAATTTACATGTCAAATGAAACATGTTGCTTATAGCATACACAATATTTATAGATTTTAACTCACACAATTTAAACTAACAGAATCTACTATGATGGGATATCTCATTGTAGCATCATCATAGTTATCTAAATGGGATGTGAAGGAAATTACTCATGTTCAGAGTTGTAATAGGCTTGCAGTTTCCCTTAGTGGAAACATGCATGAAATAATGAAACATTAAATGATTAAGTTATCGGTAATCAGGAACACTCTAAAGCTCACAATAAACTCAACAAATAGGGTCGCAGTGACATGTAATGGTGTATTACGTAGCTGCTGAATCGTAGGTAAACTCAGAATAAGTTCCTAAGAACTGATAACACTATTGTATGATTATACAGTAAAGTATTATTAGTCATTTAAGATCAAGGAGACTATGACACTACAGTAAGGTGACTGTCTAGGGTCGCTGTGACTTGTAACTATTGAGTTACTAGACAATAACCTCACGCAGCATCACGATCACCTCAAATTCAAATGAGGAAATTGAATTAAATGTGCACTGCCGTGCAGTAGTCATGCTGACTGATGGTACAACTAATTTGCTAACTAGCTAAAATAATAGAAAAGTAGAGAACTGAAAAGTTTATTCATTAAAATCAAGGAAAATTCTGAGTCGACAGTGAGATTAGTAGCCTAGTCATTCTTACTTATGAGCTAATTAAATGGCAGCTCATAGGCTTGACACTGTAAACTTGTTAATACGAAATCACCTTTACATGAAATTGAGTTTATTAAATCAGTCTCTATAAGTATAGTCAACTGTAATTAATGGTGAGTACAGATTAGGCTAGTACTCAGTTGACACTAACTAAAGTCCCTAAATCTACCTAAATAAATGGTTTGAATTTCTAACCTACCTAAGTAAGGGACTAAGCTAATTGTGAGCAAAAATGTACTCGAATTAACATTGTGAGCAGTATTGAGCTCATTAACAAGTTGAGCTATAGTGAACTCGTGAACATGGTGAGCTATATTGAGCTCGTTAGCAGTGCTAACAGGGTGAGTTACAGTGAACTCGTCAACAGTGTTGACAGGGTGAGTTACAGTGAACTCGTCAACAGTGTTGACAGGGTGAGCTACAGTGAGCTCGTTAGCAGTGCTAACAGGGTGAGTTACAGTGAACTCGTCAACAGTGTTGACAGGGTGAGCTACAGTGAGCTCGTTAGCAGTGCTAACAGGGTGAGTTACAGTGAACTCGTCAACAGTGTTGACAGGGTGAGCTACAGTGAGCTCGTTAGCAGTGCTAACAGGGTGAGTTACAGTGAACTCGTCAACAGTGTTGACAGGGTGAGCTACAGTGAGCTCGTTAGCAGTGCTAACAGGGTGAGTTGCAGTGAACTCGTCAACAGTGTTGACAGGGTGAGCTACAGTGAGCTCGTTAGCAGTGCTAACAGGGTGAGTTACAGTGAACTCGAATTAACGAGGTGGAGTTTTGTCATTCAATTGTCATGGCGAGGAATATTAAGCTCGTACGCATGGTGAACAAATACTCATATTATTACGTTAATTCTAAGGTGAGCTATATTGAGCTCGTTAGCAGTGCTAACAGGGTGAGCTACAGTGAGCTCGAATTAACGAGGTGGAGTTTTGTCATTCAATTGTCATGGCGAGCAATATTAAACTCGTACGCATGGTGAACAAGCACTCATATTATTACGTTAATTCTAAGGTGAGCTATATTGAGCTCGGAAGCATGTTAATTAACAATGCTAATGTTTAACGATAATGCATTAAACATATTAGTTCTCTGTAAATTCACTTACATATTAGTAAGTTTGCAAGTTTGTTCGTGCTGCGCTCCTACACTAAATAACCAGAAACGAAAGAAAAAACAACTCAAACAATTAATGCAAGTATTTATCACTAACTCTTAGTGCAGAAAACATGGTATTAAGAAGGTTTTTTTTGGCAAACCTTTAAGCGCAAGTATAGTGGACCAGTGGTCCTAGTGAATTTATTACTAAATTCAGGAAATGCCAGTGGCATTAAGTGCTAGATTCTCTAGCCTAACATTATTAATTACCTAGGGAGTACTAGATTCTCTAGCCTAACATTACAATTTAACTAGGAAGACTGAGTGTGGTCAATTACTACTTGTCGAGAATAATTCTAGGTCTGCAGTGAATTCAATAGTTTGGTCGCTGTGACTTGTACTTGTTTGAGTACGGACCATTGGTTTTCACTGAGAGCTATGAAACATCTCGGCGAGTATCAATTGCACTACATTCAATCTGAGTTTATTACTCAGCTGTGTTTCTCCCTTTAGCTTGCTGCTGGAGAATTGATTTACTGCTGACTAATTTATTATTATTGGCAGGTTTAGGCTTGTTCACATCAGAACTTTACCAGTAAGTAAGTAGCCTCCTGCAGATTGGAGCATATTCATTCCCAATCGTTTAACATGTCCAGTTATGAACTGGTAATAGTAGTCGGCTCCTACTAGTACATCTACATTGTTAAGGCGGTCAGACATTAACTTGTTGTCAGCCAAATTAATTTCACGTTCCTGCAGGAAGTGGGCTGTTTACCCCAGACCCTTAATATTTAAGTCTAAAGGTATTTGATCTACAACAATGGCTTGGACAGCCTTGGCATGACTACCTAGTCGTACAAGCGGTTGAACTACTGAGTATTCATGGGTTCCTCGATTTATCATGAACCCTGACAAGTTTAAATTTACCTGTCCTATTGGTTGTAAATTAAGTGCCTCTGCTGCCCTTTGAGTAATGAAAGTTCTCTGGGAACCTTGATCAAATAGTCCACGTATGGTGATCTTGGTTCCTCTGTTCTTCACTTGGAGTTGGGCAGTAGGCAAAGCAGCATCCACTTGAGATGCTGTGAAGTTACGCTGTACACATCTCGCACCTTGCAGCACTGTACTGGTGTAGATTCTCTACGTCCTATTCTAGGATTGACATAATTAGTCCTAACTAATTTGCACAGTGCAGCATGATGCTTGCCCCTTCTACACCTATTGCAGGTGTTCAGTGGGGTGTCACAGCTGTTAACATTATGTGGTTTGAGACACCTAGTACATTGTGTAACTGTTTGAGTCGTCTGACTCTTGTGTCTCTATTAGGATAATTAGTACATTTGTACAGAGAATGTTTTTGATTGCAAAACAAGCACATTCCCATCCTACAGATCGTTTAGGGGTTACCGGTTTAGGTAAAACAGTATTTGCAGGTTGTGATGGTTTTGCTGCTTGGATTTGCTTGTTATTCATTCTCTTTGTGAGTACTTGGTGTACTCTGGGGAACCATTAACAGGCTCTTGGGAGTGCTCTTTGGACTATTAGGTCTCTTAGGAGCACCTGTGGAGTTATTAGCAGTGCTCTTTGGACTATTAGGTCTCTTAGGGAGCACCTGTGGGACTCTTAGGCCTCACTGATAAATCAGTGTTTGACTGATTTTGGTTACATTGATTATTAGCACCTTGGTTACCTAGTGACAGAGTCACTTTAGGAGTTTCAGGTAAGGAAACTGATGTAGGTACAGTTTTGGTGCATTCAGATTTAGCATTAATTGCTTGGTCTGCTGTATGATTGCTCATATTACGCAAACCTGTAAATATATCCTGCATTGACAGGGTATTACCATTCTGGCATACATATAATTATTAAGTGTGTCACCAGACAATTTTCTTTGGATGATAATTTTAGTCATCCACTCAGTAGTTGGGTGATCCACCTCTTTACTGAAAGAATTATCAGTGACCTCAAGCTGAAAACTAAAGGCTTGTAAAGAGTCAACTGATTGTTCTGGTGAAGATAAATTTAATAATTTGGTGTACAAGGTTTATAATAGTCTTCTCATTGTTAGCGCTTGCTTTAGAAATCTGTTGTGAGCAATTGTGACCATTACTTGTGTTACTTAAGGCTTCTGCTTAGCCTCAGCTTTGATTACAGCTTCGACTGCTGCTGCAGCATTAGCTTTATCATTTTCTGGTTCAGATTCACTGATCATTGCAGCTTCACTGTTTCATCTGCAGCTTCACTTGTTTCTCTGGGTTCTTGTGATAAGCTAGTTAATTCAGTAGCCTTATGTATTGAACTTATAGAATCCAGGGAACATTGAGAAGAGTGGTCTGAAATTTGATCAGACTCTGTAAAAAATCATCACATGAAGCTGTATTAGATGAGAGGTTAGAAAATGAAGGTTGATCTTCAGTTGTTGATCCTGTATAGTGATCAGCATTGATTAGAGGATTCTCCTCGTCTTGAGTTAGTTCAGATATTACATCTGAACTGAGTGTTAACTTGGATACAGGTCTATTAATGATCTGATCTATCCACTCGGGAATATCTAGTCTTGCAAGCACTTTATCATATTGGTCTAACCTGGTTTGAACGATACGTTCATAGTCATCCAGTTCAGATTCTGTTAGACATAAGTCGTCTGTGACAGTATGATCGGCCTGGAGTAAATCCTGTGGGACTCGATTACAGTCTTGATATAGTCTTATTTTGTTAGCGCTCCTTATGGAACTTGCTATTCTGTAGACGTAATCTGGATCAGTTTCTACACAGTTGTCACATTTGATAAACTGTTTTCCTAGCTGAGTTGAAGAGCTGTTAAGAATCTTGCATTCCTTTCTAAGGATTCATTCTTGCGTAAATGAGCCTGATAGGGCTTATGTAGCTAGTGGTATAGCTATAGTCTGCTCCTTGCTGTAGAGCAGGTATAAGTATTGACAGCCTGATAGGGCTTATGTAGCTAGTGGTATAGCTATAGTCTGCTCCTTGATGTAGAGCAGGTATAAGTATTGACAGCTGATATTTCTTGAGGCTGGTTGTAATTTACCTCATTTAGAGGTTAGCTACCTACCTAATAATAAGCAACTAAGATTTGAGTGGTACCTTGGTCTCACTACAGGTGTTCCTCAGCTTAGCTCTTCTAAATCAGCCTCGGATGGGTAGTGGACTTACAGTAACACTCAAAGACATACATAGAAATATGCAATAAAATAATTACACAATAAATGGTTAATCCCACCCTTGATAGGGTCAGCACAAAAGAATAATATGTGTCACTAACTAGCTCAAGCCTAGTCGTGAGAATTTCTACTTAAGAAACTACAACTATATTTGTCTGTGCTTGTGCCAGATTCAACACAATCACAGCCTAAATTGCTACCTAATGAAGGTTGGCAAAGATTATATTATGGTGCATAATGTGCAAATAATTGTGCTGTATTTTTGTTTTTTGTATTTTATATAATATACACTTGTGTAATTATGTGCATAAGAAATTAAATGAACACAAAAGAATTAATTGTGTTTGGCAAGTATTCTACTGCCGTAAATATTATCTAACTCCTGAATGTACTCCTAATTGTGGAATAAAATATTATCAGGGTTAGTAATGATTAAAATATGAGATCAGTAATTTATATTAGTATACTGGATCCCTAAATGTTAATGATCCACTGACTTGAGTGAATCAGTAATTATAACATGGATTCAGGCTATAATGGACAGTCTGCTGACAGCCATACATTGAATCATTGGTATAGCCTAAATGGTTAACACTTAATTGGTGTTAGTGATTAATATAAGGTTATGAGCTGTTGCTCTTGGTGACCTAAAGATTCTACTTCAGTATGAAGTGTAGGTCTAAATGTTGTGGGTAATTGGTTATGACCCACTAAAGCTACCTTATACATGAGGTGAAAGTAGCAATATGTTGTGTGATCTAGACTAACTAATGTGTTACACTGTTAGTTGACACAATTAATTAAATAGTTAGTCTAGCTTCTATCACACAAGGATTAGTTATTAATGGTTAAGAATTTAATTATAAATTTATGCCTATCCGGTTCGATAAGGACCATAATGTGGGATATTTGGGCTTGAACTGATTATTTAAATATTAATGTAGTAAATTAAATTACGAAGACCACCCGCTTTTATAGTAAAGAGGGAAACTGAGAATTTCTGATCATTAGATAATTCCTAGATGAAACCAGTAACTATGGAAAACTAGAAAATATGATCATAGAAATAATTAATGGGCTGTATTATTAAATGAAACAAACCTCAAACACCTACATTGGGGGGTTATTACTGGAGGTAAGTACGTCCAGGAATTAGTGTGGTTCGTTCACTAATTCAATTAATAATAATCTAATCCTATAAAATAATATTGAAACTGATATCATTACCATAAAGGGGAACATAGATTATGAGCATAGTAATGAATTACAGTATAAAACATATTAATCCCAAAGAATTCTGCACACAAGAAATTGCAATAGAATCATAAAAGGAAATAAATCTTAGCTTAATGAAGATTCCTTTAGAAAGCCATGGAAGTTCCTCTTATTCTCTGGACTCGGTCGACTGACGAGTGGAACGGGTTAACATGGGAGAAGGCAGCATGGAGAATTCTTCTCTCGTGCTGCAAGACAAATATTTTACAGTAGCAACTGATTTACCTACTGAATCTAATATTCAAGAAAATTAATAGTTACAGGTGACAAATTTTAATCACCTGTTATTAGATGTTATCGTGCGTCATAACGGACAATCACCCTGCTACTATTAAACCTTTTACCTGATGCATCACATAAAGGAATATACTTAGCTGTGGGCACTGTATAAGTATTAAGATTGCCGTGCTTCGCGTCCCAGGCTCTGGTTAACCCTATCCTGGATAGTGACGCGCTTCGCTGGCCGGTCACGTGTCGTCAAGAACCAAGTCAAAGGGCTCCTTATTCGACACCAGCACCAGCTGAAGATACTATCTGCAAGGTTATTCACGCCTCACAGTGGCGACTTTCATCTGAGGATGGATAACGCCTGCCCTAGTTGCTGGACAATGGCGTCTTCTTATGAGTACGGTAAGCGCAGGTCTGCCTCTGAACGGCTCTCCACGTGTACTGAGCTGGCCTTCCTCTACCCATGCCGAGTCCGCGTTCATAAAACAAATTATTGTCTCGAACATTAATATTTCTCGCATTTACGCTTGAAACGTTGAAGACTGGACGGGTTTATTATTTAGAGGAAGAAAATATTGTTATTTACCAATTTAAGAATAGTAAATATATAAGGGAGAGGAATTAATGTCTCCCCATGGCATTCACTGGTGACGTTAACTTTATCACGAGATAGACGCTATGATTCCAACGCTCTATTTGGCTTTTAGTTAGAGATCAATTCGTCTGCAATTAGTTATCATACAGAATGCTTTAATTATGGAGAATCGAATTTAATTCTCACATACATTGGATATAATGTGTTTACTGTAAGGAAATCTGACGCAATACTGGCGTCAGGTGACGTGAGAATTCTAGCCTACTGCACAGATGAAATTATTAGTACATGAGAATTCTACGTGTTGTTAATTTTACTTACTACAATAATTAGTATGGTTAGTAATAAGTAATGAGAATACAACAATGTTGTATTCGGGGTTGGAAATATCCAACACCAGTGGTGGAGCGCAGGACATGCAACACTTCAAGACTCATCTGTTGCAGCAGATGTGTTAAAGATGCAGCTTGACGAACAAGATATATATACAGTATACATTAGTATACATTGCCTTCCCTGCCTCAAGGATCCCTCACCACAAGGTGGGCTGTGCTGCTCCGTCACCGGCGGGACTTCTCGCTCCAAGCCCCGGCAAACTAAGATCACTTTTTACCTAAGATGTGTTAATAACCATATACACTCAGAAATCACAGTAGCGTGATATATCAAATGAACAAATCCACAAGGGCCGTGATGAGGGTTCGAACCTACGCACAGGATGTTCCCAGATGCGCCTTAGTCAACTATATCACATGGTCAGAAGAATTGCAACCTTGAGTGCTACTGCCCTCACGAGGATCCCAAAGCTTCTCTGAAGCCCAATTGATTCGTTCGTATGTTCGAACCCTTATCACGGCCCTTGTGGATTTGCTCATTTGATAACCATATGATTGTTCTTCCAATTGAAGATATAGAACGCAGCTAAAACTCTGAGGAAATATTTCAGTTGTAATCTACAATGATTAAGTGAAGAGGGGAGAACTGCCAGGCAGTTGGAAGACTGCTAATACTATATAAGGATGGCAATTCACAGGACGCATTGACAATACTGAAGTAGACAGCTTAATTATTTCCGACTCCCTTTCCTCACTACGAGCAATAAACAGTTTGCAATCAAGTAATAACGTGCTTGTCTTGGAAGCTAGACGTAGATATATAAGAATACTTAGCAAGAGGGTAAATATAAAAATGTTGTGGATTCCTTCTCACATTGGCCTGCAGGAACATGACACAGTTTACGCCCTTGCTAAGGCTGCAGTAAATAAAGACAGTATTGAACGGAATCTTGAGTTATCAAATGAGTGTCTACTGACACTTAAAAGTGTCAGTAGACAAGAACTCCTGGACGGATTTGAAGAAAGTAGAACTGTGCAAACTGGAACTAGCAGGTCCATTGTTCATCACAATGAAATGTCTCAAGTAAAACATGTGTATGGGGCAAGTAACAAAGTAAGTAGACTGTGACGATAATCTCTTTCAAGAGAGATTGAGCCTGCTCTTCTCTACATGAAGTTACGTATTTTATTCAAGAATAAGATGCTACCTTCAAGATACATCTCTCAGTAGCACAAAACGTTTTGACCAGGAGGCAAAACGTATCCAAGACTCACCCCCCTACTCACTCCCTCCACGCCGGCTCGTCATCAACCAGCCAACTACCCTTCCCAGCTTGTTTGCTCCTGATTGGTGACTCGCTGACTGCACACCTGCACCTCAGCGCCCTCTACCTGAGTCGATGTCTGGGCTTGATCCAGCCATTGAAGTCAGAATATCCTTGTGCTCTCAAGCAGTGAACAACTAACTGATATATGCTGTATCAGGTGGACGTCTCGCAGCTAGCGCCATATTCTCAGCACCTAATTATTTTTCACCTTTAAACGTTATATTATTGTAGAGTAACTTCATCCCTATTATTCATTTATGTTATATTGTTTTTGACTTGTTCATTTGCACTGTACATTGCCAAGGGATTTTCTTTGTTTTTAATTTGTTTACTAGATTAATTAAATTTTCATTATTCATATTTTGTGATTTGCATGTCTTCCCTTACTTTACCACAGACAGACAGGCAACAGACAAGCAGTCTATCTTTTTTTTGTAAGTGTGACTAGGCATTGACACCAGCCATTAGGAAGACTGCCGAACATCTACACTCCAACACTTTCCCGTCACATTTAATGGGGGCCTGTCCTAGGAGCTTCACTCAGGTACTAGTGCCAGAACTTCAATTTGTGGTAAGCGTACTTGGCTTTGATACAGTTGCTTTTCAATATTTTCATTACTTTTAATGTTTATATGATGCTGTGTGTATTGTGCATTCCGAGAGTAGCATATAGTGAGTGTTGGATAACTTTGGATTACGTGGTAACTGTAGGCTGCAGTCATTCTCTTAATTAGTCATCCCTCCCTCCGTGTTATTACTCGTGTTTACCACCTTTTGTCCCTAGGATATTTCTCAATCTCAGACAGATCATCATTTTGGGTACCCAGGTACTTTGGTTTGTTTTCGGGTCAAAGCACCCTTCTTCTGCAATCCGACCGAAGGAGGATAAAGAGGGCCCTAGTTCCTCTAGCACGGACTACGTTGCTGAGTTTGGACCTCAACAGCAGTTCTCGTCACCAGTTGACACTCGCACCCCTACACGTCGGTCAGAGATGATGATATTTACTTAGGTAGGGAATTAGCCTTCTTTTTTCAGAGCACAAAGTTCGCTAATTATGTAAGTATCATATTTCATTAAGTGGGAAAACCCTTGCTTCTGTCCTATAGAGACTCGGCAAGGTATGCCTACATTCTTGGACTACCTTATTCACTTTTGGAACAATTAAATGTTTCATTTGTTTTAGAAACTCAGTTTCATTTATTTAGTAGGATTTTCTTGCCCTTATTCTCTTACATTGAGTACCGGGTACAAGATTTCCTGCGATTTTGATTGACTAATCATTTACCATTCTAAAATTAACATTAATTGTTAAATATTAAATTCCACAGGATAGTTACCAGTTGCCACGTTATCCTGTTACTGACACTTACCCTATCACAAGTATTCGTTGCACATTTATTTGCTATTTTTCACCATGTTTCGTCTCCCAGCTTTTCCTAACGATCCAGCAGGTGAAATAGGAACCTTAAGTCGTGCCAAGAGGACCAAATTACAAACTCTTGCACACGAGTATCAACTAGATGTTCCCCATGGAGCCAACAAAAAAGAATGCATAACTTAATAATGGATCACCTCTTAGATGAAGGGAAG
>NC_091156.1:38252303-38253750 GCF_040958095.1 Procambarus clarkii | reverse complement strand
TATGTGGAGTGTGGCCAGCAACAATTACTTGCACTTCGGGCGGGAGGATGGAATGTCCCCTTTTTTTATTTATTTTTTTTTTAAAAGGCGATGGTCGCGCCGGGCAGCCCGCGTTTTTTTTTTTTTTTTAAGGGTGGCGGCGGGCGACGGTCGCCGGGGGCCCCAATGTCATTTAAAGGGTGTGTGACCAGCCCCGCCCGTCTGGAGGTGCTACTACGGCAACACCGCCCACAGCCCGTTGTTGTCAGGTGGGAGGAAGGAGTGTCCTCTTCCCCCACCCCCCCATCACCCCTACCAGAGTCGCAGGTGGGTAGGTTACGGGCTCCCCCAATATTATTACTTGAGTTGGATTCGTTTTTTAAAGAGAAGGACATACTTTCACTACCATCACCACCGGGGGAGGGCAGACCCACCGCATTAGGAGGTGATGGTGAGTTCTTGTTTTTATTAAATAAATATTTTTCAGCTATGAATCGTGGTACCAGGCAATATTCTTTCACCATTTTATTCTCTCGTTACTTATTTACACAATTACCTTATTAGGGAGGAAATTAACGATACAGCCAAAGGTAGCAGAGCTGCTAATATCGCCCCACCACGTCTGGAGGTCAGTATGAGCTTCTTTTTGTATAAAGGAGTTTTCTTACGCGCTACAGATCGTATGTCATTCTGATATCTCTGTAAGCCATTAATTATCTGAGGTTGAACTGGGATGTTTCGTTTCAGAAAATTGGCAAAAATTTCACAAATTGATTCAATTTCCTGCCGTTTTAAAGCCTTGATTAGTTTATTCCGCTTCTTGGGTGATAAATTGTTTAATAAAAATAACAGCTGATGATGTTTCTCTACGAGAGAGTCCTCTTGAACTGTCATTTTTTGTTAAATTTGACGATGTCTTGAGCTTTAATCCAGCTATTGGCAGAATCTGGGTACCCTCTCCACTTGACGAAATATTCTCTGTGTCCTTTCGATGTTTTCCTAGACTGTAATACCGTTACAGGAAAATAGTCTGGGAGGGATATTGGAATCAATTCCTGCTCATAAAACATGCCACTGATCGACTCGTTGTTTAAATCTTTGATTTTATATGTCTGGATTGGATGTGTTCTGTCAATATGTGACACTACAAATATTTCTTCTGTATTTTGGTGCCAAAAGCCTTTGTGAAATATATTCCTGCGCTTTGCCAATCGCACATGCTGTCCAAGGTGCAACCGTGGACTGATGGCAGTTATGGAGGAGTCATTGTTTAAATACGTAACCTTAAACTGTCTTCGTATATCTTCAATATTTTGCAACTTATGAATGGCATGAGGAGTATTTTTTAGCATCCTGTGGAAAGTGTGGTTGTACACGTCCACAACTTTAGGGAGGATGTGGATGTATTTTAATGAATTAGCTTGAGTCATATAATGATACAGTTTATGTTTTAAAGTTCTGATGGCTC
>NC_091156.1:38224803-38247303 GCF_040958095.1 Procambarus clarkii | reverse complement strand
CCTGAAAAGTAGTAGAATATCGTTGGAGTTAAGTGCAGATGTGACGTTGCACAATCTCTTATCACAAAACATACGAGGGGTTTTTACAACTGCAGTTAGGAGTTATGTCAGAGCTAACAACCGCTATGTCAACCCATCTTTTAACCCCCAGGAGGATAGGTCTTCATTCTTACTTTATCTCGACTTCAACAGCCTCTATGGGAGTTGTATGACTAGGAAATTGCCCCATGGGGGACTAAGGAGACTATCATCTGATGAGATGAACTCCTTCATTAGCGGGGGGAAGATAATGACAGAACAGCCTTTCTCTTCTAACAAAGGGTACTGGCTCTTAATTGACACCAAACTTTTAAGACCCGAAATAGCTAGACTAACAGACGATCTGCCCCTTTGTTTACACCATAGGGGAATAAGTATGGAGGATATCTCACCATTTAATAGGGGACTTCTGGAAACAAATAACATCACACACCTCCCCCCAAAAAACATCAAACTGGTTGGAGATCATCTCCCCAAAAAACATTATTTCATATCTCTTCACCTTTTACAACTATTTATTGAGATAGGACTTGAAGTGGAAACAATACATGCAATTTACGAGTTCCACCAGTCAGATTTTATGGCAGAATTTGTTAACACCAACGTTAACAATAGAAATGCCTCCAGCAGTAATGATAGGAAAACACTCTTCAAATTACTGACGAACAGTGTTTTTGGTAAAACGCTACTGAATCCAGCTCGTTATGCCATTGACACCAAACTAGTGACTTCAGCTAGGGTCTTTTTACGAGAGGTGAAGAATCCCCGCTTTAAACGAATGGTGCATTTAGGCGACAATAAATTATTGTCTGTCAGTTCCAGACCATTCATTAAAATTACCCATCCTAATTACATTGGGTTCCAGATTCTTGAGCTAGCAAAATACAGCTTGTACCATTTTTGGTACAGGGTACTTAAGAACCACTATTCAGATAGGGTACAACTGGTGTATAGTGATACAGACAGTTTCATTTTCACCTTACTAGCTGAAGATGTCTTTAATGAGATGGGGAAAGAACCCCTTAGTTTGTGGATGGATACGAGTAATTTTCCTGAAACTCACCCCTTGTATGATCCTTCTAAAAAGGGTGTTTTAGGGCTGTTAAAGTCAGAGGTGTCAGATAAACACATCCTTGAAGTTGTGGCACTCAAGCCCAAAATGTATAGTGTGCTTTTGCTTGACAATAAAAATTCCATCACCGCTAAGGGTATTCCCCGAGCTGTGCAAAGATCTTTAACACATAACCACTTTAAAGAGACCCTTCACAGCAGTGGGGTAGTAAATACTTTTAATTACTCACAAATAAGAAATATAGGGGGGCAGATGGCAACCACATTCAATACTAAGAGGGGTTTAAGTGCATTGGATGATAAGCGCTTTTACCTAAATAAATACACTAGCCTAGCGTATGGTCACCCAGACATACCATCCGACCCCCACCCCAACACCTCAGCCCAAGGAATGTCCACCGAGAGTGAAGGTGGTGACGTCATTGAACCACAAGGAGAGGAAGGACAACGCCCCACCAGCGAGAGTGAACCCTATGACGTCAGCAGTCAGTCACCTGAGGGAGGCGCACTACATCCCATTCACTCTCTGGGAGATGATGAGTCATCATCTTCGTCCCAGGAGGAGGAGGAGGAGGAGGGGGAGGAAGACCCCACAACGGACTTGTGGGCGAGAAGGAGAGGTCTTGTTAATAAATATTATGTGGGGGGAGATGACCTACAATACGACTATGTTTAACCCTATGTACTTTGATAATATAATCTATAAATCATCAGGATTATTTCTTTTTCTCCTTCTTTAAGTATAGAGGCTTAAAATATATCCAACTTAAAAACAACTAAGGGGGGCTGGTCCCTCTTACGGTACACTCAAGGTCATCAAGTATGAGGAGGGGTGGTGAGGGGGGACCGCCCCTACTGCGAGGATCCTGTTTTTACACCTGTCCCATAGGGGGAGGTGGGGAGGGGGGGTAACTACCGCTCACCTGAGTGTTTATTATACAAATATACTGTCATACTTTTCTGTATAAATGAACATGAGCATGAACATAGCGACACATAATAGATACCTATCTTCACTATTTTTACGATTGTTGCTGCCCCACACCTTGGGCGACCTAATATGGGGTGGCTCTAAGTGGCACCCCGC
The DNA here is from genome assembly GCF_040958095.1 of Procambarus clarkii. NCBI lineage: Eukaryota > Metazoa > Arthropoda > Malacostraca > Decapoda > Cambaridae > Procambarus > Procambarus clarkii. The sequence continues at coordinate 38,245,106 of NC_091156.1, read as the reverse complement.
CTCTGATTTTCTTATCTGATTACCCTTCATAGGTAGCTACTTTACTGTAAATGAACATGATCATAGTGGCGCATAATAGATACCTATCTTCACTGTTTTTTCGACTGCTACCACTCACACCTTGGGTGACCTAATATGGAGTGGTACTATGTGGCTCCCCGCTTCTGATTTCTTATCTGATCTCCATACATAGGTGGCACACAGAGGCGCATTCTAATCTACTACTATATGTTTATTTATCCTCCTTGAATACAGTTTACTACTACGATTATAGCAGTAAACTGTTCACTCCTGTTTACAACTATACCTATCTAAGGGAGGTGGGACTGACGGCTGAGTGAACAGCGCTTGGTATTCGTAGTCCTAAGGTTCCTGGTTCGATTCCAGGCGTAGGCGGAAACAGAGTTTCTTTCATTTTGATGCCCCTGATCACCTAGCAGTAAATAGATACCTGGGAGTTAGACAGCTGCTACGGGCTGCTTCCTGGGGGGGGGGGGGGGTGTAACATAAAGGAGGCCTGGTCGAGGACCGGGCCGCGAGGACGCTAAGCCCCGAAATCATCTCAAGATAACCTTAAGATAACCTACACAGCCCTACCTGTCCACCTTAACCGTCACCTAAACCAATAATTACCCCCTACATGTGTAACCTTCATCCTCCCCCCTCTCTCTCTCTCTCTCTCTCTCTCTCTCTCTCTCTCTCTCTCTCTCTCTCTCTCTCTCTCTCTCTCTCTCTCTCTCTCTCTCTCTCTCTCTCTCTCTCTCTCTCTCTCTCTCTCTCTCTCGCTCGCTCTCTCTCTCGCTCGCTCTCTCTCTCTCTCTCTCTCTCTCTCTCTCTCTCTCTCTCTCTCTCTCTCTCTCTCTCTCTCTCTCTCTCTCTCTCTCTCTCTCTCTCTCTCTCTCTCTCTCTCTCTCTCTCTCTCTCTCTCTCTCTCTCTCTCTCTCTCTCTCTCTCTCTCTCTCTCTCTCTCTCTCTCTCTCTCTCTCTCTCTCTCTCTCTCTCTCTCTCTCTCTCTCTCTCTCTCTCTCTCTCTCTCTCTCTCTCTCTCTCTCTCTCTCTCTCTCTCTCTCTCTCTCTCTCTCTCTCTCTCTCTCTCTCTCTCTCTCTCTCTCTCTCTCTCTCTCTCTCTCTCTCTCTCTCTCTCTCTCTCTCTCTCTCTCTCTCTCTCTCTCTCTCTCTCTCTCTCTCTCTCTCTCTCTCTCTCTCTCTCTCTCTCTCTCTCTCTCTCTCTCTCTCTCTCTCTCTCTCTCTCTCTCTCTCTCTCTCTCTCTCTCTCTCTCTCTCTCTCTCTCTCTCTCTCTCTCTCTCTCTCTCTCTCTCTCTCTCTCTCTCTCTCTCTCTCTCTCTCTCTCTCTCTCTCTCTCTCTCTCTCTCTCTCTCTCTCTCTCTCTCTCTCTCTCTCTCTCTCTCTCTCTCTCTCTCTCTCTCTCTCTCTCTCTCTCTCTCTCTCTCTCTCTCTCTCTCTCTCTCTCTCTCTCTCTCTCTCTCTCTCTCTCTCTCTCTCTCTCTCTCTCTCTCTCTCTCTCTCTCTCTCTCTCTCTCAACATCACCACTTTTTATGGTGTATTCCCCCTGCGTCTCAGACATTAAGCTGACAGACATTCCAACACTGCAAAATCAGAGAGAAAGCTTTAAGGTTGTGATCATAAAAATAAGAATGTAGGAATGTTGGTCTTTGTCATACGATGTCTTTTGTATGTAATTTATAGACAAAACACCAATTTATGAGATGAGAAAATTACAAGGAAAAACCGAAAGAGAGAGAGAAGATGTGCGTGTGTGTGTGTGTGTGTGTGTGTGTGTGTGTGTGTGTGTGTGTGTGTGTCTGTGTGTGTGTGTGTGTGTGTGTGTGTGTGTGTGTGTGTGTGTGTGTGTGTGTGTGTGTAACAGTGAGCGAGTGAAGGGGTCACTGTGGCGCAGTGGTGTCATTCTCGCTCCACGCCACGCGAGCCATTTCTTCCACGTTCGAACAATTAACTCTTCACACTAAGCTACAGTGTTATGTGATCTTCAGTCACTTACCCTGCTGCTGCTGCTGCTATTGGCTTTACGTGGTCACTAACGAAACCTGTGCATCTTTCTTCAATCAAGGACGACCTTAGCTGGCGTTAATTAAACAGTTTACGAGCTCTGGACCTTTACGACGGTCGTATCTAACAATAACAACCTTGGATCGAGGATGACCTCGTAGCTCCCAGCTCGTAAAAGTCATCACAACCCGAGGAAAAGATGTAGAGGTTTCGTTAGGGACGTCGTGAATGCCGGCCTGGGTTGATATTGAGTGAGCCCCACAGGCACACGCCCTACACCGCTGAACCAGCACATGCCCTCAGTAAGTGTTTGTAGATACTTCAAGTTGTTGTGTCTGCACAAGGCACTTAGTCTAACTTACCTGAGAAGCTATTTATACACTGACATTTGCAGTGTGTGTGCATACAGTATGTATACAGTGGCTATTTAGTGCTTTTACAGTGTCCATACAGTGACCATACAGTGTCCATACAGTGTCTATACAGTGTCCATACAGTGTCCATACAGTGACCATACAGTGTCCATACAGTGTCTATACAGTGTCCATACAGTGTCCATACAGTGACCATACAGTGTCCATACAGTGACCATACAGTGTCCATACAGTGTCTATTCAGTGTCCATACAGTGTCCATACAGTGTCCATACAGTGTCCATACAGTGTCCATACAGTGTCCATACAGTGTCCATACAGTGTCTATACAGTGTCCATACAGTGTCCATACAGTGTCCATACAGTGTCTATACAGTGTCCATACAGTGTCCATACAGTGTCCATACAGTGTCCATACAGTGTCTATACAGTGTCCATACAGTGTCCATACAGTGTCCATACAGTGACCATACAGTGTCCATACAGTGTCTATACAGTGTCCATACAGTGTCCATACAGTGTCCATACAGTGTCTATACAGTGTCCATACAGTGTCCATACAGTGTCCATACAGTGTCCATACAGTGACCATACAGTGTCCATACAGTGTCTATACAGTGTCCATACAGTGTCCATACAGTGTCCATACAGTGTCCATACAGTGTCCATACAGTGTCCATACAGTGTCGATACAGTGTCTACAGTGTCTATACAGTGTCCATACAGTGTCCATACAGTGTCCATACAGTGTCCATACAGTGTTTATACAGTGTCAGTAATACACTGTACATGTATTGTTTATACAATACATATACAGTGTTCGTACAGTGATTCCTCTCTGATGTGAGACTCTGCTTCAAGTTGACAAGTTACTAATCGGAAACATTAGTGGAGGGAACTTGGGGAGATCTTAGCAAGATAGAGAGAAAGACAACGACAATAAGCAAATAAAAACAGCTGTCAACAAATAAAAAAATTGAAGTTGAAGACCTCTTTTCATCGGCCTTTTACCGGTCAATTTCTGATGCACTTATGGAAGACTCCGGTGGTGGAGGCGGCGTTGGGAAGTGGACAGACAGACAGGCAGACAGACAGGCAGACAGACAGGCAGACAGACAGACAGACAGACAGACAGCCAGACAGACAGACAGACAGACAGACAGACAGACAGACAGACAGACAGACAGACAGACAGACAGACAGACAGACAGACAGATGTATGGTGACAGACAGAGAGGTACAAAGAGACAGTGAGAGAAAGAGTAGAGTCAGTGCTGTGTGTGTGTGTGTACTCACCTAGTTGTGAGTACAACGAGGTGAGTATGTGTGTACTGTGTGTGTGCGCCTGTGTGTGTGTGTAATTACCTAAGTGTAGTTATAGGATGAGAGCTACGCTCGTGGTGTCCCGTCTTCCCAGCACTCTTTGTCATATAAAGCTTTGAAACTACTGACGGTCTTGGCCTCCACCACCTTCTCACTTAACTTGTTCCAACCGTCTACCACTCTGTTTGCGAAGGTGAATTTTCTTATATTTCTTCGGCATCTGTATTTAGCTAGTTTAAATCTATGACCTCTTGTTCTTGAAGTGCCAGGTCTCAGGAAATCTTCCCTGTCGATTTTATCAATTCCTGTTACTATTTTGTATGTAGTGATCATATCACCTCTTTTTCTTCTGTCTTCTAGTTTTGGCATGTTTAATGCTTCCAACCTCTCCTCGTAGCTCTTGCCCTTCAGTTCTGGGAGCCACTTCGTAGCATGTCTTTGCACCTTTTCCAGTTTGTTGATGTGCTTCTTAAGATATGGGCACCACACAACAGCTGCATATTCTAGCTTTGGCCTAACAAAAGTCATGAACAATTTCTTTAGTATATCGCCATCCATGTATTTAAATGCAATTCTGAAGTTAGAAAGCATCGCATAGGCTCCTTGCACAATATTCTTTATGTGGTCCTCAGGTGATAGTTTTCTATCTAGAACCACTCCTAGATCTCTTTCTTTATCAGAATTCTTTAAAGATTTCTCACATAATATATAGGTTGTATGGGGTCTATGTTCTCCTATTCCACATTCCATAACATGACATTTATTAACATTAAATTCCATTTGCCAGGTGGTGCTCCATATACTTTTTTTGTCCAGGTCTTCTTGAAGGGCATGACAATCATCTAAATTTCTTATCCTTCCTATTATCTTAGCATCATCAGCAAACATGTTCATATAATTCTGTATACCAACTGGTAGATCATTTATGTACACAATAAACATCACTGGTGCAAGAACTGATCCCTGTGGTACTCCACTTCTGACATTTCTCCATTCCGATACATTGCCTCTGATTACTGCCCTCATTTTTCTATCAGTCAGAAAATTTTTCATCCATGATAGAAGCTTACCTGTCACCCCTCCAATATTTTCCAGTTTCCAGAACAATTTCTTATGTGGAACTCTGTCGAAAGCCTTTTTTAGGTCCAGATAGATGCAGTCAACCCAACCATCTCTTACCTGTAATATCTCTGTGGCTCGATCATAGAAACTGAGTAAATTCGATACACAGGATCTTCCAGATCGAAAACCATACTGTCTGTCTGATATTATATCATTTCTCTCTAGGTGTTCTACCCATTTAGTTTTGATTAGCTTTTCCAATACTTTCACTATTACACTTGTCAATGATACAGGTCTATAATTGAGGGGGTCTTCCCTGCTGCCACTTTTGTAGATTGGAACTATGTTAGCCTGTTTCCACACGTCTGCTACGATTCCTGTACACAGGGATGCCTGAAAGATCAGGTGAAGTGGAATGCTGAGCTCAGATGCACATTCTCTCAGAACCCATGGTGAAACGCCATCTGGGCCAGCTGCTTTGTTCTTCCCGAGCTCCTTTAGCATATTTTCCACTTCATCTCTAGACACCTCTATCCGCTCTATGTTGTTCTCTGGAATTCTTATTGTGTCTGGTTCTCTGAAGATTTCATTTGGTACAAACACACTTTGGAACTTTTCATTTAATGTTTCACACATTTCCTTTTCATTTTCTGTGAATCTGTTTCCCATTTTCAACCTCTGGATATTATCCTTTACCTGCAATTTGTTGTTTATGAATTTGTAGAATAGGCCCGGTTCTGTTTTACATTTATCTGCTATCCCTTTTTCAAAATTTCTTTCTGCCTCTCTCCTTACTGCTGTATAGTTGTTTCTCGCATCTTTGTATCGCTGGTATGATTGGGGGTTTGGCCTCTTCCTATACTGATTCCATTTTTGTGTCTTTTGGTCTCTTGCCCTCTCACAATTTCTGTCGAACCAATCCTGTTTTCTGGCCCTGCATCTCTGTTTTGGTATGAATGTTTGTGTGCCTTCCTTGTATAGTTTTAAAAATTTGGCATACATTTCATTTACTTCCCTGACTAGCAACAATTCTGTCCAATTACACTCATTAAAAAAATTTCGAAGTTCCCCATAGTTGCCTCTCCTTAAATCGAGTTTATCAACTGTTTCAATGTCCCCATTTTCTTCTAGATGATATCTTAAAGCATATTTAATGTCTAACAGGACGTGATCACTCTTTCCCAAGGGAGGAAGGTACTGGATGTCAAAAATCTCTTCTTCTTTCCTGGTGAATACTAGATCCAGTACTGACGGTACATCTCCTTCCCTCATTCTTGTGGCTTGCTTTATGTGTTGATACAAGAATGTCTCCAGAATGAGGTTCACAAATCTGCATGTCCAAAAGTCCTCCGTTCTTGCTTCATAGGCCTCCCAGTCTATTGCTCTAAAGTTGAAGTCCCCTAGTATCAACAGTCGTGATTTATCTTTATCTGCTTGTACAATAATATCTCTCATGACCATTATGACGCCCTCTCGTTTGTCATCTAGTTCTTCCTTTGTCCATGTGTTGCTTGCTGGTGGGCTGTAGGTATTTACAATTATCAGCTTATCATCCTGATTCCAGACCTGCAATGCCATTATGTCAATATCTCGAGGGTTTTCAAATATTAACTCTTTTACCTTCAGGTGTTTTTTCACCAGTACAGCCACTCCTCCTCCCTTCCTAGTTTTCTTGTCACGTCTCCAAACTGAGTAGCCTCTTGGGAATATGACTTCATTTATTATATTTCCTTCAAGTTTCGTCTCTGATAATGCAACAATATCTGGGACCCTAAGCTGGATTATATCTTGCAACTCCAAAGTTTTTGACCTCACTCCATCTATGTTGGTATATACAATTTTCAGGAACATGTTTCCTTTTCCTTTGCTCTTTACTCCCCCTTCCACTACTGATCTTGTTGCTTTGTTTTTATGTACCATTTCACAAGCTTTCCAGTCCCTGTCACTTTGTAAAAAAAAGAATTTCTGTCTTCTTCATTTCTATCCTCATTTAGACGTTTTGCCTCAATTAGGTTCATTTTCAGCTTTTCTCTGTCTTCCTTGGAGAGGTCTTGTCTTATTGACCAAAATTTGCCAACCTCATCACTCTGCAGTTTCCTGGCATTTCTTAGCACTTCCATCATGTTTTTTACTCCATTAAACGTCACCCTTAAGGGGCGGTTCTTTTCTTTCTTATATTTTCCTATTCTTCTAAAATCGTGTGTGTGTGTGTGTGTGTGTGTGTGTGTGTGTGTGTGTGTGTGTGTGAGTAATTACCTAAGTGTAGTTACAGGATAAGAGCTACGCTCGTGGTGTCCCGTCTTCCCAACACTCTTTGTCATATAACGCTTTTAAAACTACTGACGGTCTTGGCCTCCACCACTGTCTCACCTAACTTGTTCCAACCGTCTACCACTCTGTTTGCGAAAGTGAATTTTCTTATATTTCTTCGGCATCTGTGTGTGTGTGTGTGTGTGTGTGTGTGTGTGTGTGTGTGTGTGTGCTCACCTAATTGTGCTCACCTAATTGTGCTTGCGGGGGTTGAGCTCTGGCTCTTTGGTCCCGCCTCTCAACCGTCAATCAACTGGTGTACAGATTCCTGAGCGAATTGGGCTCTATCATATCTACATTTGAAACTGTGTATGGAGTCAGCCTCCACCACATCACTTCCTAATGCATTCCATTTACTAACTACTCTGACACTGAAAAAGTTCTTTCTAACGTCTCTGTGGCTCATTTGGGTACTCAGCTTCCACCTGTGTCCCCTTGTTCGCGTCCCACCAGTGTTGAATAGTTCATCCTCGTTTACCCGGTCGATTCCCCTGAGGATTTTGTAGGTTGTGATCATGTCCCCCCTTACTCTTCTGTCTTCCAGTGTCGTAAGGTGCATTTCCCGCAGCCTTTCCTCATAACTCATGCCTCTTAGTTCTGGGACTAGTCTAGTAGCATACCTTTGGACTTTTTCCAGCTTCGTCTTGTGCTTGACAAGGTACGGGCTCCATGCTGGGGCCGCATACTCCAGGATTGGTCTTACATATGTGGTGTACAAGATTCTGAATGATTCCTTACACAGGTTCCTGAACGCCGTTCTGATGTTAGCCAGCCTCGCATATGCCGCAGACGTTATTCTCTTTATGTGGGCTTCAGGAGACAGGTTTGGTGTGATATCAACTCCTAGATCTTTCTCTCTGTCTGTTTCATTAAGTACTTCATCTCCTATTCTGTATCCTGTGCCTGGCCTCCTGTTTCCACTGCCTAGCTTCATTACTTTGCATTTACTTGGGTTGAACTTCAACAGCCATTTGTTGGACCATTCACTCAGTCTATCCAGGTCATCTTGTTGCCTCCTACTATCATCCTCTGTTTCAATCCTCCTCATAATTTTTGCATCGTCGGCAAACATTGAGAGGAACGAATCTATACCCTCTGGGAGATCATTTACATATACCAGAAACAGTATAGGTCCAAGGACTGACCCCTGCGGGACTCCACTTGTGACGTCTCGCCAATCTGAGACCTCACCCCTCACACAGACTCGTTGTCTCCTGTTGCTTAGGTACTCCTCTATCCACCGGAGTACCTTCCCTCTCACTCCAGCCTGCATCTCCAACTTTCGCACTAGCCTCTTGTGTGGCACTGTATCAAAGGCTTTCTGACAATCCAAAAATATGCAGTCTGCCCACCCTTCTCTTTCTTGCCTTATTTTTGTTGCCTGGTCGTAGAATTCAAGTAACCCTGTGAGGCAGGACCTGCCATCCCTGAACCCATGTTGATGCTGTGTTACAAAGTTCCTTCGCTCCAGATGCTCCACTAGTTTTTTTCGCACAATCTTCTCCATCAGCTTGCATGGTATGCAGGTTAGGGACACTGGCCTGTAGTTCAGTGCCTCCTGTCTATCCCCTTTCTTGTATATTGGGACTACGTTAGCTGCTTTCCAAATATCTGGCAGTTCCCCTGTTGCCAGTGATTTGTTATACACTATGGAGAGTGGTAGGCTCAGTTCTCTTGCTCCTTCCTTTAGAACCCAAGGGGAGATTCCATCTGGGCCTATAGCCTTCGTCACGTCCAACTCAAGTAAACACTTCCTTACTTCCCCACTGGTAATCTCAAACTCTTCCAGTGGTTCCTGGTTAGCTATTCCCTCACTTACCTCTGGAATTTCTCCTTGCTCTAAGGTGAAGACCTCCTGGAATTTCTTATTCAATTCCTCACACACTTCCTTGTCATTTGTAGTGAATCCTTCCGCCCCTATCCTTAATCTCATAACCTGTTCCTTTACTGTTGTTTTTCTCCTAATGTGGCTATGCAACAATTTAGGCTGAGTCTTTGCCTTGCTTGCGATGTCATTTTCGTATTGTCTTTCTGCCTCTCTTCTCATCCTGACATATTCATTCCTGGCATTCTGGTATCTTTCTCTGCTCTCCAGTGTCCTGTTATTCCTATAGTTTCTCCATGCCCTTTTACTTTGCTGCTTAGCTAGCCTACATCTTTGATTAAACCATGGGTTTCTCATCTTCATTTCTCTGTTTTCCTTTTGGACTGGGACAAACTTGTTTGCTGCGTCCTTGCACTTCTGCGTGATGTAATCCATCATATCTTGGGCCGTCTTTCCCCTGAGCTCTGTTTCCCATGCTATATCTGTTAGGAATTTTCTTATCCCCTCATAGTTTCCCTTTCGGTATGCTAACCTTTTGGTTTCTGTATCCCTCCTCGAGTTCAATAACCCTTCTTCAATCAAGTACTCAAACACCAGTACACTGTGGTCGCTCATTCCTACTGGGTCCTCAAAACCGATTTCTCTTATGTCGGAGTCGTTCAGAGCGAAGACTAGGTCGAGTCTCGCTGGTTCGGCATTGCCTCTCATCCTTGTGGGTTCTCCGACATGCTGGGTTAAAAAGTTGCTTGTCACCACCTCCAATAGTTTGGCTCTCCACGTATCCTCGCCTCCATGCGGTTCCTTATTCTCCCAGTCAATCTTTCCGTGATTGAAGTCGCTCATGATGAGCAGGTGGGATCTATTTCTACAGGCAGCAGAGGCTGCCCTCTCAATTATAGTGTTAACTGCCTTGTGAACTCCCTTGTCTCTGAACTCCTCACAGCCCGGGATGGCCATCTCCTTAAAACTCCATTCCCTTCTCATGAGTAGGGCCACTCCGCCTCCTCCCCTACCTTCCCTCTCTTTCCTTATTACTGTATACTCCTGGGGAAACACGGCATTCGTTATGATTCCAGAGAGTTTTGTTTCAGTGAGTCCGATTACATCTGGGTTAACTTCTTGTGCTCTTTCCCTTAGTTCACTTGTCTTGCTTGTGATCCCATCTATGTTCGAGTACATCGCCCTGAAACTGACTCTCTTCTGCTTCTTTTCTGGGGGGGACCTTTGGGATCTGGGGTGAGTGGGAGCTGGGGGGACCTGGCACGGGGGGATTGGTGGAGGAGGGAAGGCTTGGGGTGGTGGGGGAGAAGGGGAGGGTACAGGGGGTGGATAAGAGGGGGAGGGTACAGGGGGTGGATAAGAGGGGGAGGGTACAGGGGGTGGATAAGAGGGGGAGGGTACAGGGGGTGGGTAAGAGAGGGAGGGTAGGGGAAGCATGGGGGGAGGAGAGGCTGTGGGGGATAGGGGAGATGGGGGGGCTTGGGGGGAGAGAAAAGGGTGGAGGGCTTGGGGGGCGTGGGGGAAAAGGGAGGGCTGAGGTGGGTGAGGAAGAGGGGAGGGTTTAGGGGAGTGGGGGAGAGGGGAAGACTTAGGTGGGGTGGGGGAGAGTGGGGGGCTTAGGGGGAGGGGGGGAGGGAGGGCATAGGGGTGGGAGAGACGGGAAGGCATGTGGGAGAAGGGAGGGCATGGAGGATGGGGGGAGAAGGGAGGTCCTGGGGAGAGGGGTGAGGGGGAGAAGGGGGTGAGTGGGGGGAGGGGGGTGGGTGGGGGGAGGGTGCCCTCCCCCAGGAGGGTGTGTGTGTGTGTGTGTGTGTGTATGTGTGTGTGTGTGTGTGTGTGTGTGTGTGTGTGTGTGTGTGTGTGTGTGTGTGTGTGTGTGTGTGTGTGTGTGTGTGTGTGTGTGTGTGTGTGTGTGTGTGTGTGTGTGTGTGTGTGTGTGTGTGTGCGTGTATCCAAGCAGATGTTACCACCAGCGAGAACGACCGGGAGAGCGAAATATTGAGCAATTTAGGATGGCTGGGGTCTGGCAACACTGTGTTTAGCCAGTATTTGTGGCAGGGAACGGTGAGAGGTTGCCATTTGTGTGACGGCAGACTGGCAACGCTGATTGCCAGCCAGCCCACAGACACCCAATTTTGGCGGGAATATGCAAGGGGGGGGGGGGCACTTTTTGTGAGCTGTTGCCAGGGTACTGGGGTGTCAGGGTACTGTGTTGCCAGGGTACTGTGTTGCCAGGGGGTACTGGGGTGTCAGGGTACTGTGTTGCCAGGGTACTGTGTAGCCAGGGGGTACTGGGGTGTCAGGGTACTGTGTTGCCAGGGCACTGTGTTGCCAGGGGGTACTGGGGTGTCAGGGTACTGTGTTGCCAGGATACTGTGTTGTCTGCGTACTGTGTTGCCAGGGGTATTGTGGTGTCAGGGTACTGTGTTGCCAGGGTACTGTGTTGTCTGGGTACTGTGGTGTCAGGGTACTGTGTTGCCAGGGTACTGTGTTGTCTGGGTACTGTGTTGTCTGGGTACTGTGTTGTCTGGGTACTGTGTTGTCAAGGTACTGTGTTGCCAGGGGGTACTGGGGAGTCAGGGGACTGTGTTGCCAGGGGTACTGTGTTGCCAGGGTACTGTGTTGTCTGGGTACTGTGTTGTCTGGGTACTGTGTTGCCAGGGTACTGTGTTGTCTGGGTACTGTGTTGCCAGGGTACTGTGTTGTCTGGGTACTGTGTTGTCTGGGTACTGTGTTGTCAAGGTACTGTGTTGCCAGGGGGTACTGGGGAGTCAGGGGACTGTGTTGCCAGGGGTACTGTGTTGCCAGGGTACTGTGTTGTCTGGGTACTGTGTTGTCTGGGTACTGTGTTGCCAGGGGGTACTGGGGAGTCAGGGTACTGTGTTGCCAGGGGTACTGTGGTGTCAGGTACTGTGTTGCCAGGGTACTGTGTTGCCAGGGTACTGTGTTGTCTGGGTACTGTGTTGCCAGGGGGTACTCTGGTGTCAAGGTACTGTGTTGCTAGGGTTACTGGGGAGTCAGGGTACTGTGTTGCCAGGGGTACTGTGGTGTCAGGGTACTGTGTTGCCAGGGTACTGTGTTGTCTGGGTACTGTGTTGCCAGGGGTACTGTGGTGTCAGGGTACTGTGTTGCCAGGGTACTGTGGTGTCAGGGTACTGTGTTGCCAGGGTACTGTGGTGTCAGGGTACTGTGTTGTCTGGGTACTGTGTTGCCAGGGTACTGTGTTGTCTGGGTACTGTGTTGCCAGGGTACTGTGTTGCCAGGGTACTGTGTTGCCAGGGTACTGTGTTGTCAGGGTACTCTGTTGCCAGGGTACTGTGGTGTCAGGGTACTGTGGTGTCAGGGTACTGTGTTGCCAGGGTACTGTGTTGTTGCCAGGGTACTGTGGTGTCAGGGTACTGTGTTGCCAGGGGGTACTGTGTTGTCTGGGTACTGTGTTGTCAGGGGGTATTGTGGTGGCAAAGTACTGTGTTGCCAGGGTACTGTGTTGTCAGGGTACTGTGTTGCCAGGGTACTGTGGTGTCAGGGTACAGTGTTGCCAGGGTACTGTGTTGCCAGGGTACTGTGTTGTCAGGGTACTGTGTTGCCAGGGTACTGTGGTGTCAGGGTACTGTGGTGTCAGGGTACTGTGTTGCCAGGGTACTGTGTTGCCAGGGGTACTGTGGTGTCAGGGTACTGTGTTGCCAGGGGTACTGTGGTGTCAGGGTACTGTGTTGCTAGGGGGTACTGTGTTGCCAGGGGGTACTGTGGTGTCAGGGTACTGTGTTGCCAGGGGTACTGTGGTGTCAGGGTACTGTGTTGCTAGGGGGTACTGTGTTGCCAGGGGTACTGTGGTGTCAGGGTACTGTGTTGCTAGGGGGTACTGTGGTGTCAAGGTACTGTGTTGTCTAGGTACTGTGTTGCCAGGGTACTGTGTTGTCTGGGTGCTGTGTTGCAAGGGTGCTGTGTTGCCAGGGTACTGTGTTGCAAGGGTACTTTATTGCCAGGGTACTGTGTTGCCAGGGTACTGTGTTGCCAGGGTACTGTGTTGCCAGGGTACTGTGTTGCCAGGGTACTGTGTTGCCAGGGTACTGTGTTGTCTGGGTGCTGTGTTGCCAGGGTACTGTGTTGTCAGGGTACTGTGTTGCCAGGGTACTGTGTTGTCTGGGTGCTGTGTTGCCAGGGTACTGTGTTGTCTGGGTACTGTGTTGCCAGGGTACTGTGTTGTCTGGGTGCTGTGTTGCCAGGGTACTGTGTTGCAAGGGTACTGTGTTGCCAGGGTACTGTGTTGCAAGGGTACTGTGTTGCCAGGGTACTGTGTTGCAAGGGTGCTGTGTTGCCAGGGTACTGTGTTGCAAGGGTACTGTGTTGCCAGGGTACTGTGTTGCAAGGGTGCTGTGTTGTCTGGGTGCTGTGTTGCCAGGGTACTGTGTTGCCAGGGTACTGTGTTGCCAGGGTACTGTGTTGCCAGGGTACTGTGTTGTCAGGGTACTGTGTTGCCAGGGTACTGTGTTGTCTGGGTGCTGTGTTGCCAGGGTACTGTGTTGCCAGGGTACTGTGTTGCCAGGGTACTGTGTTGCCAGGGTACTGTGTTGCCAGGGTACTGTGTTGTCTGGGTGCTGTGTTGCAAGGGTACTTTATTGCCAGGGTACTGTGTTGCCAGGGTACTGTGTTGCCAGGGTACTGTGTTGCAAGGGTACTTTATTGCCAGGGTACTGTGTTGTCTGGGTGCTGTGTTGCCAGGGTACTGTGTTGCAAGGGTACTTTATTGCCAGGGTACTGTGTTGCCAGGGTACTTTATTGCCAGGGTACTGTGTTGCAAGGGTACTTTATTGCCAGAGTACTGTGTTGCAAGGGTACTGTGTTGCAAGGGTACTTTATTGCCAGGGTACTGTGTTGCAAGGGTACTGTGTTGCAAGGGTACTTTATTGCCAGGGTACTGTGTTGCAAGGGTACTTTATTGCCAGGGTACTGTGTTGCAAGGGTACTGTGTTGCAAGGGTGCTGTGTTGCCAGGGTACTGTGGTGTCAAGGTACTGTGTTGCAAGAGTACTTTATTGCCAGGGTACTGTGTTGCCAGGGTACTGTGTTGCAAGGGTACTTTATTGCCAGGGTACTCTTTTAGTGCTGAATGGATGTGTTGTTGCTAAGAATTCACTGTGACTAAGAGTGCACTTTTAGCAAGGGTTGCACAGTTGCTAATGTGTACTATGCCTTGGAGCATAGTTTGTATACCTCTCTGCTATAGGAATATTGTTGGTTTGAAGCAATATTCCTCCAGTCCAATAACACACACGAGTATATAAAGACGCCAGTTCGATCCCAAGGCAATACTTCACCATTTTCTCATTGACACTACACAGTGATTATTCTTCGACATGCTTAGGTACTCAATTTTGTTATTTGCGTAGCTTCAAGGGATATAATTATCCAGGTATACTTGCTTCAAGGGATATAATTATCCAGGTATACTTGCTTCAAGGGATATAATTATCCAGGTATACTTGCTTCAAGGGATATAATTATCCAGAATATACTTGCTTCAAGGGATATAATTATCCAGGTATACTTGCTTCAAGGGATATAATTATCCAGGTATACTTGCTTCAAGGGATATAATTATCCAGGTATACTTGCTTCAAGGGATATAATTATCCAGGTATACTTGCTTCAAGGGATATAATTATCCAGGTATACTTGCTTCAAGGGATATAATTATCCAGGTATACTTGCTTCATGGGATATAATTATCCAGGTATACTTGCTTCAAGGGATATAATTATCCAGGTATACTTGCTTCAAGGGATATAATTATCCTGGTATACTTGCTTCAAGGGATATAATTATCCAGGTATACTTGCTTCAAGGGATATAATTATCCAGGTATACTTGCTTCAATGGATATAATTATCCAGGTATACTTGCTTCAAGGGATATAATTATCCAGGTATACTTGCTTCAAGGGATATAATTATCCAGGTATACTTGCTTCAAGGGATATAATTATCCTGGTATACTTGCTTCAAGGGATATAATTATCCTGGTATACTTGCTTCAAGGGATATAATTATCCAGGTATACTTGCTTCAAGGGATATAATTATCCAGGTATACTTGCTTCAAGGGATATAATTATCCTGGTATACTTGCTTCAAGGGATATAATTATCCAGGTATACTTGCTTCAAGGGATATAATTATCCAGGTATACATGCTTCAAGGGATATAATTATCCTGGTATACTTGCTTCAAGGGATATAATTATCCAGGTATACTTGCTTCAAGGGATATAATTACCCAGGTATACTTGCTTCAAGGGATATAATTATCCAGGTATGAATGCAATTGTTTTGCAATAAATTTCACAATTTCAGACGATGCTAAAATTGGCTGGAGAATAAATACAGGCGGATCAATATTGCAAGAATGCTATTTAAATCGGAAGATGCAGTTTAATTCTGACAAATGTAGGTTTCTAATAAATGGGTAACCAGATATCAGGTGAACAATATTAGAAATTGGCATAAAGGAAATTGAATCAAGTTTAGGAGTTATGATTAGTAGAGATATTACGGTATAGAAATTTTATGTATTCATAACGCGTTACTGGTATACATATCTAGACGCGTTAGCACTAATACATGTGGCGTTAGTCTTCAGCATTGTTATGCCCTTAATATGTTTAATTTGGTTGTGCAGTTCAGTTATGGTCATCGAACCGTGAAAATAGACATATTTTAATTTGAAAAGTGTTCAAAGAAGGATGGAAAAGTTTATCCCAAAAGTTAGAAACATTCTAAGCTGAGGTTTACATTCATAAAGATGAAAGGGTATACTAAATGGGATACTAATAAATGTGTTACCAACAGAAAACAGAACAGGAAACATTTGAAATGAATTGAAAAGGTTTACATTAAGGAAAAAAAGACCTGGGTAAATACTGGTTTTGGAAATAGTTGCTGTATGGGATCAAATAATCAAGTCATTTAATTGGTGTGGTGCCACGCTGTTGTTTCAAGCGAAGGTTAGACAAATATACATCAATGTTTTGCATTGTGTATACATAGAAGCTGATTAGCAATTGGCATGGTCTATGCCAATTGCCTTGTTTATGTTATATAGCTTTCTAGATACGGGTGTCCGGCTGTGCCCGGGTCTCTCTATGTCACTTGCAGTCTGCAACTCCCTTTTTTCCCCTTTTCCTCTCTCTCTCTCTCTCTCTCTCTCTCTCTCTCTCTCTCTCTCTCTCTCTCTCTCTCTCTCTCTCTCTCTCTCTCTCTCTCTCTCTCTCTCTCTCTCTCTCTCTTTCTCTCTCTCTCTCTCTCTCTCTCTCTCTCTCTCTCTCTCTCTCTCTCTCTCTCTCTCTCTCTCTCTCTCTCTCTCTCTCTCTCTCTCTCTCTCTCTCTCTCTCCCTCTCCCTTTCTCTCTTCCCCTCTCTCCCTTCTCTTCCAATCTCCCTCTCCCTCATCTCTCTACACACACACAGGAGAGAGAAGTGAAGTGAACTATCAGGAGAAAGCGCCAAGCCATTACGACTATATAGCACTGGGAAGGGATCAGGATAAGGATTTGGGGTGGGACGGAGGGAAAGGAATGGTGCCCAACCACTTGTAGACGCTCGGGGATTGAACGCCGACCTGCATGTAGCGAGACCGTCACTCTACCGTCCAACCCAAGTGGTTGGGGGCCACATGAGAGAGAGAGAGAGAGAGAGAGAGAGAGAGAGAGAGAGAGAGAGAGAGAGAGAGAGAGAGAGAGAGAGAGAGAGAGAGAGAGAGAGAGAGAGAGAGAGAGAGAGAGAATTCTGGGTGTTATCTGCCGGCTGTTCATGACGAAGAAGCGCCGTAAGAAACCCGCTTCCCGGTCGCCCTTCACAGCTCTTACAGTAGAACCACGAGCGATGGCCAGACACACATCTTCCTGCGGTGTTATCACGCTCTGGAGGGGGGGTCCTTTCCTCGCCAGGGGGGCCCCTGCGGGAATGCTGTTGGGGGAGGGGCCATGCCGCTCCTGGGGGAGGAGAGAGAGGTCTCAGGGAAGCCTATTGAGGTCCTACCAGTTCCAGACGTCAGGAAATCAGAGTGGGGTCCAGTCACTCTTGATGGGGTCAAGACAGTCTTGACGGAAACTTGGTTAGTTTTGTCATCCACTTCTGTCACTTCTAACTTCGTTTGTACCTTCATTTGTGGTGACATCTCTTGGAAATGTTTTAATTGAGTTTCTCGCAAACTAAACTTCCTATCCATTTTTTGTTCTAAGAAATTCTGCATAAAATTTCAGTTTGGTCACTTTATCCCCTTAGTGAAACTTTTTTTTTTGGTATAGTGGTTAAAATTTGCTAGGTTTCCACCAATATTTTAATCCTTTAAAGCTTAGATAAATCGGCTCGTTCCCATATTATATTGTACTGTCAATCATTCTATCTGTCTGTCTGTCTGTCTATGTCGTGCTGTCTGTCTGTCTGTCTGTCTGTCTGTCTGTCTGTCTGTCTGTCTGTCTATGTCGTGCTGTCTGTCTGTCTGTCTGTCTGTCTGTTAGTTCTCTTGCCCAGCTGTCTGCTTCGTGCAGACAACAGAGAGAGCGTTAGAGAGATAGGTATGTTACTGACCACTTCAACGGGAACGTAATAATTACGAAGATTTAAGACTTATCGTTAAGTCTAATAAGTTAAGACTTAACTTATTTAAGTCTCTGTTAAGGAACAGGGACTAATATACAATGGTCAATAAGTAACACGGACTCATACTAGTCATTAAGAAATATGAGTTCATATTAGACGACTAATAAGGATTAGACACCTAACTTTTCTAATCAATAAAGCATAATAAAACACTAGTATTCACAAAATAAATAATTTATTGTCCCATTGAGTCACTACATGGAAAGGAACCCCTGATGAACGAAACAATTGGGCCCCAATTCAGTAATCAATTGACCCAAAGAACAAAATGGTATTGACTAAGCAGGGATCAATATACTGATGCCTTAATGAGAATAAAGTTACCATTGGAATCAATAAGGTAATATAAAAAAAAGTTGATCTTAAATAAAAACTTGTATTCAATGACTAATTAGAAATAAGCACTACAAATAGTGACCAATCAGAAAAAAGCATTACAGATAGTAATCAATCAGAAATAAGCATTACAAACACAGACCAATCAGGAGTAAGCACTACAGATAATGACTAATCAGAAGCAAGCCCTCCAAAAACACTGATCAATCAGGAATAAGCACAACAGGCAATGATGAATCAGAAACGAGAACTACTGACACTGACCAATCAGGAATATGCACTCCAGACACTTAACTAATCAGGAATAAGTACCAACCAATCTTGTACAATCAAGGATAAGACCCCCAACTGATCCCAAACAATCAGCATAATTATCGAACAAATTCTTAACAATTAAGACAAATAATTTGAATTCTAGTGTGTGGTCAAACTACTTCAGCCAGGTTATTGTGACTCGTCGCCTGCATAAGACAAATAAATTAACAGTTACTGAACATTTAAAGGACAGCAACAGTAGCTGTACAGTCGAATCCAACAGTTTGGATTCGGAACAAGGGGGCTTTTGCGAATCCAAACTTGTTTTCAGTATTTTAATGGAAAGGTTTCCGGTGAGTTGAGTTGCTCCTTAAGTCCATAACACACGTGTATGTGCTCCAAAATACACGTGTATGTGCCCTAAACACACGTGTATGTGCTCCAAAATACACGTGTATGTGCCCTAAACACACGTGTATGTGCCCTAAACACACGTGTATGTGCCCTAAACACACGTGTATGTGCCCTAAACACACGTGTATGTGCCCTAAACACACGTGTATGTGCGCTAAACACACGTGTATGTGCCCTAAACACACGTGTATGTGCTCCAAAATACACGTGTATGTGCCCTAAACACGTGTATGTGCTCCAAAATACACGTGTATTTGCCCTAAACACGTGTATGTGCCCTAAACACACGTGTATGTGCCCTAAACACGTGTATGTGCCCTAAACACACGTGTATGTGCCCTAAACACACGGGTATGTGCCCTAAACACACGTATATGTGCCCTAAACACACGTGTATGTGCCCTAAACGCACGTGTATGTCCCAAACATACGTGTATGTGCTCCAAACACACGTGTATGTGCCCTAAACACACGTGTATGTGCCCTAAACACGTATGTAGGTGTTTATGGCACATACACACGTGTATGTGCCCTAAACACATGCGTATGTGCCCTAAACACACGTGTATGTGCCCTAAACACACGTATATGTGCTTGCCGTTATAGAGAGGTTGCACTGTAGCTTACACCTGTAAAAAAAAAAAGATAAACATTAAACAGATGTTTTGACATAAGCGACAGGATGTTAATCTTACATTTGTTCTAATATTTCCAACAAATGCGTTTGCATTCCTCGTCACTCGTCTGTTAATTAACAATGAAGGAAGAGCAAGAGACTTGACAGCTCAAGACTTGACAGTTCTTGTCAAGCACTCGGTCATTATGCACTGAAGAATTTGACAAGATGTTTTCGTGTTGATGTTATTCTCCTCGCTTGAGTTTATTCTGATGTCAATCTTGATTTTTGACTTCAATGTTGATGTCAGCCTCCACTCTTGCCTTCATGTTGATGTCAGCCTCCACTCTTGCCTTCATGTTGATGTCCGCCTCCACTCTTGTCTTCATGTTGATGTCAGCCTCCACTCTTGCCTTCATGTTGATGTCCGCCTCCACTCTTGTCTTCATGTTGATGTCAGCCTCCACTCTTGCCTTCATGTTGATGTCCGCCTCCACTCTTGTCTTCATGTTGATGTCAGCCTCCACTCTTGCCTTCATGTTGATGTCCGCCTCCACTCTTATCTTCATGTTGATGTCAGCCTCCACTCTTGTCTTCATGTTGATGTCAGCCTCCACTCTTGTCTTCATGTTGATGTCAGCCTCCACTCTTGCCTTCATGTTGATGTCCGCCTCCACTCTTATCTTCATGTTGATGTCAGTCTCCACTCTTATCTTCATGTTGATGTCAGTCTCCACTCTTATCTTCATGTTGATGTCAGTCTCCACTCTTATCTTCATGTTGATGTCAGTCTCCACTCATGTCTCCATGTTGATGTCAGCCTCCACTCTTGTCTCCATGTTGATGTCAGCCTCCACTCATGTCTCCATGTTGATGTCAGTCTCCACTCTTGTCTTTATGTTGATGTCAGCCTCCACTCTTGTCTCCATGTTGATGTCAGTCTCCACTCAAGTCTCCATGTTGATGTCAGCCTCCACTCATGTCTCCATGTTGATGTCAGTCTCCACTCTTGTCTTCATGTTGATGTCAGCCTCCAGTCTTGTCTCCATGTTGATGTCAGTCTCCACTCTTATCTTCATGTTGATGTCAGCCTCCACTCTTG
>NC_091156.1:38152303-38219803 GCF_040958095.1 Procambarus clarkii | reverse complement strand
GCAGATAGTATCTTCAGCTAGTGCTGGTGTCAAATAAGGAGCCCTTTGACTTGGTTCCTGACGACACGTGACCAGCCAGCGGAACGCATCACTATTCAGGATAGGCCTAGCCGGAGCCTGAGATGCGAAGCACGGCAATCTTAATACTTATACAGTGCCCACAGCTAAGTAGATTCTTTTATGTGATGCATCAGGTAGATGTTTTAATAATAGCAGGGTGATTGTCCGTTACGACGCACGATAACACCTAATAACAGGTGATTAAAATTTGTCACCTGTAAATCTTAATATTCTTGAATATAGATTGAGTAGTTAAATCAGTTGCTACTGGAAATTATTTATCTTGCAGCACGAGAGAAGAATTCCTCATGCTGCCTTCCCCATGTTAACCCGTTCCACTCGTCAGTGTACCGAGTCTGGAGAATAAGAGGACTACTATGGCTTTCTAAAGGAATCTTCATTAAGCTAAGATTTATTTCCTTTTACCATTCTATTGCAATTTATTTTGTGCAGAATTCTTTAGGATTAATGTGTGGTTTACTGTAACTCATTATTATGCTCATATTTTATATTCCTCTTTATGTTAATGATATCAGTTTCAATATTATCTTATAGGATTAGATTATTATTAATTGAATTAGTGAACGAACCACACTAATTCCTGGACGTACTTACCTCCAGTAATAACCCCCCAATGTAGGTGTTTGAGGTTTGTTTCATTTAATAATACAGCCCATTAATTATTATTATGATCATACTTTCTAGTTTTATCCATAGTTACTGGTTTCATCTAGGAATCATCTAATGATCAGAAATTCTCAGTTTCCCTCTTTACTATAAAAGCGGGAGGTCCTTCGTAATTTAATTTACTACATTAATATTTAAATAATCAGAATCAAGCCCCAAATATCCCACAGGCCCCCACCTGTCCTCACCTGGTGGCTCCGAGGACAACACCTCACACACAACATCCACGTGGTGAGTTGCCTCCTCCCTCACCTGTAGTGCCTCCCCCCTCTCACCTGTAGTGCCTCCCCCCTCTCACCTGTAGTGCCTCCCCCCTCACCTGTAGTGCCTCTCCCCTCACCTGTAATGCCTTCCCCCTCACCTGTAGTGCCTCCCCCCTCACCTGTAGTGCCTCCCCCCTCACCTGTAGTGCCTCCCCCTTCACCTGTAATGCCTCCCCCCTCACCTGTAATGCCTTCCCCCTCACCTGTAATGCCTTCCCCTCACCTGTAGTGCCTCTCCCCTCACCTGTAGTGCCTCCCCCCTCACCTGTAGTGCCTCCCTCCTCACCTGTAGTGCCTCCCCCCTCACCTGTAGTGCCTCCCCCCTCACCTGTAGTGCCTCCCCCCTCACCTGTAATGCCTTCCTCCTCACCTGTAGTGCCTCCCCCCTCACCCGTAATGCCTCCCCCCTCACCTGTAATGCCTCCCCCCTCACCTGTAATGCCTTCCCCCTCACCTGTAGTGCCTCCCCCCTCACCTGTAGTGCCTCCCCCCTCACCTGTAATGCCTTCCCCCTCACCTGTAATGCCTTCCCCTCACCTGTAGTGCCTCTCCCCTCACCTGTAGTGCCTCCCCCCTCACCTGTAGTGCCTCCCCCCTCACCTGTAGTGCCTCCCCCCTCACCTGTAGTGCCTCCCCCCTCACCTGTAGTGCCTCCCCCTTCACCTGTAATGCCTCCCCCTCACCTGTAATGCCTTCCCCCTCACCTGTAATGCCTTCCCCTCACCTGTAGTGCCTCTCCCCTCACCTGTAGTGCCTCCCCCCTCACCTGTAGTGCCTCCCCCCTCACCTGTAGTGCCTCCCCCCTCACCTGTAGTGCCTCCCCCCTTACCTGTAGTGCCTCCCCCCTCACCTGTAATGCCTCCCCCTCACCTGTAATGCCTTCCTCCTCACCTGTAGTGCCTCCCCCTTCACCTGTAATGCCTTCCCCCTCACCTGTAGTGCCTCCCCCTTCACCTGTAATGCCTTCACCCTCACATGTAGTGCCTCCCCCCTCACCTGTAATGCCTCCCCCTCACCTGTAATGCCTTCCCCCTCACCTGTAATGCCTCCCCCCTCACCTGTAGTGCCTCCCCCCTCACCTGTAGTGCCTCCCCCTTCACCTGTAATGCCTCCCCCCTCACCTGTAATGCCTTCCCCCTCACCTGTAATGCCTTCCCCTCACCTGTAGTGCCTCTCACCTCACCTGTAGTGCCTCCCCCCTCACCTGTAGTGCCTCCCCCCTCACCTGTAGTGCCTCCCCCCTCACCTGTGGTGCCTCCCCCCTCACCTGTAGTGCCTCCCCCCTCACCTGTAATGCCTCCCCCTCACCTGTAATGCCTTCCTCCTCACCTGTAGTGCCTCCCCCTTCACCTGTAATGCCTTCCCCCTCACCTGTAGTGCCTCCCCCTTCACCTGTAATGCCTTCACCCTCACATGTAGTGCCTCCCCCCTCACCTGTAATGCCTCCCCCTCACCTGTAATGCCTTCCCCCTCACCTGTAATGCCTCCCCCCTCACCTGTAATGCCTCCCCCTCACCTGTAATGCCTCCCCCTCACCTGTAATGCCTTCATCCTCTCCTGTAGTGCCTCCCCCCTCACCTGTAGTGCCTCTCCCCTCACCTGTAGTGCCTCCCCCTCACCTGTAGTGCCTCCCCCCTCACCTGTAGTGCCTCCCCCCTCACCTGTAGTGCCTCCCCCCTCACCTGTAGTGCCTCTCCCCTCACCTGTAGTGCCTTCCCCCTCACCTGTAGTGCCTCTCCCCTCACCTGTAGTGCCTCCCCCCTCACCTGTAGTGCCTCCCCCCTCACCTGTAGTGCCTCCCCCCTCACCTGTAATGCCTCCCCCCTCACCTGTAATGCCTCCCCCTCACCTGTAATGCCTCCCCCTCACCTGTAATGCCTTCCCCCTCACCTGTAGTGCCTCCCCCCTCAACTGTAGTGCCTCTCCCCTCACCTGTAGTGCCTCCCCCCTCACCTGTAGTGCCTTCCCCCTCACCTGTAATGCCTTCCCCCTCACCTGTAGTGCCTCCCCCTTCACCTGTAATGCCTCCCCCTCACCTGTAATGCCTCCCCCTCACCTGTAATGCCTTCCCCCTCACCTGTAGTGCCTCCCCCCTCAACTGTAGTGCCTCTCCCCTCACCTGTAGTGCCTCCCCCCTCACCTGTAGTGCCTTCCCCCTCACCTGTAATGCCTTCCCCCTCACCTGTAGTGCCTCCCCCTTCACCTGTAATGCCTGCCCCCTCACCTATAATGCCTTCCCCCTCACCTGTAATGCCTTCCCCTCACCTGTAGTGCCTCCCCCTCACCTGTAATGCCTCCCCCCTCACCTGTAATGCCTCCCCCTCACCTGTAATGCCTCCCCCTTCACCTGTAATGCCTTCCCCCTCACCTGTAATGCCTTCCCCCTCACCTGTAGTGCCTCCCCCTTCACCTGTAATGCCTTCCCCCTCACCTGTAATGCCTTCCCCTCACCTGTAGTGCCTCCCCCCTCACCTGTAATGCCTCCCCCTCACCTGTAATGCCTTCCCCCTCACCTGTAATGCCTCCCCCCCTCACCTGTAATGCCTTCCCTCTCACCTGTAGTGCCTCCCCCCTCACCTGCAATGCCTTCCCCTCACCTGTAATGCCTTCCCCCTCACCTGTAATGCCTTCCCCCTCACCTGTAGTGCCTCCCCCTCACCTGTAGTGCCTTCCCCTCACCTGTAATGCCTTCCCCCTCACCTGTAGTGCCTCCCCCCTCACCTGTAGTGCCTCCCCTTTCACCTGTAATGCCTTCCCCCTCACCTGTAATGCCTCCCCCCTCACCTGTAATGCCTTCCCCCTCACCTGTAATGCCTTCCCCCTCACCTGTAGTGCCTCCCCCTCACCTGTAGTGCCTCCCCCGTCACCTGTAGTGCCTCTCCCCTCACCTGTAGTGCCTCCCCCCCTCACCTGTAGTGCCTCCCCACTCAAGTAGTTGCTGTATAGTATGATTTCTTCTGTAATAACGTGTTTGTAGCTCACGTCCTAAGGTACCACACATGTTGTGTTTCATCTAGATATCGACACCTTTTAATCCTTAGTTCCCTACCTATAGTACTTTTGCTGTACCTCACTGTATCACACTATTAGTACCTCATTGTTAGTACCTCACAGTACCTAGGGGCTCTAAAATCATTGATATATATCACTTTTTCAAGACGTACTTTGAAGTTGCCTAAACGCGAAGACCAATTTCTTAAGCAGGAGGCGGGGATTTATTTAAGATTTAGTACAGACACATCTGTGAGCCTGTCTTCAGAGACACAGCTGAAAGTTCCTATCCGGATAGGCTTCCACACATGAGGATAAGCTACCAGGTATCTAAGATCTGCTATCCATACCATAGGAGCAGTCATAGCATGTGACTGCTCCTTGTCCTCATATGACTTTTCCTTGTCCTCATATGACTTCTCCTTGTCCTCATATGACTGCTCCTTGTCCTCATATGACTGCTCCTTGTCCTCATATGACTGCTCCTTGTCCTCATATGACTGCTCCTTGTCCTCATATGACTGCTCCTTGTCCTCATATGACTGCTCCTTGTCCTCATATGACTGCTCCTTGTCCTCATATGACTGCTCCTTGTCCTCGTGTTACAGTTTCTTGTCCTCATTTGACAGTTCCTTGTCTTCTTAGCCCATTTATTTGTCCTTATATGACAGCCCATTGCTTTGATATGACAGGTACTTGTCCTCGTATGACTA
The DNA here is from genome assembly GCF_040958095.1 of Procambarus clarkii. NCBI lineage: Eukaryota > Metazoa > Arthropoda > Malacostraca > Decapoda > Cambaridae > Procambarus > Procambarus clarkii. The sequence continues at coordinate 38,215,089 of NC_091156.1, read as the reverse complement.
CAACTTGTCTTCATATGACAGCTACTTGTCCTCATTTAAGAGTACATTGTCTTCAAATGACAGTACGGTTTCTACATATGACAGCTCCTTGTCATATGACAGTTTCTTGTTCTCATAGCCCAGTTCCTTGTTCTTATAACCCTTCCTGATATTATATATTCATACCTGCCCAGCGCTTCCTTCTCATAATTGAAGTTGAAATATATCGCCTTGGGCTCCCTCTAAAAGTTACACAGATTCACATCAGTAGGTAAGCTCTTTAAATATACATCATATTTATCTGTCTTGTGTATGTAATACTTCTTTTAAGGCATATGTTTGTGATAATCCTTTTAGACATACTGCACATGTGGCTATCTTTTCAGATATGCTGCACTTGCGGTAATATTTTTAGTTATACTGCACCTGTGTTGATCTTTTAACACATGCAGCACCTTTGGTAATCTCTTGGGACATGCATTGGTGATGTTTCTTAAGACTTAATCCTCTATTTTCTTGCTTCTTAATAAAAAGTAGAAAATCTTTTCCACACAGTTTTACAAATGGTCTCTCCTGGGAGGAATGATTGTGATCAACATCCCATAAACCATTCTTTGTAAGTTCAGATGGTCGTGATTTTATCTCCTAGAGGTGGAAGCCAAGCGAGGAGACAGCTGTCGATTCTTCTTTCCTCACTGTTTTAACATTGTTAGGAATGTTTTCTCAGAATGTGTGGAGTCTCTCTCTCTCTCTCTCTCTCTCTCTCTCTCTCTCTCTCTCTCTCTCTCTCTCTCTCTCTCTCTCTCTCTCTCTCTCTCTCTCTCTCTCTCTTTCTCTTTCTCTCATTCACACACACACACCCGCAAACAAACATAGTCTCTTGGGTATGCCACCCTGTGATCAGACGAAGCGGATACCTCTTCAAAAGATTCTGAGATTTCTTTGTCCACTTGGAGACGCGCCAGGACAGATGGACACACACACACACACACACACACACACACACACACACACACACACACACGCACACACACACACACACACACACACACACACACACACACACACACACACACACACACACACACACACACACACACACACACACACCACAAACACCTACACCCAGACCAAAGAAAAGGCATCAAAGCTTTTATTTTCGTATCTGCAACAATCGTGGTTGAATATATGGTGAGAAACTTATGTTGGGATTTTTTTAAGGACGTCGAGAGGCTTCGCGAGGACATTTGAATCCTCGAGGCACCTGTTAAAAAATTTAAATTAATTTCTTTGGAAGTAAAAATTGAGCTTGATACTAATTAAAGTAGGCTTATGTGTATTCCTGAATTATTTAACGGTAGTTGAAGGGTAATATAACAGAATTTAATGTCATCTGTATTTATGTATCCTTCGACACAAACGGAGATACATAAATGGTTCTATGTATCCCCCCAAAAAAAGAATACAACATATTTTTGTAATCTCAAGGCCTTCGATTCTTTACTTTGCCTTGAGAATATTTTTTTTCAGGTAACATAAGACAAGAAAACCCGTGTATCTTAGCGAACTTAATCAACCTAACTTATGTTGGCAAGTTAGCGCTAGTTTACCAAATCCCTGCCTGGCCGTTAATTAAGAGAAACTTACCAGAGCCACACATAACTTAGCCTAACTCCTTATAATTTACTGGCCAAGACTTGGCTACGGATCTCATTATTTTAATAGTATTAATATTTGCAATGTCTTACTAGAATTATTATTAATACTTTTAATTTTGCATTTTCACTCATTATTTTTAATGATAGTATTTATTAGTTACTTGGGGAGGGGGGGGGGGGTTCCGAGGGTGTATGGGTGCCCAGATCCTCCCATACACCCATCCCCATAATCCCATAGTTATACATCCTTCCCTGTCAGCATCTTTTGACACACTATCTTCATCAGTGTGAACTTCTTCACGCCATCTCTATCATCTTCCACGTGTTTTCCTCATATTTTACCATTACACACTTCCGATCTCCCCCACATACTCTCCCTGTATCCCCAACACATCTTCCTTGGCTCCTACTAGCACACACACACACACACACACACACACACACACACACACACACACACACACTCCATCTCCACCCTCCCTGCACACACACTCTCTCCATCTCCACCCTCACTTATGATCTTATCAATTGTCAATTATCAATTATCAAATAAGGCATACATTCAAAGGTATGAACACCTTCCCTATTACTGTAAAAAAAAATCTTACATTATATCAGCATCACTTTCCCAAAAGGTTCTATCCTGAATGCAAATCTGTCATTTAAATATATATCTTGAAAGTCAGTATCTAAATATCATTAATATTTAAAAAAAAAAAATCTGAAATCTATGATCTGGGCGCAGTACATATAACATCCACACAGACTTTGTAAAGGAGTTACAAAGTAACAAAGGAATTACTTTGTAAAGGTTTCAGGAGTTCTTTCACTCCCTGAGCCCAGCCTGGGGGCCTCGTAGCCTGGTGGATAGCACGCAGGACTCGTAATTCTGTGGCGCCGGTTCAATTCCCGCACGAGGCGGAAACAAATGAGCAAAGTTTCTTTCACCCTGAATGCCCCTGTTACCTAGCAGTAAATAGGTACCTGGGAGTTAGTCAGCTGTCACGGGCTGCTTCCTGGGGGTGGAGGCCTGGTCGAGGACCGGGCCGCGGGGACACTAAAGCCCCGAAATCATCTCATCTCAAGATAGCCTGAGGTCAGGCTCGATTAAATTGACCAGGAGCCTGAGTAGATGGCAGTTAGGGCGTGTGCCCCATTCAAAGCTGGGGAGTGGGGTGGGGCACCAGGCAAACACCGACCCCATTGTGACACTGTAAAAACTAAATTCACCATTAATGCAACAAAGTTTAATGGTGTTTGCCTCAGGTATCTGACTTTCAACCTTTGACAGGCAAACCGACATTCTCTTTCTTAGGACCAGATAGTAAGAATATTTGTTTGTTATAGTAATATTAATTATCAGTCGTAGGAATGTTATTTAGTGATATGATAAGTTTTATTATTACAAAATATCAACATAATGAACAAGAATATGTTTCCCAGTCATCTCAGAACATCTGAAAAACAACACTATCTATATATATGAAAGAGAATATCTACTTGTTTGCTTGTCTATCTGAGCTTGGAGGCCGACGCTTGGGGCTAGCCTCATTAAAATTTTGAAGGATTTATTGGGATTGTATCGAGAGTGTCGTAACTGGGTCGTGATCCCATGAACAGACGCGAAATGTTTTTTCACAAGTCAATAGACATTCACTTCATTTTAATTATTTGTGAATTCTGATATTGACTTTTGTAACGTATGTTCAGATGAGAGATTTGCATTCTGGGTTCACCCTTTTGTTTGGAGGGCATTTGTGTGGGGAGGGAGGGAGGGAGGGAGGGCGTGTGTGTGCAGGGAGGGTGGAGATGGGGAGGCTTTGTGTGTGTGCAAGGAATGTGGAGTTGGAGAGGACGTGTTGTGGGGGAAGGTGACTGAAAGAATGTGATGATTGTGGGAAGAGCTGGGAAGGGTGTGTGAGGGGTATATAGGGAGTGTGTGTGTGTATGTGTGTGTGTACTCACCTATTTGTACTCACCTATTTGTGCTTGCAGGATCGAGCATTGACTCTTAGATCCCGCCTTTCCAGCTATCGGTTGTTTACAGCAATGACTCCTGTCCCATTTCCCTATCATACCTAGTTTTAAAAGTATGAATAGTATTTGCTTCCACAACCTGTTCCCCAAGTGCATTCCATTTTTCCACTACTCTCACGCTAAAAGAAAACTTCCTAACATCTCTGTGACTCATCTGAGTTTCCAGTTTCCACCCATGTCCCCTCGTTCTGTTATTATTACGTGTAAACATTTCATCTATTTCCACTTTGTCAATTCCTCTGAGTATTTTATATGTCCCTATCATATCTCCTCTCTCCCTTCTTTTCTCTAGTGTCGTAAGGTTCAGTTCCTGCAGACGCTCTTCATATCCCATCCCTCGTAACTCTGGGACAAGCCTCGTCGCAAACCTCTGAACCTTCTCCAGTTTCGTTATGTGTTTCTTCAGGTGGGGGCTCCATGATGGCGCGGCATACTCTAAGACGGGTCTCACGTAGGCAGTGTAAAGCGCCCTAAATGCCTCCTCATTTAGGTTTCTGAATGAAGTTTTAATTTTCGCCAGTGTAGAGTACGCTACTGTCGTTATCCTATTTATATGTGCCTCAGGAGTTAGATTAGGTGTCACATCCACTCCTAGGTCTCTTTCTCGAATCGTTACAGGTAGGCTGTTCCCCTTCATTGTGTACTGTCCCTTTGGTCTCCTATCACCTGATCCCATTTCCATAACTTTACATTTACTGGTGTTAAACTCCAGTAGCCATTTCCCTGACCATCTCTGCAACCTGTTTAAGTCCTCTTGGAGGATCCTACAATCCTCGTCTGTCACAACTCTTCTCATTAATTTTGCGTCATCCGCAAACATTGACATGTATGATTCCACTCCTGTAAACATATCATTTACGTAAATTAGAAAGAGAATTGGTCCCAGCACCGATCCTTGAGGTACTCCACTTGTTACTGTTCGCCAGTCCGACTTCTCGCCCCTTACCATTACCCTCTGGCTTCTTCCTGTTAGGTAGTTCTTCACCCATACTAGGGCCTTTCCGCTTACTCCTGCTTGCCTCTCAAGTTTGTATAGCAGTCTCATGTGCGGTACTGTATCAAAGGCCTTTTGGCAGTCAAGAAATATGCAGTCTGCCCAGCCTTCTCTGTCCTGCCTTATCCTTGTTACTTTATCATAGAATTTTAAAAGGTTTGTTAGGCATGATTTCCCTGTCCAGAACCCATGTTGGTGCTTGTTTACAAACCCAATGCTCTCCAGGTGCTCAACAAGTCTTAGCCTAATTATTCTTTCAAGTATTTTGCAGGGGATGCTTGTCAGTGATACGGGTCTGTAGTTAAGTGCCTCCTCCCTATCACATTTCTTGAAAATCGGTACGACATTTGCCTCCTTCTAGCAACTGGGCAATTCTCCCGACATAAGTGACTCATTAAAGATCATTGCCAGAGGCACGCTGAGAGCCTGCGCTGCCTCTTTAAGTATCCACGGTGATACTTTGTCTGGTCCAACAGCTTTATTTGCATCCAGTGTTGTCAACTGTTTCATTACCTCCTCTGCTGTCACCTCTATATCTGATAGTCTTTCATCTAGGGTAATGTGTGTGTGTGTGTGTGTGTGTGTGTGTGTGTGTACTCACCTAATTGTACTCACCTAATTGTGCTTGCGGGGGTTGAGCTCTGGCTCTTTGGTCCCGCCTCTCAACCGTCAATCAACTGGTGTACAGATTCCTGAGCCTATTGGGCTCTATCATATCTACATTTGAAACTGTGTATGGAGTCAGCCTCCACCACATCACTTCCTAATGCATTCCATTTACTAACTACTCTGACACTGAAAAAGTTCTTTCTAACGTCTCTGTGGCTCATTTGGGTACTCAGCTTCCACCTGTGTCCCCTTGTTCGCGTCCCACCAGTGTTGAATAGTTCATCCTTGTTTACCCGGTCGATTCCCCTGAGGATTTTGTAGGTTGTGATCATGTCCCCCCTTACTCTTCTGTCTTCCAGTGTCGTGAGGTGCATTTCCCGCAGCCTTTCCTCATAACTCATGCCTCTTAGTTCTGGGACTAGTCTAGTAGCATACCTTTGGACTTTTTCCAGCTTCGTCTTGTGCTTGACAAGGTACGGGTTCCATGCTGGGGCCGCATACTCCAGGATTGGTCTTACATATGTGGTGTACAAGATTCTGAATGATTCCTTACACAGGTTCCTGAACGCCGTTCTGATGTTAGCCAGCCTCGCATATGCCGCAGACGTTATTCTCTTTATGTGGGCTTCAGGAGACAGGTTTGGTGTGATATCAACTCCTAGATCTTTCTCTCTGTCTGTTTCATTAAGTACTTCATCTCCTATTCTGTATCCTGTGCCTGGCCTCCTGTTTCCACTTCCTAGTTTCATTACTTTGCATTTACTCGGGTTGAACTTCAACAGCCATTTGTTGGACCATTCACTCAGTCTATCCAGGTCATCTTGTAGCCTCCTACTATCATCCTCTGTTTCAATCCTCCTCATAATTTTTGCATCGTCGGCAAACATTGAGAGGAACGAATCTATACCCTCTGGGAGATCATTTACATATACCAGAAACAGTATAGGTCCAAGGACTGACCCCTGCGGGACTCCACTTGTGACGTCTCGCCAATCTGAGACCTCACCCCTCACACAGACTCGTTGTCTCCTGTTGCTTAGGTATTCCTCTATCCACCGGAGTACCTTCCCTCTCACTCCAGCCTGCATCTCCAACTTTCGCACTAGCCTCTTGTGTGGCACTGTATCAAAGGCTTTCTGACAATCCAAAAATATGCAGTCTGCCCACCCTTCTCTTTCTTGCCTTATTTTTGTTGCCTGGTCGTAGAATTCAAGTAACCCTGTGAGGCAGGACCTGCCATCCCTGAACCCATGTTGATGCTGTGTTACAAAGTTCCTTCGCTCCAGATGCTCCACTAGTTTTTTTCGCACAATCTTCTCCATCAGCTTGCATGGTATGCAGGTTAGGGACACTGGCCTGTAGTTCAGTGCCTCCTGTCTATCCCCTTTCTTGTATATCGGGACTACGTTAGCTGCTTTCCAAATATCTGGCAGTTCCCCTGTTGCCAGTGATTTGTTATACACTATGGAGAGTGGTAGGCTCAGTTCTCTTGCTCCTTCCTTTAGAACCCAAGGGGAGATTCCATCTGGGCCTATAGCCTTTGTCACGTCCAACTCTAGTAAACACTTCCTTACTTCCCCACTGGTAATCTCAAACTCTTCCAGTGGTTCCTGGTTAGTTATTCCCTCACTTACCTCTGGAATTTCTCCTTGTTCTAAGGTGAAGACCTCCTGGAATTTCTTATTCAATTCCTCACACACTTCCTTGTCATTTGTAGTGAATCCTTCCGCCCCTATCCTTAATCTCATAACCTGTTCCTTTACTGTTGTTTTTCTCCTAATGTGGCTATGCAACAATTTAGGCTGAGTCTTTGCCTTGCTTGCGATGTCATTTTCGTATTGTCTTTCTGCCTCTCTTCTCATCCTGACATATTCATTCCTGGCATTCTGGTATCTTTCTCTGCTCTCCAGTGTCCTGTTATTCCTATAGTTTCTCCATGCCCTTTTACTTTGCTGCTTAGCTAGCCTACATCTTTGATTAAACCATGGGTTTCTCATCTTCATTTCTCTGTTTTCCTTTTGGACTGGGACAAACTTGTTCGCTGCGTCCTTGCACTTCTGCGTGATGTAATCCATCATATCTTGGGCCGTCTTTCCCCTGAGCTCTGTTTCCCATGCTATATCTGTTAGGAATTTTCTTATCCCCTCATAGTTTCCCTTTCGGTATGCTAACCTTTTGGTTTCGGTATCCCTCCTCGAGTTCAATAACCCTTCTTCAATCAAGTACTCAAACACCAGTACACTGTGGTCGCTCATTCCTACTGGGTCCTCAAAACCGATTTCTCTTATGTCGGAGTCGTTCAGAGTGAAGACTAGGTCGAGTCTCGCTGGTTCGTCATTGCCTCTCATCCTTGTGGGTTCTCCGACATGCTGGGTTAAAAAGTTGCTTGTCACCACCTCCAATAGTTTGGCTCTCCACGTATCCTCGCCTCCATGCGGTTCCTTGTTCTCCCAGTCAAGGGAGACTGTGTGTGTGTGTGTGTGTGTGTGAAGAGAAACCAGGAGCGAAGGCTGTGTAGAGAGAGAGAGAGACAGAGAGAGAGAGAGAGAGAGAGGAGAGGGAGGGTGTGTCAGGGAGACTTGGGCATCTAGTTTACTCTAATTATCCCTTTCACTACACGTACGAAGCTCCACCAATGAGGTCGTACAAAACGTGACACCAGCCGCCCACAGATATAAACATCTCACGTCTCAAGAATTTTTTTTCCCCCTCTCTCTCTCTCCGGCGCTCTTCAGGTCGTCCTGTCTCTTATATGGTTCACACTCACCTGCTGCTGGAATCGGGGAGTGAGTGAGTGTGTGTGTCTCTCCAGTCTTGAACACAACCTTGTTGCCTCCCAAGTCACATTATCATGCATTTGGAGGTTATTAAAGAGATTATATGATGTCTCTTAATAACACCCAAGACATTGGAAGTACAATATATGATCATTCCTAGGCCACAAGCCATTTTCTTTCACTATAAACTGTGTTTAGAACGGAGTTATACTTGCTTGTTGGTCAGTTAGGTATTGTGCTGGCTTAAATAACCCTCTCGAGGTCGATAAGCCTTATTAATGTAAACTCAAAGCGACAGATTTTGAGAATCGTTTCCACATAATTTTTTTTAGTGTTAGTGAAGAAATTTACATATATAGAAAACTAAAAATATTGATTATCTTTGCCTGTGGCATGGTCTTTAAGGACTCTTTCATATATATATATATATATATATATATATATATATATATATATATATATATATATATATATATATATATATACATATATATATATATATATATATATATATATATATATATATATATATATATATATATATATATATATATATTATTAAATATGACCGAAAAAGTAAGATTAATAATTCTAACACGAATTTTCTCAATCTTTCGTACATTACGCTTCGCAGTTGAAGGTAAATCAAATATATATATATATATATATATATATATATATATATATATATATATATATATATATATATATATATATATATAAATATATATATATATATATATATATATATATATATATATATATATATATATATATATATATATATATATATATTATTAAATATGACCGAAAAAGTAAGATTAATAATTCTAACACGAATTTTCTCAATCTTTCGTACATTACGCTTCACAGTTGAAGGTAAATCAAAAATCACTTCTCCAAAATTCATTTTTATTTCTAATCTGACGCGACACGGGCGCGTTTCGTAAAACTTATTACATTTTCAAAGACTTCACAAATACACAACTGATTAGAACTTACGTATCTCCGATTTTATATCTACATTTGAGTGAGGTGGGAGGGGTGATGTGGCCTTAACACAAGACAGAACAAGAGGGGATATTAATAGGGTATTAAAAGTATCAACACAAGACAGAACAGAAACAATGGGTATTGAATAGAAGTGTTTGTAGAAAGCTTTCTACAAACACTTCTATTCAATACCCATTGTTTCTGTTCTGTCTTGTGTTGATACTTTTAATACCCTATTAATATCCCCTCTTGTTCTGTCTTGTGTTAATGCCACATCACCCCTCCCACCTCACTCAAATGTAGATATAAAATCGGAGTTACGTAAGTTCTAATCAGTTGTGTATTTGTGAAGTCTTTGAAAATGTAATAAGTTTTACGAAACGCGCCCGTGTCGCGTCAGACTAGAAATAAAAATGAATTTTGGAGAAGTGATTTTTGATTTACCTCCAACAGTGAAGCGTAATGTACGAAAGATTGAGAAAATTCGTGTTAGAATTATTAATCTTACTTTTTCGGTCATATTTAATAATATATGTCTACAGGAAAGACTGCTACCAAAATATACTAATATATATATATATATATATATATATATATATATATATATATATATATATATATATATATACATATATATATATATATATATATATATATATATTCATATATATATATATATATATATATATATATATATATATATATATATATATATATATATATATATATATATATATATATATATATATATATATATATAAACGAGTAACATTTTTGTTAATGTTTAAGCGCCAAAAATTTTATTGATGCAAAAACAAATCTGAATTTATTGTCGATACAAGTAATATTCAGTTACCTAATGTGTTTATACAAATTATTCACCCCATTATAAGCCTTAATAAATTCATTATTATATGACTTATCTGAAGACAGTTTGCTGTAATCAATAACACAACTCAAGACATCATTATTTTAATTAAGATAACATCCGCAGTTCTCCCAGTATATAAGTAAACTAGAATGATACATTACTTAAGGCTTTTATGGAGTGAATGAATAATACACACACCCCCTGTAACCGGATAATCTTTTAATTTGAATCGACAAGAAATACAAATTTGTTTCTACATCAGTATAAGTAAGTATCGTTTAAACATTAACATGCATAAAGTTAACTTATTTTTGTAAACAAACATTCAGAACAGGGAAGAAAGAGAAAACCAGATTTGCAGCAGCTAATGGCCAGAACACACATATATATATCACAGGATAATGTTATATTAATATATAATATGTAAAAGCTCTTGTGAACAGCTTGAATATCTGTTTATTCAGAAATGTTATACAATACTGTGAATGTATTCCCCTGAAGCCCAAGGTGACTTAGACATTCATAGAGAGATGAATAGAGGAACAATAGATGGATAGATAATAAGGGAATTGAAGAAAGATAATTCAGGAACAAGTGATAATAAAGGAACAATAGACGAAGAAATAATAGAGGAACAAGAGACTTTCAGGAGATATTTTCAAGAGGAAAGAGGAGATTTATTCTCAACAAGAGACCACCAAGAGATATATTAAAAAAACACAGAAATATGATATTTTAAATTTGCTTCAATATAGTTTAAATATGAGATGAGATTTTCCCATTTGCACAAAAGCCGATAATCTTGTTTTGTTTTGAACCTTGAGATTACTCATTTGCTACATTGTAAACAAAAGAATTTAGTGAGATTATACATTTGAACAAAGGCCGATGGTGAGACGTTAGAGCATGAACAGAAGTGATAATTATATAATTTTTTTATAGAACTATGGAGATTCGTTTAACGTGTGAGATCCCAAACTCTCCTGATGGGATTTTGTCACTATGATTCGTCAATTTACAAGTTACACTTGAAGGGGAAATTTGTGTTTTCGTAAATAATCTATTTTGTAATTGTCTTTCTGAAATGGTGGAGATTTTTCATCAGCGTAGATGCAAGTAGTTGGCGTCAGTGCGTAATCTACGTTTAAGCACTGTGTATATCCAAAGGTCATCTCGATGCACATTTGCCCGTGTGTAGCGTTCTTTACGCTCTCGTTCGTTAGAAACGTTAGGGTTCGAGGCTCGAGTTTCTGGTATTATTTAGGCCCTTGATGATGGAGGTATTCTTTGATTGGGAGGGTGTAGGAGGCCTTGGAGTGGGAGGTACCTTCTGTAGTTTTGTATATCTCCCTCCCACCAAGGTCCTCATCTCTCTCTCTAACTCTCTCTCTCTCTCTCTCTCTCTCTCTCTCTCTCTCTCTCTCTCTCTCTCTCTCTCTCTCTCTCTCTCTCTCTCTCTCTCTCTCTCTCTCTCTCTCTCTCTCTCTCTCTCTCTCTCTCTCTCTCTCTCTCTCTCTCCCTCTCTCTCTCTCTCTCTCTCTCTCTCTCTCTCTCTCTCTCTCTCTCTCTCTCTCTCTCTCTCTCTCTCTCTCTCTCTCTCTCTCTCTCTCTCTCTCTCTCTCTCTCTCTCTCTCTCTCTCTCTCTCTCCCACATATTCCATTCTCTGATAGCTCCCCATTACAGCAAGCTCTCACCTCTGTCCCTGACGTGGTGTGGGTACGGCTTTCTCCTTCCCTTATCTCCTCCCCATTTGTCCCTGGCCCCTTGCCCCTCCTCCCCATCTGTCCCTGGCCCCTTGCCCCTCCTCCCCATCTGTCCCTGGCCCCTTGCCCCTCCTCCCCATCTGTCCCTGGCCCTTTGCCCCTCCTCCCCATCTGTCCCTGGCCCCTTGCCCCTCCTCCCCATCTGTCCCTGGCACCTTGCCTCTCCTCCCCATCTGTCCCTGGCCCCTTGCCCCTCCTCCCCATCTGTCCCTCGCCCCTTGCCCCTCCTCCCCATCTGTCCCTGGCACCTTGCCTCTCCTCCCCATCTGTCCCTGGCACCTTGCCCCTCCTCCCCATCTGTCCCTGGCACCTTGCCTCTCCTCCCCATCTGTCCCTGGCACCTTGCCTCTCCAGCATCCCATAACGTCCAATCCATCTTCACCTCGATTTCTATTCATGATTGCCTTTTCCTTCCTCTCTTAAGAGGCTGTCATTTTCATCACTAACCTTCTTACTTTTCCCCAGGTTATTTCCCTCCCTTCCAAGTACCGTCCGTGGCCTTTCACACAGTCTTCCTGTCGCTCTTCCTGTCTTCGTTTCTTCCCTTCTGTGGCATCTTTACCCCTTAAATATCTCTTGAACATCTCTCCCTCCCAAGCATCTCTACCTTCGAGCATCCTCCAAAACATGTTCCCTCTAAACATATCCCCCCAAACATCTTACCCCTTTGACATCTCTTTCTCGTTAACATCTCCCTAAAACATCTGTCCTTTTCTCCTATACATCACCATCCCTTTAACCATTTTCCCCCTTCCAGGCCCTCTACATCTCCTTAACAATCATTCCTGTCACCAGTATACCCTACAATTCCTACCTATTCTTAACAGGAGTCTCCTCAATCCCCCTTCATCTTTCATTCAATAAACATGATCCGATCTCTTCCCTCTCTTCTCTCCATTTCAGACTTTGTTACAGATTTAGCTTTCTGTGTATTTTAGCAGCATCTGGGCTAGCCGCTTAACTGGTTGCAGTGAGGAGATATGGAGAGATGAGAGATTGTGAGGAAAGCTGAGAGACGTGGAGAGAGCTGAGAGACCGTGGGAAGAATTGGGACACCGTGGGAATATCTGGCGGATCGTGGGAAGAGCTGGGAAGCCTCTGAGACGAGTCCAAATTCCTTCGTAATTCATTGCAATCTTACTGGCTTAGCGCCTTTACCTGATATTTTCCCAATCATTCTTGCAACTGGTCGTAAGGACATAAGCATTACGCAAATGACATAAAGCCTATAGGGACCTATACAAAGCAGCTCGTATTTACATCCACCCAAACTCATTCATATGTTTGTCTAACCTACGCTTGAAACAAGACAGTGGTCTATTATGGTACCCAGTAATCTGTTCCATAAATCAACATTCCTCTTTCCAAACTAGTATTTACCCAGGTCTTTCCTAAATCTAAGCTTTTTGAAATTTTTATCAATTTTTACGAGTTGTATTTTGTTTATATATATATATATATATATATATATATATATATATATATATATATATATATATATATATATATATATATATATGTTCTATATTAGGTCTTATTGCGTCTTTTAATACAAATGTTTTCCACTTACAGCAGCAGATTTTGATATGAGCTTCTATGCACGTTTCTCTGCTCTGCAGACCTGAATGTGGTTCCTAGCACGCATCTCTCTCTCTCTCTCTCTCTCTCTCTCTCTCTCTCTCTCTCTCTCTCTCTCTCCATCATCATCAGCAGCAGACAACATGAGCGTGGCTTCTAACACTTGTCTGTGGTCTCCCTCCTGCAGCAGAGCCTGGGGGTGGACTCAACGGTGTCTCTGCTGCGTCTGCTGGCTACTGCTGGCGACGACGGCGGTCTGCTGGAGTGTCGAGCAGCGGCCCCAACACTCCCACACCTGCTGGCCACAGACTCCTACAGACTCACCGTGCACTGTGAGTAGTGAGGCAGGGAGAGAGACAGGCAGACAGACAGACAGACAGACAGACAGACAGACAGACAGACAAAAACAGAGTGGACGTATATATATATATATATATATATATATATATATATATATATATATATATATATATATATATATATATATATAACGAACGAAAGTAGAATGTGTAGCGAAGGAGAGAGAAATGTAGTGAAGAACACTACAGATACTCAATAGGACCAAACAGAGATGAAGGGAATTAAAGATAATTGCAGGTAAACAAAGATAATATTACAAAAACTGAAGATAAAAACCGTAAAAACACAAAAAACCTTTACAACAAAACAAAAAATTAAACATAGCCACACGAGACAGAACAAATTTTCAGACACTTTTTTTTTTCAAAGAAAAAGACAAAACCACTCAAAGAAAATGACAAAAAAACACCAAATAGAAAAAACACACACATTAAAAAGTAGACAAAAAAAACACACATTAAAAAGTTGACAAGAAAACACACACATTAAAAAGTTGACAAGAAAACACACACATTAAAAAGTAGACAAGAAAACACACACATTAAAAAGTAGACACAAAAAAACACACACGCACATTACGCAGAGTAAAACACACAAATAAACTGAGACAAACTTTCACACACACACAGTATAAACCGCTTAACTAACAGAAGCTTGGTGCCTTCTTTGGAGAATTACTTACTTACTTAACTACCAGAAATAACTACCCAACCTTCATATATTTCCTGTCTTATAAAACTCTATTATATACACTACATTTAAGACGAGGTAACGGGCCGTGTACTTTATGGTCAAGAATCTCAGGCGAGCATTTTCAGACCCCCATATTCTTACGTTCAGCGACATATTCTTACGTTCAACGACATATTCTTACGTTCAGCTCTACACACACACACACACACACACACACACACACACACACACACACACACACACACACACACACACACACATATATATATATATATATATATATATATATATATATATATATATATATATATATATATATATATATATATATATATATATATATATATATATATATATATATATATATGTCGTACCTAATAGCCAGAACGCACTTCTCAGCCAACTATGCATGGCCCAATTTGCCTAATAAGCCAAGTTTTCATGAATTAATGTTTTTTCGACTACCTAACCTACCTAACCAAACCTAACCTAACTTTTTCTGCTACCTAACCTAACCTAACCGATAGAGATAGGTTAGGTTAGGTTAGGTAGGGTTGGTTAGTTTCGGTCATATATCTACGTTAATTTTAACTCCAATAAAAAAAAATTGACCTCATACATAATGAAGTCGGTAGCTTTATCATTTCATAAGAAAAAAATTAGAAAAAATATATTAATTCAAGAAAACTTGGCTTATTAGGCAAATCGGGCCTTGCATAGTAGGCTGAGAAGTGCGTTCTGGCTACTAGGTACGACATATATATATATATATATATATATATATATATATATATATATATATATATATATATATATATATATATATATATATATATATATATATATATGTCGTACCTAGTAGCCAGAACGCACTTCTCAGCCTACTATGCAAGGCTCAATTTGCCTAATAAGCCAAGTTTTCACGAATTAATTGTTTTTCGACTACGTAACCTACCTAACCTAACCTAACCTATCTTTTTTGGCTACCTAACCTAACCTAACCTATAAAAACAGGTTAGGTAGGGTTGGTTAGGTTCGGTCATATATCTACGTTAATTTTAACTCCAATAAAAAAAAATTGACCTCATACATAATGAAGTGGGTAGCTTTATCATTTCATAAGAAAAAGATTCGAGAAAATATATTAATTCAGGAAAACTTGGCTTATTAGGCAAATCGGGCCTTGAATAGTAGGCTAAGAAGTGCGTTCTGGCTACTAGGTACAACATATATATATATATATATATATATATATATATATATATATATATATATATATATATATATATATATATATATATATATATATATATATATAACCACATTTTCATGGAATTATGCTGGAGATTTTTTAGGGAATGTATCTATAAATTTATACTCCTATGTGTATATGCACCCAGGTGTGAATTTATCAGTATATTAAACCGATATAGTCAACGAGTATTTCCCGTGATATACTTTTTTCACAGATTATACACCAGTATGAACATTTCGCAGTATACATACATACACACGAATATGCATATCTCAGAGTATATATACTGCGTTGTATATATCTACTAGTGCATACACAAAGAGTTTAGCGAATTCATATAATTAACTCGGCTACGGAGATTGATGTGTGAGTGATGTTTACAATCAGAGTACAATCCCGGCTCATGGAGGGTCGATAAATTGACCTGGTACCTTAGCGCCTAAGTCCCCTCCTCCTGAACTCAATATTTAAAAAAAAAAACGTTGTAATTAATCAGTTCTGTTCCTTCACTTCGTTCTCCTATCCTAGCACCCATCCTGTCTACGTGTGATATTCCAAGTGCAGCATAGTCAAACTGGGAACATTTTCTTCCAATCTCGGGGGTTTTCTGGAGGTTTTGTTCCTATGGTTCATGGACGTCTTTCCCGTGGGTCTCTTTCTCATGGACCTCTTTCCCGGGGATCTCTTTCTCATGGACCTCTTTCCCGTGGATCTCTTTCCCGTGGATCTCTTTCTCATGGACATCTTTCTCGTGGATCTCTTTCTCGTGGATCTCTTTCTCGTGGACCTCTTTCCCGTGGATTTCTTTCTCATGGACCTCTTTCTCGTGGATCTCTTTCTCGTGGATCTCTTTCTCATGGACCTCTTTCCCGTGGATCTCTTTCTCATGGACCTCTTTCTCGTGGATCTCTTTCTCGTGGATCTCTTTCTCATGGACATCTTTCTCGTGGATCTCTTTCCCGTGGCTCTCTTTCTCATGGACCTCTTTCCCGTGAATCTGTTTCTCATGGACGATATTCTCGACTGTCTGCAGAATGCCCCCATCTTTACCCCCAGTACAGCCAGAAATACAATCTTTCTCATCCGCTCATTCAACTATTCAACCATCACACAAATCTCCCGTCTCACAACTCTCCCATCTCTCCCAACTCTCTCCCCATTCTGCATTTTCCTCCCTTTTCAATATGCACTAATACCTCCCCCCAATCTCTCCCTTCAAGGAATTTTACCTCTACCAATACCTCCACTTTCCAAGATAGCTGAACCCCTCCCCTCTCCCCCTCCTCCATCCCACTTCCCCTTCTCTCCCCATCACTTTCCCCTCTCTCACCCCCTACTCCACATCCTTGAATAACACTCAAACATAAAAACGAAAATTCAGATTCACCATTTAATAGGCTGGTGAGGAGCATTTGTATATGTACCTGGAGCTGAGAAATAATCTCATGTGAGATTTCACCTTCACTCTAGAGAATAATAATAATCTTTACGAGAAAAATTACATCACTTGCTCACCCTAATCTCGTCAGGAAATCAACGCAAATTAGGTCTTAAGACCTCAAATATCTATATTAAGAACAACATGGTAGTTAGCTTATAGCTACGACTCACCTACACACACGAGAACACTATATATATATATATATATATATATATATATATATATATATATATATATATATATATATATGCCTGGACGTTAATTAAAGTGCTGGCGTCTAAGTAGGTTAAGCAGACAGTCAATAGTGCCATTCACAGGCATTGTGCC
The DNA here is from genome assembly GCF_040958095.1 of Procambarus clarkii. Lineage (NCBI taxonomy): Eukaryota > Metazoa > Arthropoda > Malacostraca > Decapoda > Cambaridae > Procambarus > Procambarus clarkii. The sequence goes on along the minus strand of NC_091156.1, from coordinate 38,197,753 downwards.
CCCTCAACCCCAGTAGTCTCTTTAGTGCTGAAGGAAGGGAGAATGTCAGGGAGGGGAAGAAAAGGTAGTGGGAAGGAGGAAGATGGTGATAGGAAGACTGGCAGAGAGAGAGAGAGAGAGAGAGAGAGAGAGAGAGAGAGAGAGAGAGAGAGAGAGAGAGAGAGAGAGAGAGAGAGAGAGAGAGAGAGAGAGAGAGAGAGAGAGCGAGAGAGAGAGAGAGAGAGAGAGAGAGAGAGAGAGAGAGAGAGAGAGAGAGAGAGAGAGAGAGAGAGAGAGAAGGAAAACAGAAAGGTAAGACAAAACAAAGGAGACATGGAGTGAATGAAGGGTGAAGCTGAAAAAAAAGAGTATGGATGAACGCAAGAAAGAGAGAGAGAGAGGCAAAGGGGAAATGAGAGACGACAAAATAAAAGCAATCTGTGAAAATAAATCTCGAGACAGAGAAAAGCTACTAAACGAGTAAAAAGAACAACAGAGAAATACTATTAAATGATTGAGAGAGAGAGAGAGAGAGAGAGAGAGAGAGAGAGAGAGAGAGAGAGAGAGAGAGAGAGAGAGAGAGAGAGAGAGAGAGAGAGAGAGAGAGAGAGAGAGAGAGAGAGAGAGAGAGAGAGAGAGAAATAGAGACTTATTGAGCAAGAATACGCGACATTCCAGATAATGAGACATTCCAGATTAAAGATTATTTAAGATTAAAAATATATATTTGGATAATATTAAAATGATAAAAATTACAAAAGTATAATAACGATAACAAAATTATTAGCACAAGAAATATTTTTGAGCATAACAGACCATATTTTGTTCATTATAGCTATAGTTACCGTCATTATTGATGATATAGCTATAGTTACTGTCATTATTGATTGATATAGCTATAGTTACCGTCATTATTGATTGATATAGCTATAGTTACTGTCATTATTGATGATATAGCTATAGTTACCGTCATTATTGATTGATATAGCTATAGTTACCGTCATTATTGATTGATATAGCTATATTTACCGTCATTATTGATTGATATAGCTATAGTTACTGTCATTATTGATTGATATAGCTATAGTTACCGTCATTATTGATTGATATAGCTATAGTTACCGTCATTATTGATTGATATAGCTATATTTACCGTCATTATTGATTGATATAGCTATAGTTACCGTCATTATTGATTGATATAGCTATATTTACCGTCATTATTGATTGATATAGCTATAGTTACCGTCATTATTGATTGATATAGCTATAGTTACCGTCATTATTGATTGATATAGCTATATTTACCGTCATTATTGATTGATATAGCTATATTTACCGTCATTATTGATTGATATAGCTATATTTACCGTCATTATTGATTGATATAGCTATATTTACCGTCATTATTGATTGATATAGCTATAGTTACCGTCATTATTGATTGATATAGCTATATTTACCGTCATTATTGATTGATATAGCTATATTTACCGTCATTATTGATTGATATAGCTATAGTTACCGTCATTATTGATTGATATAGCTATAGTTACCGTCATTATTGATTGATATAGCTATATTTACCGTCATTATTGATTGATATAGCTATAGTTACCGTCATTATTGATTGATATAGCTATATTTACCGTCATTATTGATTGATATAGCTATAGTTACCGTCATTATTGATTGATATAGCTATAGTTACCGTCATTATTGATTGATATAGCTATAGTTACCGTCATTATTGAATGATTTAGCTATAGTTAGTCATTCTTGATTGATATAGCTATAGTTACCGTCATTATTGATTGATATAGATATTGTTACCGTCATTATTGATTGATATAGCTATAGTTACCGTCATTATTGATTGATATAGCTATTGTTACCGTCATTCTTGAATGGTATAGCTATAATTACTGTCATCCTTGAATGATATAGCTATAGTTACTGTCATTCTTGAATGATATAGATATAGTTACTGTCATCGTTGAATGATATAGCTATAGTTACTGTCATTCTTGAATGATATAGATATAGTTACTGTCATCGTTGAATGATATAGCTATAATTACTGTCATTCTTAATTGATATAGCTACAGTTACTGTCATTCTTGAATGATATAGCTATAGTTACTATCATTCTTGAATGATATAGATATAGTTACTGTCATCCTTGAATGATATAGCTACAGTTACTGTCATTCTTGAATGATATAACTATAATTACTGTCATTCTTCAATGATATAGATTACTGTCTATAGAATGATTACTATAGATTATAGAATGATTACTATAGATTATAGAATGATTACTATAGATTATAGAATGATTACTATAGATTATAGAATGATTACTATAGATTATAGAATGATTACTATAGATTACTATAGATTATAGAATGATTACTATAGATTACTATAGATTACTATAGATTATAGAATGATTACTGTAGATTATAGAATGATTACTATAGATTACTATAGATTATAGAATGATTACTATAGATTATAGAATGATTACTATAGATTATAGAATGATTACTATAGATTATAGAATGATTACTATAGATTACTATAGAATGATATAAGATTACTGTCATTTTTGAAAGAACAATTATTATTTGACTTTATGATTATGTTAAAATATTCTGAAAAAAAAGTTTTAGCATCATCTTGTCTCATCTCCGTCTGCCACAGATGTCCCCGAGGCCAGCATCAGCATCGAGGGGGGTGGCAGCCAAGGACGGGTGGCCAGCAAGATCGTCGGCGTGGGTGGCGTGGGCGGCGTGGGCGGGTTGCGGGCGGGGGACTCTGCCACCCTAACTTGCGCCGCCCGCGCTAACCCGCCCGCGTATAACTTCACCTTCTTGTTCAATGTGAGTTACTTTTTTGTTGTGTTACTTTGAGTCCTGGTGATCCGATCACTTTGTTTGGTGATTTAGTTTTGTGGATAATCCCTCACAGTTTTTTTTTTTTAACGGATTGTTTTGAGTTCGTAAAGAATGTGACGATTAGGTGAGAGTCTGTGGGGGGGGGGGGGGGGGATTGTGATATCATCCCACCTTTTGCATGATATCACTTAATATATTTGCTATATCGGTATGTTCCAGCCCTTGGAACACCCCGGAGGCAGCCAAAGGGAAAACTAATGACTTTTCCTTCCTTCCCCAAAAGCATGAAGCGATGAGTAACAATAACGTGGCTGAAGAATGTTGACCAGACCACACACACTAGAAGGTGAAGGCACGACGACGTTTCGGTCCGTCCTGGACCATTCTCAATCGACTTGAGAATGGTCCAGGACGGACCGAAACGTCGTCGTCCCTTTACTTTCTAGTGTGTGGTCTGGTCAACATGAAGCAGTGTGGTGTACGAAGCTAGTACTTCCCCTCTCCTTCCTGAGAACCGGTTGTCGAACATCCGTTCCCTGAATTCCCCTCTTCCACCCTTTCCCTTCCCCCGTCGAAGTGGTTGGGCACTATTCCTCCCCCGTCCAAATCCTTATCCTGACCCCTTCCAAGTGCTATATAGTCTTAATGGCTTGGCGCTTTCTTTTGATAATTTCCTCCCTCCTTCCCCGCCCTATCTCCACCCCCTTCCCCAACACTCGCTCCTTCTCTGATAGCTCCCCATTATATCCCTGGAACACGAGCTGTCAGATAGTTTACAACCAGGCCTTGAATTACGGCTGGGCGAACACGGTTGAACAGCTAAAGGATTGGTTCATTGAATTTCTGTGATATTGTGTAATCTTGGTGCTCTGGGATAACTGTTTGATGGGGTTCTGGGAGTTCTACTCCCCAAGCTCGGCCCGAAGCCAGGCTTGACTTGTTGAGCGCTTGGTCCACCAGGCTGTTGCTTGGAGCGGTCCGCAGGCGCACATACCCACCACAGCCGGTTGGTCTGTGAATCGTTCCTGCACTGGTTGATTTTTTGACTGTTAAACACTCATAAAAACTTGCCTGAAACTCAAGAGAACTCTTCCAGTCATCCGGGTTGAATGAGGGCTCGAACCGCTGACTCCAAGCTCACGCACTTTATTTCACGAAAACTCTTCTGAAACGCGTGAAAACTTTTCATCAAATCCTCGAAAACCTCCCTGACACTAAAGGAAACTTGCCTAAAACTCGTGAAAATACCTAGAGGTGAAAACTGGTCTCATATGATTGTAGGTTCGAATACCTTTTCATATGTAGATTAGTTTTAACTCCTTTTGAGTTCCACTGACCTTTTATTTATCCTATCTTTCTTATTATCTTAAGAGGCCATTCCACTCACCCACAAATCGTATGTCCAAACGTCTCAAGATACGTTCAATAACCAAAAAATGTTTTCCCAATGTTAGATCTTAACATTTAAGATGTGTTCCTTTGCAGACCGCAAACGAGAGAGTTTTGACCTTATCTTTTATCTTGAAAAGGCACGTACGACTCTACTGAGAGTGCCATATCTTACCCCAATTGCCTTCATTCGCCGACATTTCCTGCCCTTTCATTTGGCGTTTCTCCCTGCACTATATTTTAACGTTTTTAAAATAATAACTGTCACTAAATTGGGTTCCTTCAGCTGTCAAGAGCATGCCTTAACAGCAGTAAGAAATATCCGCGACATTTCGTAATTACTTTTACAATTTTAAAGAAAATGTTACATTTCTTTATTTTTTTTTTTGCACTCTTATATGTATAAATTATTTTTTTTATGGAAATTAAATCCATAACTAATTTCATATAAATTTGGAAAAAAACAAAAAATTAGCTTCTATTACAGAAAATGTATAATTAATTAGTTACTATTACAGAAAATAAATAATTAATCAATTACAATTACAAAACATGCAGGATTCATTAGTTAGAGTTTCAGAAAAACATAATTTATTTCAGTTTACTGTTTGAGTAAAAGCCTAATTAGTTAAAAAAATCATAAAATGCTTAATTGATTGGTTAAAGTACAAAATATTAACAATTTCAACTTCAAATACAATAAAATTTATCTCAGTTACAAGACAGCAGCTTTGGCCACAATAATAATACTAGTCGTAGACTTTGGGGAATAATTTTTTGTATCTGATTTATTTATTTTTGTGGCTATTTTCGATAGGCCTGTTGTGTTACGTGAATTATTTCCGTTGGTCCATGAAGTGTGAGCTGGGGAGAGGGTAGGTAGAGAGCCTTCGGCTTTTTTCCTCTTGATTTCGTCTGTAGAGAGAGAGATTAGTAGATGATTTCGAAATATAACCTCTCTTCTTGGATCTATTTAGTTTTTCCTATGTAATGGTTTTCTCTTTATCCTCCTCATCTCTCTCCATTAATCTCAAATCGTTCGCTCTCTGTCTCTTTCCCTTCCGCGACTCTCTCTGTCTCTCTGTCTCTCTATCTCCTTCTCTCTCTATATATATCTTTTGTCATCCTTACTTATTCCCTGCAATGCAATGTATTATTACGACCAGGAGTTAGGTCGAAATTCATTGTAAAAAGAATCGTGAATGAATCCTTGTTTATTTAAAGTCAGTAATTGTTATCTTGTTAAAACGTACATATACAGCTGATGTTAGCCTCGGGAGACATTCGTTGTGAGGTCAATACTATCTCCCTCCCAATTAACACGGAGTCTCTTCCATTTGATGTCATCATTGTCCTGTCTTCACATTCATCTTTTATAACTTTTCCTTTGCTGGCAAGAAACTTTAGCAGTGACTCATTACACTGCTCTTCAAGTGAGGCAGCATCCTTTTCTTTACCGCCTTCTTCATCCTTGTGTAGTCTTGTCTTATTTCTTGCAACATCTGCAAACACTGAATGGCAGGAGTCAATTTTTCTCTTGGAGATCATTCACATAAATCAGGAATGGAACTGAGCCCAAATACAATATGTATATTTTCTTCAAACATGACTGATTACTATCTTATGTAATTCTATCAATTGTATGAAACAGTTGTTGTTGTTGTTGTTCCTGGATCCAAATTATGATTCTGGCGTTGTTTCATTTTAATTGAATAGATGTCTTCCAGTTTTCTTGTAGCCTCGTCTTCCGTGACTGCTTGAATACCTTCTTAAGTGCCTACACGGAGATTCACGACTTTATTAGTATAGGCGGTGATGTCTTGAGTCCAACTCCAACAAGTCCATATTAATGTTGTGTCTGTTAATCTCAAAGAATTCCAGTTTTGCTTCGTTCGACATATTCCGTCTCAGTTCAGGGAACTTTCCTTTCTCTAATATGACGATTTCTTGGAGTTATCTGTGTGTATTCTCGCCAACTTTACCATTCTGCGCACACATCCTTATTTTCATCACGTATTCCTTTGATATTTACTGTCATTGTGTGTGACTAGTGAGCAGTTTGAATCTTCACGTTATCTTCTTAACTATTCTCTAAATCTTACTCCTCAATCTAACGTAATTATTCCGGCCCTCTCATGTATGCTTCACCGGGTTAAATACTGACGAGTATGGATAGTAACTGGATGGGAACCTAAGTGGATGAAAATTGTTTTTCATTCATGGCGATTCATTTTGTATTTGTTGAGATGTTACGGCTGGTAAGTTACATGGACAAGAATGTGTGCGTGTTCATGGGTGGACCCAGATGCTTGGGGGGGGGGGGGGGGGCGGGGCCCTCACACTTTACTAGGTGATTAGTGACTGAACTGCGAGAGCCAAAGGGTTGATGAGGGTCATCCCGGCGACTCCTATCAAGTGTGAAATGTGGGTTTGCTTTTGACCGAACCACACACACAAGAAATTGAAGAGACGACGACGTTTCGGTCCGTCCTGGACCATTATGTAGTCGATTGTGATAATGACAATCGACTACATGATTATCTTGAGTTGATTTCGGGGCTTTAGTGTCCCCGCGGCCCGGTCCTTGATCAGGCCTCCACCCCCAGGAAGCAGCCCGTGACAGCTGACTAACACCCAGGTACCTATTTACTGCTAGGTAACAGGGGCATTCAGGGTGAAAGAAACTTTGCCCATTTCTTTCCGCCTCGTGCGGGAATCGAACCCGCGCCACAGAATTACGAGTCCTGCGCGCTATCCACCAGGCTACGAGGCCCCTCCTCGATCCAAATTATGATTCTGGCGTTGTTTCATTTTAATTGAATAGATGTCTTCCAGTTTTCTTGAAGCCTCGTCTTCAGTGACTGCTTGAATACCTTCTTAAGTGCCTACACGGAGATTCACGACTTTATGATGGTCGTCGTCACTTCAATTTGTAGTGTTTGGTTTGGTCGACCTTTTTCAGCCACGTTATTGTGACTCAACATCTGTATATATTATATATATATATATATATATATATATATATATATATATATATATATATATATATATATATATATATATATACATATATATATATATATATATATATATATATATATATATTTTATTAAATATTTACCGAAAAAGTAAGATTAATAATTCTAACACGAATTTTCTCAATCTTTCGTACATTATGCTTCACTGTTGGAGGTGAATACAGTGGAGGTGAATATCCATTGTTTCGTGTTCTGTCTTGTGTTGATACTTTTAATACCCTATTAATATCCTCTAATGCCACATCATCCTTCCCACCTTACTCAAATGTAATGCCACATCACCCTTCCCACCTCACTCAAATGTAGATATAAAATCAGGGAAACGCAAGTTCTAATCAGTTGTGTATTTGTGAAGTCTTTGAAAATGTAATAAGTTTTACGAAACGCGCCCGTGTCGCGTCAGACTAGAAATAAAAATGAATTTTGGAGAAGTGATTTTTGATTTACCTCCAACAGTGAAGCATAATGTACGAAAGATTGAGAAAATTCGTGTTAGAATTATTAATCTTACTTTTTCGGTCATATTTAATAAAATATGTCTACAGGAAAGACTGCTACCAAAATATACTAATATATATATATATATATATATATATATATATATATATATATATATATATATATATATATATATATATATATGCATATATATATATGTATATATATATATAAATATATATATATATATATATATATATATATATATATATATATATATATATATATATATATATATATATATATATATATATATAGTCTAATAGGGGGTATAGGTGTTGTGTTAGTTGTCTCTTCAGAGGTTGCATGGCGTACGCCATGCAATATATATATATTGCATAACGTACGCCATGCAACCTCTGAAGAGACAACTAACACAACACCTATACCCCCTATTAGACTATTTTACAGGAACTTCTTTTCCACAGCCCATAAAGCGGAGGAAAGGGTCCTGAAAGATATTGTCAGTAGAAACGTTATCCCTACAGACAAAAATCAGAAGATACAACTGACGATTTACTATAAAACCAGAAAACGGCCAGCCTACTCATGAGAAACTCTCCAGACACAAAGCAGAACGCTTTAAAAGAGACCAACGTCGTCTATGCCTTCAAATGCCCTCTTGGGGACTGTAAGCCTAAAAAAAAAAGTATATAGGCAAGACAACAACATCTCTATCCAGGCGTTTAACGATGCATAAGCAACAGGGCTCCATTAAGGAACATATAATCTCTTCCCACAAACAAACCATCACCAGAGAAATCTTAGCAAACAACACAGAAATCATCGATAGATACAGCGATAGCAGATGGCTTGACGTCTGCGAGGCACTACATATCAAGAAGTCAACACCAGCAATCAACAGCCAATTAATGCACAACTATATTCTACCCACTTCAAGACTCCGCTCCAATATAGAAGCATCAAGAAATATGGACCAATAGGCTTTCTACAATTACTTCCATTCAATACCCATTGTTTCGTGTTCTGTCTTGTGTTTGAATTTAATACCCATTCAATACCCATTGTTGAAAGTTTGTTTTCACCTCATCCACCTCACCCAAATGTAGATATAAACTCGAAAATGTGTAAGCTCTATTCAGTTTCAGTTGTGTGTTTGTAAACTAAAGTCTTTGAAAATGTAATAAGTTTTACGAAATGCACTCAAGTGTCGCGTCAGACTAGAAATAAAAATGAATTTTGGAGAATTGATCTTTGAATTACCATCAACAGTGAAAAGAAATGTAAGAAAGATAGAGAAAATTCGTGTTAGAATTATTAATCTTACTTTTTCGGTCATATTTAATAATATATGTCTACAGGAAAGGCTGCTACCAAAATATACTAATATATATATATATATATATATATATATATATATATATATATATATATATATATATATATATATATATATATATATATATATATATATATATATATATATATGTCGTACCTAGTAGCCAGAATGCACTTTTCAGCCTACTATGCAAAGCCCGATTTGCCTAATAAGCCAAGTTTTCCTGAATTAATATATTTTCTCTAATTTTTTTCTTACGAAATGATAAAGCTGCCCATTTCATTATGTATGAGATCAATTTTTTTTATTGGAGTTAAAATTAACGTAGATATATGACCGAACCTAACCAACCCTACCTAACCTAACCTAACCTATCTTTATAGGTAAGGTTAGGTTAGGTAGCCGAAAAAGTTATGTTAGGTTAGGTTAGGTAGGTTAGGTAGACGAAAAACAATTAATTCATGAAAACTTGGCTTACTATGCAAATCGGGCCTTGCATAGTAGGCTGAGAAGTGCGTTCTGGCTATTAGGTACGACATATATATATATATATATATATATATATATATAGTTATATAAATATATATATATATATATAGTTAGTATATAAAATATACTAACTAAAATATATATATATGTATATATATATATATATATATATATATATATATATATATATATATATATATATATATATATATATATATACATACATACATACAATACATACATATATATATATATATATATATATATATATATATATATATATATATATATATATATATATATACATATATATATATATATATATATATATATATATATATATATATATATATATATATATACATATATATATTTTTTTTTTTAATTAAATTATATGGAAGGGAGTACCACCTCTAGCTGTAAGAAGGGGGACCCATAGCCTCGGAGGAAACCACGCATAACGCATTAGAGAGAATGTTTAGATCCCTTCCAATACAGTTTCTGTGTGCTTTTCTCCTACCACCCCCTTCCTTTTTAATTTTTTGTGCTTTATTATGCATTTGATGGTTACAAGATATACATGGGTTGATTCAAAAATAATAATGCAAAAAGGTGCTTAAAGGTTATGGATCTCTTGAAAAACACAACAATGGGAAACATTGATGAATGTCACAGACGGGTTCGATCATTGTTGCTAGTCAAACACTTCTTCGAATTCCTCTGAAGTTGGACTAGTGCCCAAGATGCAACAGGCATTTCCCCTCTGAATCGCAACACTGAGGCGCTGGAACAAGAAACTTTTTGCTCTCTGGTCTTTTGTAGCGCTGATCAATTTGTCCCTCAATTCCTTCAGGAACTTCAATGCACATTTTCCCACGAACCGAGGGTTTCCGAGCCGATCGGAACAAAGCTGTGGCAGTGTGCTAGACCTCTGTATTTAATAATTTTCTGCGATTCCCTGAAACAAGCAGCACCACCGCTTTCACGTGTGCTGTAGTGGAGGTAGGTACTGGCCAGTGTGGCAGCGCACGTGTAGTCCCATACCACTTGCTTACCATCCTTCCAAGGTAGCAAGGTGACCCCATCAGGACACTTCTGAGGGTCGTTAGGTCTGGATAAGTGTCGTTCTCTTTGTGCCGGGCAGCGGGCTGTGGCGAGGCTCCTCTTAATGATGTCGTTGACTTCTTCATGTCTTGCAATTTTACCCTGTGATTTACGACATACCAGACCATGACGACCATATTGGTCTGCCATCGCAGTTCCGCAGATGCACCTATGTTCGGTGAGGATGGGGGCGGCAAGGCGAAGGGCAACTCCAATGCGGAGAGCGTCATCACTGAGGCGAGTTCCCAGGGCTGCATTGGGCACAGCAAATAGAAAATCCCCGGCGTGGGGTGCTGTTACCGCTAGGAGGCGGGCTTTGTTTTCAGCATCAGCATTGTCAATCATTGCTGTGACAGTCTTTTCCATTATGGGGCTATCCCAGTGGGCCTGCTTGTGGTCTTTTGGGACTTGTGGTCGGGGTTGAGGGTGTGCAATGGTGTCCCATTGTCTGGCTGCTTCGATGAACGTTTGATCATGAGTTCCTGCTGTCTCTCTCATACGCTCTGGTAGGATCTGCCCTATCAATTCGTTGGCTGCTGTACATGAGGATAAGAATGCTGGAAGTGCTACCTCAGTTGCCTTTCGTATGCCTATCCCTCCAAATCTCACTGGTAGTGTTGCTTGGTCCCACTGACTGTCATCTAAATCTAGGTTGAGCGCCTTCCTGAATATTGACCTGAGGAGCTCATCATATTGATGTTGAAGTGGGTTGCCAAAAGTTGGTGCACACCTTAAGAAGTATGTTAGCCTGGGCAAGGTAAGGCACTTTGTGAGAAGGTAGAGGGCATCGTGGGAGTCCAAGTCCCCAATTCTCTCTTCCATCCTCTTTAGGTCTCTAAACTTTTCGTCAAGGACTGCAGCAATGGCATTGTGGCCCAGAGGTGCTCCGAGTAGTGTGCTGTCGGTAGGTTTAACGACTGAGGCTTCTGGTAAAACTGATTTCACTGCTCTAATGATTACTTCACTGGATGCAATAATTTCGCACTTGGAGGGGTTAAGAACGAGACCCATGGACTCCCCCCATGTCTTCACCAGCTGTAGGTCTTCTAGCAGGGAATCTTGTGTGCCTGCCAGAGTGCCATCATCCAGGAACCAGATGTTGAGCTCACTGGACAGTCTGGTTGTAATTTCTCGAACCGCTATGCAAAAGAGGAACGGTGCAAGTGGGTCACCCTGTTGAATTCCCTCTGCTGAGGTGACTTCATGTTTGCCAAACAGGAGGGTTGAGTCTTTGCTGTAGCCTGCTGACACAAACGGGAGAATGCTTCGGCAATGTTCCTGGACTGCAGTGAGGATTGCTTCCCTTTTGACCGAGTTGAAAACGTTTTTAAAATCTAATTTTACTACTGCCTGGTCTTCAGTAAGAGAGCTAATGTAGGCTCGTGCAGCATGAGCCGCTGCTTCACAGCCTTGGCGGACTCCAAACCCCAGCTGGTTGGGTTGCAGCATGGTGGCCGCTTCCATTCGGATACTTCTGACAGCAGCCCTTGCAACTAGGCGGCGAAGGGTATTACCAACGGCAATGGGTCTGATCCCTCCCCCCTTCTTTTTCAGGGCACATAGGGATGCACCAAAGAAGAATGGTTTGATTTCATCAGGGATTAACCCGGCGAGGCAGTTGTTGACAAACGTTGTGATTTCTGTCAGGAGCGCTTCTGCAGCTGGGCCAAGAACAGGGTTCACCATTTCCTTCACATGTTGAGGTCTTACCCCTGTGTAGCCTCCTGAGGAGCCCGGGGGAAATGAAACGATAGCTTTATAAACCTCTGACTCCCGGAGGACGAGAGGTTCCTGGTTAGGGGGGAGCCTGACCTGTGGGGGAGGTCCACCTACGGCCCTGAGGGGGTGTTTTTCTCTCAGTGCTTGGGCTGTGGTTTCATCCCTGGGCAAAATTTTGTCCTCACTTGTGATCAACCTGAGTGCCCCGACTGTATTGCCCTCTTCAATTTTCTTGCTGACTTGGGTACCTAATTTTCTGTTGTCGCTGATTGTCGTACTTGGTCGGCCTCGGCGGTGTTTGGTGTGTTTGGGGAGGCGGACTAGGTTGTCAGCCCTAGGAAAATCCCTAATTGCTTTATTGACTGATGAGGCCAGTGTCTTGCCTCCTCTGTCTGGTACACCTAAGCATGCATTGCCAAAAAGTAGCAGATTGTGCCAGGCTTTGATGGTATCAGGTGCATCAAGGTTATTTGACCCTCTGTTGACTTTTGCGATGAGGTCCGTGTATTTCCCGGCAGCAAATGGGCGAGAGGCCTTTGGGATGTGGGTGAGTGTCCTGGTTGACGTTGCTTTAATTGCCTCTAGCAGGTCGTCTGTTGCAATGTAATCTGTTGCGATTTGTACTGGTGCAACAGGCTCCTGAGTGCTGCCTCCTCCCACGGGAGGCCTCCCTGACCCAGGACAGTCGCCATGCTGGCGTATGACTCTGGAGACCGAGTTGATGCTGATGTTGCTCCCACAAACACTGCAGGTGCCTCTCCTTTGATTGGCTTCGGGAGGGGTGAGCTGACTGGTAGCGGCTTCTTCTGCCATCCCCTTAGGTAATGTGACTGTCACCTTGCACTGGAGTATTTGTCTCTCCCTCCCGGCTGGGGGGGACGAGGTTGTCCCCTATACTATGCGTCATGTCTGGGCAGATGTCTGGGGTGGGTGGGCTCGTGGAGGTGGTGGGGATGGGGGGGTTGGGAGGCTGCGCTGGCCCGGTCTGGGAGGAGGGCCAGGGAGGGGAAGACACTGCACCTCACGAAGGGGGGTGGGGAGACACTCCCCACCAGAGGGATATATATATATATTGTGACGATAATCTCCTTCAAGAGATTGAGCCTGCTCTTCCCTCCACAATTACGTCGTTGAAATTATATAAAACTACTATGGAAGAAATGTCCAACAACGACAACAACATCTCCAAGGTTTGCCAGAGCGCAAAACGTTGCAGCCAGAGACACCTGTTCAGACTCAAACCGCCAAACTACCTGTTGATCACTACCGGCTCCGCTGATTGGTCGCCGGCCGGGCTGCAACTGCACTCCACCCCCCCATACTACTTGATGTCTGGGGTCGCCACGACCTCAGACCTCAGAATATTCTGTGCTCTCGCAGTTATCACTCCTCCCGGCTAGACGTTAGCGTGTACTGAGAGAGGTGGTAGCTTAAAGCCAATATTCCAGCACCTCCCTTTAATTTTGTGTTGCACTTCTTGTTATTTTATCTTAACATAACTTTTCATTGTGTCATTTAATTATTCTTATTATTTTGATTGATTGATTTTATTTTAAGAATTTGTTTGTCCATTTTTTCATGTTTTGATTTATTTAACGTAATTAAAATTTCATTGTTAAAGTTTACTTGTGTTTTGTGTGTCTTCTCCTTACCTTACCACAGACGAAGTTCCAGTTTTTCTATTTTTTTTTATAACTATGTGACGAGGCCATACCCCTAGCCTCAAACAGCCGAACACCAACGCGTTACCGTCACAAGTTATATGGGGGCCTGTCCTAGGAGCTTCACTCAGGTACTGGTGCCAAGTGGTAATTTATGGTAAGCGTATTTAACTTTGTTAACGTAGCTTTACTATTTTTCATATTCAATTTCATTTTTTATAAGGTGCGGTGTATTGTGCATTACGAGAGTAACATATGGTGAAGGTGAGACAACTTTGGATTACGTGGTGACTGTAGGCCGCAGTCATACTCTTAATTGGTCATCTCTCCCTCCTTGTTATTACTCGTGTTTACCATCTTTGTCCCTTGAATATTTCTCATTTTGACAGATCATCATATTGGTACCCTGGTACTGTGGTCTGCCCCGGGTCAAGAGTACCCAATCTTCTGCAATCTGACTGTAGGAGGACAAAGAGGGCCATAGTTCCTCTAGCTCGAACTTTAGTTGCTGAATTGGGACCTCAGCAGCAGTTCTCGTCACCAGTTGACACCTCGCACCCCTACACGTCAGTCAGAGATGATGATACATACAACGGTAGGGAATTAGCTTATTTTTTCAGAGCACAAAAGTTCGCTAATTCTGTAAGTATCATATTAAATTCAGTAGGAAAAACTTGCTTTATGTCCTATAGAGACGTGGCAAGGTATGCCTACATCCTTGGACTACCAATTTTACTTTTGAAGCATTTAACTGTTTCATTTGTTTTCGAAACTCTGTTTCATTTGTTAGTAGGATTTTCTTGCCCTTATCCTCTTACATGAGTACCGGGTACAAGATTTCCTGCGCCCTTGATTTAATTTAATCATTTAATATCTTTTTCTTAACTTTAATTGTTAAAGATCTCACAGGATAGGTATCAGTTGCCACGTTGTCCTGTTTCTGACATTCACTATTGAATATTCGTGTACCTTTATTTGCTAATTTCACCATGTTTCGTCTCCAAGCTTTCCGTACAAATCCAGCAGGTGAAATAGGGACTTTAAGTCGTGCCAAGAGGACTGAATTACAAACTCTTGCACATGAGTATCAACTAGAAGTTCCCTACCAAGCCAACAAAAATGACCTACACAACCTGTTGCTGGATTACTATTTAGAGCAAGGTAAGATAGACTCTGAAACTCATGAAACTTACTATATTGCAGAAAAAACTGATTTGGCAACGCTGAAACTCAAGCTAGAGCTGGCCAAGATTGAAGAACGAACAGCTGCCATACGGAGGGACGAACAAGAACGCGAGGCTGCCTTGAGGAGAGAAGAACAAGAACGTGAGATTGCCTTACTCCAGGAGCGGGAACGCGTACGGCTTGAAACAAAACGACGCGAGTTAGAGATGCAACGCGAACATGACAAGCAACAAGCGACTCTGGCTCTAGAGTGTCGTCAACGGGAATACACGTTGGAAACTTCACACCTCGCTCAACGCCAGCAAGCTACTGCCAATCTTTCCGTCAGTTTTAATATATCACATGCAAGTAAGTTAATGCCATCCTTTGTAGAAGCAGAAGTTGATGTGTTTTTCACCACCTTTGAAACTCTTGCTAATCAACTCAGTTGGCCTGTCGACCAATGGGCCACACTTCTCAGAGTCCATCTTACAGGTAGAGCTGCAGTCACACTCAGTACTTTGGCGTCTGAGAATGACTACCACACTCTGAAACAAGCAGTGTTGCACGCCTACCTACTTTCCACCGAAAGTTATAGAAGGAAATTCCGTGACCACCTGAAGGCAAGTACCACTACCTTCCTCGAGTTTGCTAACACGAAACGGAGGTATTTCATGAAATGGCTGGAAGCAGCACATGTCTCTACTTTTACAGAACTCGTCAACCTGATGCTTGTTGAAGAATTCTTGAGACGTGTGCCGCCTCCTGTCCGCCTCTACTTAGCAGATAAAGAAGAAACCGACTACCTGAAGTGTGCTAAGTCGGCTGACACTTACAGCCTCATCCACCGGCTGACACCTGAACCATCCTCCAGTAAGAAGTCGTGGTACAGTTACGAGAAGGTGAGCCCCGATCAAGCTGGTTCACAACTGTACTGCAAGTATTGTAGACTCTATGGACATACCATAGACAAGTGTCGTAAGTCTCAATACAAGGGAACCACTGACCAACAAAAACCCAAACCAACTCCTCCTAAGTCTGGTAAGCCTGTGATGAATGTTGGTGTTGATGTTAATGATCTTTCTCTTTTCAGTAACCACCTGTATACTGGAACTGTCTCTGCCAACGGTTCAAATCCGGAGGGACGTTGCAAATTGAAGATCTTGAGGGACACAGCGGCTCTACAATCGATCATCTTGAAGTCGGCTGTGCCCAACATCGTCTACACCGGAGAAACTGTCTTCATCACTGACCTCACTGCTACCACTCCATACCCTCTCGCCAGAGTCCACCTGGATTGTCCCTACGTGAACGGGGAAGTCCAAGTCGCCGTCAGGGAAAAGCCTTTTCCCATGCCTGGAGTGCAACTTCTCCTAGGCAACGACTTGGCAGAAGACCTGCAACCGACCAACCTGATCGTCATGGACAAACCCCAGGTGTGTAACTCTGTGCCAATAAACCCTATTCTAGAGTATGTTCCAGCAGAGGTTCAAGAGAGTGATGAAGTTTCTCCTCCGGTTCTCGTGACCACCCGTGCACAAGCCGCACGTCCACAGCCAGCTGACTCTACTGCTACCGCTGTCCCTCAAGACCCTCAGAAACTCCCCCCGCATCTGACCAAGTTGGAGTTCCGTAAGTTGCAGAGGGAAGATCTTACTTTAACACCATTGTTTTTCCAGGCTGAGACTCAACCCGACAGTATTCCTGGGTTCTTCCTAGAGAACGACTTACTCTACCGCACATATAGACCCAGTAAACTGAAGGAGGAGGACGATTGGGCCAACATCGAACAACTTGTGATTCCCACCAGCCTGCGGCCCACTATTCTACACCTGGCCCATGGAGCGTTCTCCCACTACGGCTTCAACAAGACTTACCATGGGATTCGTCAAGACTACTACTGGCCAGGTATGGTAAATAACGTCAAACAGTACGTAAAACAGTGTCATACATGTCAGATGGCAGGCAAACCGAACATCTCCATTCCCAGAGCGCCACTGATTCCCATACAGGTGCCTGCGGAACCTTTCCACAGACTCATAATAGACTGTGTTGGTCCTTTACCTCGGACCAGTTCAGGTAACGCCTACATCCTAACCATCCTGTGTCCTACCACCAGATTTCCCATAGCAGTTCCAGTGAAGAACATCACGGCTGCTACGGTTATAAAACATCTATTGAAGATCTTCACTCAATACGGATTTCCCAGGGAGATTCAAAGTGACTGTGGTACCAACTTCACCAGTGATCTCTTCAAAAGGACACTGGAGGAGTTCAACATCAAACAGGTATTGTCCAGCCCCTATCATCCTGCTTCACAGGGTTCTCTTGAACGTAGTCATCAGACCATCAAAGCACTCTTGAAAAAGTTTT
This sequence comes from Procambarus clarkii, assembly GCF_040958095.1. Classification (NCBI taxonomy): domain Eukaryota; kingdom Metazoa; phylum Arthropoda; class Malacostraca; order Decapoda; family Cambaridae; genus Procambarus; species Procambarus clarkii. The sequence goes on along the minus strand of NC_091156.1, from coordinate 38,180,139 downwards.
GTAGTGAAACCTCGAAGGATTGGGATAAGCAGATTGACCTAATAATGTGTATTTTCAGAAGTCTCCCCAATGAGTCCCTAGGAGTATCTCCTTATGAGATGCTCTACGGCCGTAAGTGCCGTACTCCCCTTAAGGCTTTCAAAGACTCTCTCCGAGATGCCACCTTCAGTGAGCATCAGAATGTGCCCCAGTTTCTTCAAAACCTTCAACACATTCTAGAGAGAGTCCACCGCTTTGCCCATGATAATCTATTGAAAGCCCAGGTGAGAATGAAGACTCATTACGACCAGACCAGCAAAGTAAGAAAATTCAAGCCGGGAGACTTCGTCCTTGCCTACTTCCCTATCCCAGGTTCACCTTTACAAAACAGGTTTTCAGGACCCTACTGCGTCAAAGAGTGCAGGAATAATAACAACTACGTAATAGAGACTCCAGATAGGCGGCGGAAGACCCAGCTGTGCCACGTCAACCTCCTGAAGCAATATAATGGTACTCCTCCCACTGTCCTGACTAATTATTCCACTTTCACAGAACCCTACATCCACAGTGAGACCATCCCAGCTTCTCCTCCCGAAAGCACTGACAAGGAGTCAGCGCTTTCTAATTCCAAAATCCTTAATGATCTTCCCAAATGCTTTCAGGATAATAATCGTGCTCCTTTGCCCTCTTCTAATTCCACTCTCACCTCGTCAGATAAGCCCTTCATCCTCCATGTCGACGCCAATGGTACCGACGTGGGTGGTGTCGTGATGCAGCAACGAGGCGAGAAGAATACACCTGTCAGCGACTACTGCTACAAGGAACTACGGAACAATTGGCAAGGAGCTACTCTTCTTCATCCTGAAGCTTCAGCACTTCCCTCCACACCTGAAAAGTGCTCGGTCCACCATCAATACGGACCACACCACCCTACACCTCCTACAGCACGCCCACTTCTCATCTCAACGTCTTCTACTATGGGCTTGCTACCTGCAGAAATTCAACCTGGAGACACGCTATACCAAGAGTCTGACAACATCTTAGCCCATGATCTCTCCAGAGTTTATGAAGTAGAAGCAACTTCATCTAATACTCCACCACATAACGACGTACTTCTTCCAGAACCGCAGGCTTCGGGGGAGAGTTGTGACGATAATCTCCTTCAAGAGATTGAGCCTGCTCTTCCCTCCACAATTACGTCGTTGAAATTATATAAAACTACTATGGAAGAAATGTCCAACAACGACAACAACATCTCCAAGGTTTGCCAGAGCGCAAAACGTTGCAGCCAGAGACACCTGTTCAGACTCAAACCGCCAAACTACCTGTTGATCGCTACCGGCTCCGCTGATTGGTCGCCGGCCGGACTGCAACTGCACTCCACCCCCCCATACTACTTGATGTCTGGGGTCGCCACGACCTCAGACCTCAGAATATTCTGTGCTCTCGCAGTTATCACTCCTACCGGCTAGACGTTAGCATGTACTGAGAGAGGTGGTAGCTTAAAGCCAATATTCCAGCACCTCCCTGAGAGAGGTGGTAGCTTAAAGCCAATATTCCAGCACCTCCCTTTAATTTTGTGTTGCACTTCTTGTTATTTTATCTTAACGTAACTTTTCATTGTGTCATTTAATTATTCTTATTATTTTGATTGATTGATTTTATTATAAGAATTTGTTTGTCCATTTTTTCATGTTTTGATTTATTTAACGTAATTAAAATTTCATTGTTAAAGTTTACTTGTGTTTTGTGTGTCTTCTCCTTACCTTACCACAGACGAAGTTCCAGTTTTTCTATTTTTTTTTATAACTATGTGACGAGGCCATACCCCTAGCCTTAAACAGCCGAACACCAACGCGTTACCGTCACAATATATATATATATATATATATATATATATATATATATATATATATATATATATATATATATATATATATATATATATATATATATATATATATATATATTTTAATTAGTATATATATATATATATATATATATATATATATATATATATATATATATATATATATATATATATATATATATTAGTATATTTTGGTAGCAGTCTTTCCTGTAGACATATATTATTAAATATGACCGAAAAAGTAAGATTAATAATTCTAACACGAATTTTCTCTATCTTTCCTACGTTACTTTTCACTGTTGATGGTAATTCAACGATCAATTCTCCAAAATTCCTTTTTTAATTTTAGTCTGACGGGAGCCGGTCGGCCGAGCGGACAGCACGCTGGACTTGTGATCCTGTGGTCCTGGGTTCGATCCCAGGCGCTGGGGAGAAACAATGGGCAGAGTTTCTTTCACCCTATGCCCCTGTTACCTAGCAGTAAAATAGGTACCTGGGTGTTAGTCAGCTGTCACGGGCTGCTTCCTGGGGGTGGAGGCCTGGTCGAGGACCGGGCCGCGGGGACACTAAAGCCTCGAAATCATCTCAAGATAACACTTGAGCGCGTTTCGTAAAACTTATTACATTTTCAGAGACTTTAGTTTACAGAACTAAAGTCCTAGTAGTACCTAGTAGCCAGAACATTTTTACACAGGAACCTGATGTCAGACATCTGCAGGAGCTGAAGGAGGCATTTGAGCGGAGTTCCGTGCTGCGTTTCACTTATGAGATGGAGAAGGATGAGAAGCTGCACTTTCTAGATATAACAGTCATGGAAAGGAGCGGAGGTTTCCACACTGCAGTCTACACTAAGGAAACAAACATAGGAATGTGCTAGAATACCAACAGTGACTGCCCAGACAGTTACAAGAGGAGTGTTGTTAACGCTTATGTCGACCGTGCTCTCAGCCACAGCTCAGGATGGAAGCAAGTCGACGAGGAACTCTGTAGGGTAAGGCAGGTCCTAGTCAACAATGGCTTCTCCAATGGTTTCGTTGAAGACACCATAAGAAGAAAAGTGAAACGCCATGCAACCTCTGAAGAGACAACAAACACAACACCTATACCCCCTATTAGACTATTTTACAGGAACTTCTTTTCCACAGCTCATAAAACGGAGGAAAAGGTCCTGAAAGATATTGTTAATAGAAACGTTATCCCTACAGACAAAAATCAGAAGATACAACTGACGATTTACTATAAAACCAAAAAAACGGCCAGCCTACTCATGAGAAATTCTCCAGACACAAAGCAGAACGCTTTAAAAGAGACCAACGTCGTCTATGCCTTCAAATGCCCTCTTCGGGACTGTAAGCCTCAAAAAACTCAGTATATAGGCAAGACAACAACATCTCTTTCCAGGCGATTAACGATGCATAAGCAAAAGGGCTCCATTAAGGAACATAAAATCTCTTCCCACAACCAAACCATCACCAGAGAAATCTTAGCAAACACCACAGAAATCATAGATAGATACAGCTATAGCAGGCGGCTTGACATCTGCGAGGCACTACACATCAAGAAGTCAACACCAGCAATCAACAGCCAATTAATGCACAACTATATTCTACCCACTTCAAGACTCCGCTCCATTATAGAAGCATCAAGAAATATTGACCAATTGGCCTTCTGCAATTACTTCCATTCTTACCTTCAATACCCATTATTTGGTGTTCTGTCTTGTGTTGAAAGTTTGTTTTCACCTCATCCAAAACTGTTGTAAAATATCACCTCACCCAAATGCAGGTATAAAAAATCGAAGATGTTTAAGCTCTATTCAGTTATAGTTCAGTTGTGTGTGTGTAAACTAAAGTCTTTGAAAATGTAATAATTTTTACGAAACGCGCTCAAGTGTCGAGTCAGACTAGAAATAAAAATGAATTTTGGAGAATTGATGTTTCAATTACCATCAACAGTCAAAAGAAACATAAGAAAGATCGAGAAAATTCGTGTTAGAATTATTAATCTTACTTTTTCGGTCATATTTAATAATATATATATATATATATATATATATATATATATATATATATATATATATATATATATATATATATATATGCGAACAAGCCTGAATGGTCCCCAGGTTCTATAGTTATAAGACTATAGTTATAAGACTATAAGACTATAGTTAACTATAACTATAGTTTTCAGTTATATATATATATATATATATATATATATATATATATATATATATATATATATATATATATATATATATATATATATATATATATATATATATATATATATATATATATATGGGCGGCAGCCCATGCAGCTCGAGCCTTCATCGCCAACATCACAGACGAAAAGGCCCTTATCAAGCTAGATTTCAAAAATGCCTTCAATTTGGTGCGGAGGGATGCTGTACTCCGTGCGGTTCATAGTCATTTCCCTTCCCTCTACCCTTTTGTACATTCATGCTACAGTATGGATCTTAAGCTACTTTTTGGCGAACATGAAATTGACTCGCGAGAAGGCGTCCAACAGGGTGACCCCCTTGCTCCTCTCCTTTTCTGCTTAGTCATCAAACAAGTCACAGAGGTCCTGTCCAGCGAGCTTAACATCTGGTTCTTGGATGATGGTACCCTAGCTGGTTCCCAAGACTCCCTCCTGGAGGACATCAGAAAAATCCAGGAGCAAGGTGCAGTTTTTGGCCTCACCCTGAACCCTTCTAAATGTGAAATAATATGTTCCAACCAGGGCATCGTAGAGAGAATAGAGGGTCTTCTGCCAAATATCCATAAAACTAAACCTGAAGACAGCACACTCCTAGGAGCTCCCCTGGGGTTGAAAGCCATCGATGAGGTCCTTGATAAGAAAATCGCCGACCTTAAGAGGATGGATGGGAGGATTGAGGATATTGATGCTCATGATGCACTCTACCTCATCACCAGATGTCTGTCCCTCCCCAGGTTAACCTACTTTCTGAGGTGTTCACCATCTTACAGTAGCCAAAAACTAAGTGAGTATGACCGGTTACTGAAATCAATGCTAGAAAAAGCCCTTAACCTCTCTCTCGATGACCTACAGTGGAAACAAGCCTCTCTTCCCATAAGACTTGGGGGCCTCGGAGTTCGAACAGCAACGCAAATCGCTGTTCCAGCCTTCCTGTCCTCCTTATCAGCATCCGACGACCTTGTGAAGGAAATTCTACCTGCCCACTTACATCAGCTGGCAGGTGTACATGATCCCAATTTTACACGCTGTGCCACAGAGTGGGCCTCTCGTGCAGGCCAATCACCTCAACCACCATCCCCAAAAGCCCACAAGCAATCCAGCTGGGATGGTCCCATTGTAGACCAAGTTGCTGCAGAGTGCCTGGGTGCTGCAACAACACAACACGACATTGCTCGCCTCACAGCAGTAGCAGCACCACATGCAGGGGATTTCCTGTTAGCAACCCCAATGTCGGCAACTGGCACGCGTCTCACACCAAACGCCCTCCGAATTGCTGTGGCCCTCCGCCTTGCTGCCCCAATCCACACCAGATATAGGTGTATTTGCGGCGAGGTGGTGGCTGACAGGTACGGCCACCATGGCCTACTCTGCCAAAGCACAGGGGGATGGCACTCGAGGCACAGTGAAGTTAACGACATCATCAAGAGGAGCCTCACCACAGCTGGATGCCCAGCTGAAAGAGAGCCCCGTTACCTAACGCCCCGTAACTCTGATGCTCTTATTGGTCGCCCGGATGGTATCACAGTGAACCCCTGGAAGAATGGCAAGCAGTTGGTATGGGACTACACGTGCATATCAACCCTGGGTAACACCTACATTAACCTCAGTGTTGCACAACCAGGTGGCGCTGCCACCCACAGGGAAGCAGCCAAATCCCGTAAGTATAGAGAACTGGATCACCACTACAATTTTGTCCCCATTGCTTCTGAGACACTCGGCGCCTGGGGTAAAAGTGCTACCAGTTTTTTGAAGGAACTGGGTTCTAGGCTCATTGAAACAACAAGGGACCCGAGAGCTGCAAGCTTTCTTTTCCAGCGCCTCAGTGTGGCGATACAGAGGGGAAATGCGCACTGCATCCAGGGTTCCTGCCCGCCATCTGAGGAGCTGGAGGAACTCGACAACCTATGACAACCATCTTTGTAACCCATATGTAACTCCTTTTTTGTAACAAAGTTCAAATAAAGTAAATATATATGTGTACATACAAAAGAATGGAGGTGGTAGGAGAAGATAATATTAGTGTTCAGTGAGAAACCACAAGGTCTCCTCTGAATACTTTTTATTTTCTTCTCCGAGGCTATGGGTCCCCACATTGGCACCAGAGGTGGTACCCTCAATATTTATATATAAATATATATATATATATATATATATATATATATATATATATATATATATATATATATATATATATATATATATATATATATATATATATATATATATATATATATATATATATATATCGCAGGACCAGCACCCCAACCACCGCCTTCTGAAGCCCATAAGCAATCCAGCTGGGATCGCCCAATTGCCGACCAAGAAGCTGCGACTTTGCTAGAAGCTGCAACAACACCACATGACACTGCCCGACGTAAAGCTGTAGCAGCTCCCCCTGCAGGTGATTTCCTATTAGCAACCCCAATGTCAGCAACCGGCACCCGTCTCACACCGCAGGCCCTCCGAATTGCCGTGGCTTTCCGCCTCGCTGCCTCAATCCACACCGAATACAGGTGTTTTTGCGGCGAGGCAGAGGCCGACAGATACGGACGGCATGGCCTTCTCCCTGTTACCTAATGTCCCGCAACTCTGATGAGCCTGTCGGTCGCCCAGACGGAATCACGGTGAACCCCTGGAAGAATGGTAGACTGTTGGTGTGGGACTACACTTGCGTTTCAACTTTAGCCAATACCTATGTTGACTTCAGTGCTACAAGAGCAGGAGGAGCTGCCAATCTCCGGGAAGAGGCCAAGTCACGTAAATACAGAGACCTTGAGCACCACTACAATTTTGTCCCCATTGCCTCAGAGACACTTGGTGCTTGGGGTAAAAGTGCTGCTTGCTTTTTGAAGGAGTTGGGGTCTAAGCTAATCGAAGCAACGTGAGACCCCTAGAGCTGCCAGTTTTCTTTTTCAGCGCCTTAGTGTGGCAATCCAGAGAGGAAATGCTCACTGCATTCATGGTTCCTGCCCACCATCTGAGGAGCTGGAGGAGCTGTTCAACTTGTGACAAGCAGCCTTGTACCCTGCATGTAATCAATATTGTAACTTTTTTTGTGTAGAGACATTTTCAAATAAAGTTAGATAAAAATACACACATATCAAAAGAAAAGGGGTGGTAGGAGAAGAAAATATCAAGGTGTTCAGTGAGGATCCACAAGGTCTTCTTTGAGTACTCTTTATTTTCTTCTCCGAGGCTATGGGTCCCTACACTTGCACCAGAGATTGTACCCATTCTAGGTATTTATATATATATATATTGTGACGGTAAAGCGTTGGTGTTCGGCTGTTTCAAAAGCTGGGGGCAGGGCCTCGTCACATAACAAAAAAAAGAGAAGTTTGTCCTTTCGTCTGTGGTAAGGTAATGGGAAGACACACAAACACAAAGTATATAAACAATGATATTTTAATTACTCTAGAAAACAAGACATGAATAAAGGCAATCTCATAAAATTCAGGACAAGTCAACAAACAAAATAACATGAATAATTACTGGCAATGAAAAGTTACTCTAAGACCAGAATGCAAATTATAGTGATTTTTAAGTTATAATATTGCACAACAGTTTAAGAAACAACTCTGATAGAGAGACTTACAATGTCTCATTATAATTGTATATTCATATATTGTGTGTTCATGAGGCTTTTCTTTAATCTTTCATCCTTATTCTCTGACCGCTTAATCCCCTTTGACCATTCTAAGCTAAGCTATACCTGTTTTTGGTTATTTACACCTGACCAACCCTAGGGATGGGTTGGTCAGGTGTCGGCCTATATATCCTCCCCCTTCTCCCTTCTCCTTAGTAAGTCTGGTGTTGACAAAGGCTTTAACAAGCCGAAGCGTTCACCTCATTTCATATTTCTCTGTGGATTTTCCGCATAAAATGATCAGTGTTTTGTGATCGTCAATTGCATATATATATATATATATATATATATATATATATATATATATATATATATATATATATATATATATATATATATATATATATATATATATATATATATATATATATATATATATATATATATACATATATATATATATATATATATATATATATATATATATATATATATATATATATATATATATATATATATATATATATATATATATATATGTATATATATATATATATATATATATATATATATATATATATATATATATATATATATATATATATATATATATATATATATATATATATATATATATATATATATATATATATATGTATATATATATATATATATATATATATATATATATATATATATATATATATATATATATATATATATATATATATATATATGCAATTGACGATCACAAAACACTGATCATTTTATGCGGAAAATCCACAGAGAAATATGAAATGAAATATATATATATATATATATATATATATATATATATATATATATATATATATATATATTAGTATATATTGGTAGCAGTCTTTCCTGTAGACATATATTATTAAATATGACCGAAAAAGTAAGATTAATAATTCTAACACGAATTTTCTCAATCTTTCGTACATTACGCTTCACTGTTGGAGGTAAATCAAAAATCAATTCTCCAAAATTCATTTTTATTTCTAGTCTGACGCGACACGGGCGCGTTTCGTAAAACTTATTACATTTTCAAAGACTTTAATTCACAAATACACAACTGAATAGAACTTACGTATCTTCGATTTTATATCTACATTTGAGTGAGGTGGAAGGGGTGATGTGGCATTAACACAAGACAGAACAAAATGTGGTATTAATAGGGTATTAATTTCATCAACACAAGACAGAACAAGGGTATTAATAGGGTATTAATTTCATCAACACAAGACAGAACACGAAACAATGGATATTGAATAGAAGTGTTTGTAGAAAGCCTATTGGTCCATATTTCTTGATGCTTCTATATTGGAGCGGAGTCTTGAGGTGGGTAGAATATAGTTGTGCAATAATTGGCTGTTGATTGCTGGTGTTGACTTCTTGATGTGCAGTGCCTCGCAAACGTCAAGCCGCCTGCTATCGCTGTATCTATCGATGATTTCTGTGTTGTTTACTAGGATTTCTCTGGCGATGGTTTGGTTGTGGGAAGAGATTATATGTTCCTTAATGGAGCTCTGTTGCTTATGCATCGTTAAACGCCTAGAGAGAGATGTTGTTGTCTTGCCTATATACTGGGTTTTTGGAGCTTACAGTCCCCAAGTGGGCATTTGAAGGCATAGACGACGTTGGTCTCTTTTAAAGCGTTCTGCTTTGTGTCTGGAGAGTTTCTCATGAGTAGGCTGGCCGTTTTTCTGGTTTTATAGTAAATCGTCAGTTGTATCCTCTGATTTTTGTCTGTAGGGATAACGTTTCTATTAACAATATCTTTCAGGACCCTTTCCTCCGTTTTATGAGCTGTGGAAAAGAAGTTCCTGTAAAATAGTCTAATAGGGGGTATAGGTGTTGTGTTATTTGTCTCTTCAGAGGTTGCATGGCGTTTCACTTTCCTTCTTATGATGTCTTCGACGAAACCATTGGAGAAGCCGTTGTTGACTAGGACCTGCCTTAACCTACAGAGTTCTTCGTCGACTTGCTTCCATTCTGAGCTGTGGCTTAGAGCACGGTCGACATATGCGTTAACAACACTCCTCTTGAACCTGTCCGGGCAGTCGCTGTTGGCATTTAGGCACATTCCTATGTTCGTTTCCTTAGTGTAGACTGCAGTGTGGAAACTTCCGCTCCTTTCCATGACTGTTACATCTAGAAAGGGCAGCTTCCCATCCTTCTCCATCTCGTAAGTGAAACGCAACACAGAATTCTGCTCAAATGCCTCCTTCAGCTCCTGCAGATGTCTGACATCAGGAACCTGTGTATAAATGTCGTCAACATACCTGCAGTATATATATATATATATATATATATATATATATATATATATATATATATATATATATATATATATATATATATATATATATATATATATATATATATATATATATATATATATATATAAATATATATATATATATATATATATATATATATATATATATATATATACATATATATATATATATATATATATATATATATATATATATATATATGTATATATATATGATAGAGATAATGATAAAGCCATCTATTTCACTATGTATGAGTTCATTTTTTTAAATTTGAGTCAAAACTAACGTAGATATATGACCGAACCTAACCAACCCTACCTAACCTAGCATAACCTATCCTAAACTAACATAACTATGCCAATAATTTGTGTTCTTAATATAATATAATAATAATAATTCAAATAAACCAATTGGAAACAATTTGTTGAAAAAAAGAAATCACTCGACCTATTAGGCAAATCGGGCCTTGCATATTAGGTCTAGAAGTGTCTTCTGGCTATTAGGTACGATATATATATATATATATATATATATATATATATATATATGTCGTACCTAGTAGCCAGAACTCACTTTTTGGCCTACTATTCAAGGCCCAATTTGCCTAATAAGCCAAGTTTTCATGAATTAATTGTTTTTCGACTACCTAACCTACCTAACCTAACCTAACCTAACTTTTTCGGCTACCTAACCAAACCTAACCTATAAAGATAGGTTAGGTTAGGTTAGGTAGGGTTGGTTAGGTTCGGTCATATATCTACGTTAATTGTAACTCCAATAAAAAAAAATTGACCTCATACATAATGAAATGGGTAGCTTTATCATTTCATAAGAAAAAAATTAGAAAAAATATATTAATTCAGGAAAACTTGGCTTATTAGGCAAATCGGGCCTTGAATAGTAGGCCAAAAAGTGAGTTCTGGCTACTAGGTACGACATATATATATATATATATATATATATATATATATGTCGTACCTAATAGCCAGAATGCACTTCTCAGCCTACTATGCAAGGCCCAATTTGCCTAATAAGCCAAGTTTTCATGAATTAATTGTTTTTCGACTACCTAACCTACCTAACCTAACCTAACCTAACTTTTTCTGCTACCTAACCTAACCTAACCTATAAAGATAGGTTAGGTTAGGTTAGGTAGGGTTGGTTAGGTTTGGTTATATATCTACGTTAATTTTAACTCCAATAAAAAAAAATTGATCTCATACATAATGAAATGGGTAGCTTTATCATTTCATAAGAAAAAAATTAGAGAAAATATATTATTTCAGGAAAACTTGGCTTATTAGGCAAATCGGGCCATGCATAGTAGGCTGAGAAGTGCGTTCTGGCTACTAGGTACGACATATATATATATATATATATATATATATATATATATATTATATATATATGTCGTACCTAGTAGCCAGAACGCACTTCTCAGCCTACTATGCAAGGCCTGATTTGCCTAATAAGCCAAGTTTTCATGAAGTAATGTTTTTTTGATTACCTAACCTACCTAACCTAACCTAACCTAACTTTTTCGGCTACCTAACCTAATCTAACCTATAAAGATAGGTTAGGTTAGGTTAGGTAGGGTTGGTTAGGTTCGGTCATATATCTACGTTAATTTTAACTCCAATAAATAAAAATTGACCTCATACATAATGAAATGGGTAGCTTTATCATTTCATAAGAAAAAACATTGAGAAAATATGTTAATTTAGGAAAACTTGGCTTATTAGGCAAATCGGAGCTTGCATAGTAGGCTGAGAAGTGCGTTCTGGCTACTAGGTACGACATATATATATATATATATATATATATATATATATATATATATATATATATATATATATATATATATTATATATATATGTCGTACCTAATAGCCAGAACGCACTTCTCAGCCTACTATTCAAGGCCCGATTTGCCTAATAAGCCAAGTTTTCATGAATTAATGTTTTTTCGTCTACCTAACCTACCTAACCTAACCTAACCTAGCTTTTTTTGGCTACCTAACCTAACCTTACCTATAAATATAGGTTAGGTTAGGTTAGGTAGGGTTGGTTAGGTTCGGTCATATATCTACGTTAATTTTAACTCCAATAAAAAAAAATTGACCTCATACATAGAGAAAAGGGTTGCTTTATCATTTCATAATACAAAAATTATAGTAAATATATTAATTCAGGAAAACTTGGCTTATTAGGCAAATCGGGCCATGAATAGTAGGCTGAGAAGTGAGTTCTGGCTACTAGGTACGACATATATATATATATATATATATATATATATATATATATATATATATATATATATATATATATATATATATATATATATATATATATATATATATATATATATATATATATATATATATATATATTAGTATATTTTGGTAGCAGTCTTTCCTGTAATGTCAACAAGTCTTTAGAGTATATGTTTATCGAGCATGAAATATATATATATATATATATATATATATATATATATATATATATATATATATATATATATATATATATATATATATATATATATATGTCGTACCTAGTAGCCAGAACTCACTTCTCAGCCTACTATTCAAGGCCCGATTTGCCTAATAAGCCAAGTTTTCCTGAATTAATATATTTACTATAATTTTTTTCTTATGAAATGATAAAGCAACCCTTTTCTCTATGTATGAGGTCAATTTTTTTTTATTGGAGTTAAAATTAACGTAGATATATGACCGAACCTAACCAACCCTACCTAACCTAACCTAACCTATATTTATAGGTAAGGTTAGGTTAGGTAGCCAAAAAAGCTAGGTTAGGTTAGGTTAGGTAGGTTAGGTAGACGAAAAAACATTAATTCATGAAAACTTGGCTTATTAGGCAAATCGGGCCTTGAATAGTAGGCTGAGAAGTGCGTTCTGGCTATTAGGTACGACATATATATATATATATATATATATATATATATATATATATATATATATATATATATATATATATATATATATATATATATATATATATATATATCTGAAAACTCACACCCCAGAAGTGACTCGAACCCATACTCCCAGAAGCAACGCATCTGGTATGTACAAGACGCCTTAATCCACTTGACCATCACGACCGGACTAATGAGGTGATAGCCGAGGCTATTTGAACCACCCCACCGCCGGCACTCGGATAGTTATCTTGGGCATAGCATTTTACCAAATCACCTCATTCTTTGGGGCAACACGTGAGGAACACAAATGCGAACAAACCTGAATGGTCCCCAGGACATATGCAACTGAAAACTCACACCCCAGAAGTGACTCGAACCCATACTCCCAGAAGCAACGCATCTGGTATGTACAAGACGCCTTAATCCACTTGACCATCACGACCGGACTAATGAGGTGATAGCCGAGGCTATTTGAACCACCCCACCGCCGGCACTCGGATAGTTATCTTGGGCATAGCATTTTACCAAATCACCTCATTCTTTGGGGCAACACGTGAGGAACACAAATGCGAACAAGCCTGAATGGTCCCCAGGACATATGCAACTGAAAACTCACACCCCAGAAGTGACTCGAACCCATACTCCCAGAAGCAACGCATCTGGTATGTACAAAGAATGAGGTGATTTGGTAAAATGCTATGCCCAAGATAACTATCCGAGTGCCGGCGGTGGGGTGGTTCAAATAGCCTCGGCTATCACCTCATTAGTCCGGTCGTGATGGTCAAGTGGATTAAGGCGTCTTGTACATACCAGATGCGTTGCTTCTGGGAGTATGGGTTCGAGTCACTTCTGGGGTGTGAGTTTTCAGTTGCATATGTCCTGGGGACCATTCAGGCTTGTTCGCATTTGTGTTCCTCACGTGTTGCCCCAAAGAATGAGGTGATTTGGTAAAATGCTATGCCCAAGATAACTATCCGAGTGCCGGCGGTGGGGTGGTTCAAATAGCCTCGGCTATCACCTCATTAGTCCGGTCGTGATGGTCAAGTGGATTAAGGCGTCTTGTACATACCAGATGCGTTGCTTCTGGGAGTATGGGTTCGAGTCACTTCTGGGGTGTGAGTTTTCAGTTGCATATGTCCTGGGGACCATTCAGGCTTGTTCGCATATATATATATATATATATATATATATATATATATATATATAAACGTTCTACTTTGTGTCTGGAGAGTTTCTCATGAGTAGGCTGGCCGTTTTTTTTATTTTATAGTAAATTGTCAGTTGTATCTTCTGATTTTTGTCTGCAGGATGTCTGATTTTGTCTCTGAACACACACACACACACACACACACACACACATATATATATATATATATATAGTAGGCTGAGAAGTCGGAATATATATATATATATATATATATATATGTAGGAATATAGTAGAAATATATATATATATATATATATATATATATATATATATATATATATATATATATATATATATGCGAACAAGCCTGAATGGTCCCCAGGACATATGCAACTGACCGTGTCGCGTCATATATATATATATATATATATATATATATATATATATATATATATATATATATATATATATATATATTTCTAGTCTGACGCGACACGGGCGCGTTTCGTAAAACTTATTACATTTTCAAAGACTTTAGTTCACAAATACACAACTGAATAGAACTTACGTATCTCCGATTTTATATCTACATTTGAGTGAGGTGGGAGGGGTGATGTGGCATTAACACAAGACAGAACAAGAGGGGATATTAATAGGGTATTAAAAGTATCAACACAAGACAGAACACAAACAATGGGTATTGAATAGAAGTGTTTGTAGAAAGCCTATTGGTCCATATTTCTTGATGCTTCTATATTGGAGCGGAGTCTTGAGGTGGGTAGAATATAGTTGTGCAATAATTGGCTGTTGATTGCTGGTGTTGACTTCTTGATGTGTAGTGCCTCGCAAACGTCAAGCCGCCTGCTATCGCTGTATCTATCGATACAGCGATATCTGCCCCAGTCGATAGCAGGCGGCTTGACGTTTGCGAGGCACAACATATCAAGAAGTCAACACCAGCAATCAACAGCCAATTATTGCACAACTATATTCTACCCACCTCAAGACTCCGCTCCAATATAGAAGCATCAAGAAATATGGACCAATAGGCTTTCTACAAACACTTCTATTCAACACCCATTGTTTGTGTTCTGTCTTGTGTTGATACTTTTAATACCCTATTAATATCCCCTCTTGTTCTGTCTTGTGTTAATGCCACATCACCCCTCCCACCTCACTCAAATGTAGATATAAAATCGGAGATACGTAAGTTCTATTCAGTTGTGTATTTGTGAACTAAAGTCTTTGAAAATGTAATAAGTTTTACGAAACGCGCCCGTGTCGCGTCAGACTAGAAATAAAAATGAATTTTGGAGAATTAATTTTTTATTTACCTCCAACAGTGAAGCGTAATGTACGAAAGATTGAGAAAATTCGTGTTAGAATTATTAATCTTACTTTTTCGGTCATATTTAATAATATATGTCTACAGGAAAGACTGCTACCAAAATATACTAATATATATATATAATATATATATATATATATATATATATATATATATATATATATATATATATATATATATATATATATATATATATATTTATATATATATATATATATATATATATATATATATATATATATATATATATATATATATATATATATATATATATATATATATATATATATATATATTTCATGCTCGATAAACATATACTCTAAAGACTTGTTGACATTAGAGATTAAATACTTAAGAGAATTACGGCTGGCTGGGATTTAGAATTGGGATGTGAGAGCCTTATTTGCGTGGGATTTAACAGCTACAAGTAGTTAGAAATTAAAGGGTTTCAAGTGATTGGGAACGGAGAAAGTTCAGCTAATGAGTTCTCTGACAGCTCAAGAGAAACAGGATTTAACCGTGAATTTCGCGACAATAAATATTAACACAAATGCCAATCTTCAGAGTAAAGCATTATATTCTTTCCTAATATGAAACATCATCAACAAGAGGTACAAATATGATAACCTTAAATAGTAAGGATTATAACAGACTCTGGGAAGAAGGAACGTGAACATCTTTGATGATAGAGTACACGACAGCCAATAGTAGTCAAGAACACAACAGCCAATAGTAGTCAAGAACTCAAGAGCCAATAGTAGTTAAGAACACAAGAGCCAATAGTAGTCAAGAACACAACAGCCAATAGTAGTCAAGAACACAACAGCTAATAGTAGTCAAGAACACAAGAGCCAATAGTAGTCAAGAATACAACAGCCAATAGTAGTTAAGAACACAACAGCCAATAGTAGTTAAGAACTCAACAGCCAATAGTAGTTAAGAACGCAACAGCCAATAGAAGTCAAGAACAAAACAGCCAATAGTATTCAAGAACACAACAGCCAATAGTAATCAAGAACACAACAGCCAATAGTAGTTAAGAACACAACAGCCAATAGTATTCAAGAACACAACAGCCAATAGTAGTCAAGAACACAACAGCCAATAGAAGTCAAGAACACAACAACTATCAGTATTGTCCTCAAGACAATACGAATGTGTTATCATTCCTGTGTCAATACATTCAAGTTTAAGTTAACATATTATTAACGTGCAAGCGCTGAGAAATTCTTTATATAGGTCTTCATTAAAAATAACTAGATATTATCACCAGAGGAAATTACTTTTACACAGGACACGTCTGAAAAAAATATTAAACTGATATTTACAGACGCTGAGGTTTGTAAAGAAAAATAATTTCTAGTTTGTAAAAAAACTAGTTTGGTTATTTTAGTTTGTAAATATAAACAAATCTAGACAAGTTATTTGCCAGAGTCTTAAAGCTTAGAAGACCTCGGAAGTCTTCTAATAAGCCTATTTAATATATTAATTAACTCTGGGAGATGTCCCAGCAGCATGAAATGTTCCCAACATAGTGATAATTAACATAAGAGAAAACATCTAAAACCTAAAAACATCTAAGTTCAGTTAGCTTAATATGACGTAAGTACTTAAATCGTTAAGGGCAAATTCACTTTAGGGTTACCATGAAAAACATTTAAACCAAGTATTCAGTGCACGGATTCACTAGACAGAATTCCTTTCTGATGAACCCGTGAGACAGGGATGGTGCCTCTCTTATCTCTCTCACTCATACTCTCTCAGGAAACAAATGTACGTGAAGAAGTGTATGTTCATAAAATTAATTATATTGCTTACACTGTACACACTGATCTTTGATATTAATAAATGAGAACAAACTTAATTTTTAATACACAATATGATGAATCGTATCGATGAATGCGTCTTGGGGGACGGCCGTCTCATTAACAATATTATGTAACGAGAGAGTTATGACCAAAATGCTGGCTGGTAACTGTTTCCCGGACCCCTGACTTGACACGCTGTCATTCTCGCTCCCTGCTGAAGAGGATCATAACCCTGTGGGCGCCACAGGGAACGGACGCTGAGAGGAGGCTTTGCCGGCCATGTGCCATTATCTTGTGACATCCTGACCTCACCAGGCCCAGACTCAACAGTGTGCAGTGTGAACATCCTGGGAAGGTGTGAGAGTGGCGGGAAGTGTCCAGGGTGAACTATCGCAACCAAAAATAATCAAACAAGTGGATTGGCATTGTGGAATAGTCTGAACTGCAGTGAGGGCCAACAAGGGCGCCCTGAGGGGCTCCCTCGGTTATGGTGATGGGGGTGATGGGTGGGGGGGGGGGGGGGTGGGAGGGGGGTGTTGTTGTGCGGTCCATCGAGGGCCATTGTGTAAGTGTTTATGAAAATATCCCTGAAAAATAGATACCTCGGCTCTCGGGAAACAGGTATCGTGTTTTAAGTGCATCGAGTCCACAGTGAACCAGATTACAAGTGTATGATATTGTTCAGTGATATATCACGAAATTATACAAACGTGTTAGTGTCACCCCTCTGACCCCCCTCCCCCATACCCGCTAGTGTGTACCGTCATGCCCCCCTTCCCCAACCCAACTGCGACCGCCACCTCCCTGTGTCCACCCTTTCACGCTACATCCGCCCAACGCCCACCCAGCGCCCGCCGATGTCACAGGTCACTACTGACAGCCAGGCTTCTCTCAGCCAAGAGGAGCCATCAAGCGACGACAAGTACGGCACATGCCAAGTGTGTGACAAGGTGTGGAAACTCAAGCGTAACGGAGATGTGTGCAAGCATGCTCACCACGGAACCGATTGTCCGGGTATGTGGCGCCCTCCCAAAGAGAGTATCAATCAACGCCCCACTCCAACAGTCAGGGAAAACACCTCCAACAGCTTCATTTCGACTGAGAATCTACTAGAAGCCATCAAAGCAACATCTGTTGGAACCTTGCAGCACATCCCCAAAGCTGCCCGGCCCCAGGCAGCAGCCAAACTATCCAGCCTCTTCAAAAAGGTCAATGACTCCCCCAGAACCATCCAAGCATGGCGCAACCTTCTCCTGTTTGGAAACATATGCCTAGCTGTCCCTGCAAGGAGAGACAAATCACTAGCTTCCTCAGTCATTATGGCTAAAATAGTTTTCCTAGAGAGGACAACCAGGCACCCCTCCCCACCCATGCAAAAAACACCCACCGCAGGAAAGGTATCAACAGCAGAACCGAGGCATCCAAAATCAGAGCAACAGTCAGCAAGAAAATAGAAGAAGGCAACACAATAGGGGCGATCAGAATCATCACCAGTGAAGACACAGTTGCCACCAGGGATGCCGATACAGCACAAGCCCTGAGGGAAAAACACCCACCCAGAGTTCCTCATGACGACAGTGTTCCCCTAGTCGGTGTCACCAGAGCAGAACCCCCTGTGTGTGCTCGAATCCATGGTGCATAAAGCAGGTTTATCCTTCCCACCAGGATCAGCAGGTGGGTTCACAGGACTAAGACCCAACCACGTCAAACAAATGGTCAACCCTGCACTGGGAGACATTGCACAGGGCCTCCTGGTGGAACTAACTAGATTCGCCAACACATGTCTAGCTGGCAACATACCAGAGACCATACGGCCTCTCTTTTTTGGCGCTACCCTCTGTGCCCTGAGACAAAAAGATGGAGGAATCAGACTGATAGCTGTGGGTAATTCACTCCGGCGTCTCGTCGCAAAGGCTGCTGCTAGAGCAGTTAGTCAGGCAGCAGCCGACATGCTGAAGCCAAAACAGCTTGAGTTTGGCATTCCCCAAGGGTGTGAGGCAGCGGCTCATGCAGCTAGAGCCTACATTACCAACATTAAGGATGAAAAAGCCCTGATAAAGCTGGACTTCATAAATGCTTTCAATCTGGTTAGAAGGGATGCAGTACTCAGTGCGGTTCATTGCCTTTTTCCTTCCCTCTACCCGTTTGTAAACTCATGCTACAGCAAGAATCTAACTCTGCTTTTTTGGGAATATGAAATTGAATCACAAGAAGGTGTCCAACAGGGTGACCCCCTTGCTCCTTTTCTTTTCTATCTAGTCATCAAGGAAGTCGCCGATAACCTGTCCAGTGAACTCAACATTTGGTTTTTGGACGATGGTACTCTATCCGGCTCCCCAGCCTCACTCTTGGATGACATATGAATAATTCAGGGGCAAGGAGCAAGCCTAGGCCTCACCCTGAACCCTTCCAAGTGCGAAATAACCTCCACCAACCAGCACATAATAGAGCAAATAATGGTTGTTTTGCCTGACATTCATACAACCCACCCTGAGGACAGCACACTCCTAGGTGCTCCTCTTGGAAGGAATGCCATCGACGAGGTCCTTTTGTAAGAAGATCACTGACCTGAAGAGGATGAACGAGAGGATTGAAGACATCGATGCTCATGATGCACTTTACCTCATCACCAGATGCTTGTCCCTCCCAAGGCTGACCTACTTTCTAAGATGTTCGCCATCTTTCAACAATATTAAATTAGAAGAGTACGACAGCTTGCTGAAATCAACCCTGGAAAAAGCCCTCAATCTTTCCCTCAGCGACTCACAGTGGAAACAGGCCTCCCTTCCTGTCAGACTCGGGGGCCTTGGCGTGCGCACAGCAACACAATTTCTGTACCAGCGTTTCTGTCCTCTTCAGTGGGGTCTGACAACTTGGTGAAGGATATCCTACCTGAGCACCTAGCTCAACAGGCAGGGGTACATGATCCCAGCTTCACAGACTGCACAAGCAAATGGGTCTCTCTCGCAGGACCAGCACCCCCAACCACCGCCTTCTAAAGCCAATAAGCAATCCAGCTGGGAACGCCCCATTGCCGACCAAGAAGCTACGACTTTGCTAGAAGTTGCGACAACATCACATGACACTGCCCGACTTAGAGCTGTAGCAGCTCCCCATGCAGGTGATTTCCTATTAGCAACTGGCACCCGTCTCACACCACAGGCCCTCCGAATTGCCGTGGCTCTCCGCCTCACTGCCCCAATCCACATCAAATACAGGTGGCGAGGCAGAGGCCTACAGGTACGGACGGCATGGCCTTCTCTGCCAAAGGACAGGAGGATGGCATGCAAGACACGGCGAGGTCAATGACATTATTAAGAGAAGCCTTACCACAGCCGGTTGTCCAGCAGAGAGAGAGCCCCGTTACCTAATGTCCCGCAACTCTGATGAGCCTGTCGATCGCCCAGACGAAATCACGGTGAACCCTTGGAAGAATGGTAGATAGTTGGTGTGGGACCACACTTGCGTTTGAACTTTGGCCGATACCTATGTTGACTTCAGTATTACACAACCAGGAGGAGCTGGCAATCACTGGGAAGCGGCCAAGTCATGTAAATACAGAGACCTTGAGCACCACTACAATTTTGTCCCCATTGCCTCAGAGACACTTGGTGCCTCGTTACCTTGAGGTTACCTTGAGGTGCTTCCGGGACTTAGCGTGCCCGCGGCCCGGTCGTCGACCAGGCCTCCTGGTTGCGGGACTGATCAACCAGGATGTTAGACACGGCTGCTCACAGCCTGACGTATGAGTCACAGCCTGGTTGACCAGGTATCCTTTGGAGGTGCTTATCCAGTTCTCTCTTGGACACTGTGAGGGGTCGGCCAGTTATGCCCCTTATGTGTAGTGGAAGCGTGTTGAACAGTCTCGGGCCTCTGATGTTAGAGTTTTCTCTCAGAGTACCTGTTGCACTTCTGCTTTTCAACGGGGGGTATTCTGCACATCCTGCCATGTCTTCTGGTCTCATGTGATGTTATTTCTGTGTACAGGTTTGGGACCAGCCCCTTAATTATTTTCCACGTGTAAATTATTATGTATCTCTCCCGCCTGCGCTCAAGGGAGTACAGATTTAGGCTCTTTAGTCAGTCTCAGTAATTTAGATGTTTTACTGAGTGGATTCTAGCAGTAAAGGATCTCTGCACGCTCTCCAGGTCAGCAATTTCTCCAGCTTTGAAGGGGCTGTCATTGTGCAGCAGTACTCCACTCTAGAGAGCACAAGCGTTTTGAAAAGTATAGCATCTCAAGTGTGAAAAGTTTTTGTTATCCAACCTGTCATTTTTCTTGCAATTGTGACGGCTACTTTATTGTGTTCTTTAAGGGTAAGGCCTTCCGACATGAGTACACCCAGATCCTTTACATTGCCTTTTCGTTCTATGTTATGATTTGCCTGAGTTTTGTACGTGGTTTCCGTTTTTATATTTTCAATTTCTTCCGTAGCGCATGAGCTGGAACTTATCCTCGTTAAACACCATATTATTTTCTGTAGCCATAGAAAGACCTGATCTACATCTGATTGGAGGTTTGCCGTGTCCTCTATGTTGCCAACTCTCATGAAAATCCTAGTGTCATCTGCAAAGGATGATACAGTGCTATAGGTTGTGTTCTTGTCTATGTCCGATATGAGGATGAGAAAAAGTACTGGAGCAAGCACAGTACCCTGGGGGACTGAGCTCTTCACGGTTGATGGGCTGGATTTTATTTTGTTGACTATTACACATTGGGTTTTGTTAGTCAGGAAATTGTAGATCCATCTGCCTATTTTCCCGGTAATTCCTTTTGAACGCATTTTATGTGCAATAACACCATGGTCACATTTATCAAAAGCTTTTGCGAAATCTGTGTAAATTACATCACCGTTTTGTTTGTCTTCCATAGCATCTAATGCCATGTCATAGTGGTCCAGCAACTGCGACAGGCAAGAGCGCCCTGTTCTGAAACCATGTTGTCCGGGGTTATGGAGATGCTGTGATTCCATGTATTTTGTGATCTTACTTCTTAGCACTCTCATAAATTTTTATGATGTGCGATGTTAGTGCTATCGGTCTGTAATTTTTTGCCTCTGCCTTATTTCCTCCTTTATGGAGTGGTGCTATCTCTGCTGTTTTTAGTATGTCAGGGATAACGCCAGTATCTAGGCTTTGTCTCCACAGAATGTGAAGGGCCTGCGATAGTGGTTTTTTACAGTTCTTGATGAATATGGAGTTCCAAGAATCCGGGCCTGGTGCAGAGTGCATAGGCATACTGTTTATAGCTTCTTCAAAATCTATTGGGGATAGGGCGACGTCTGATATATGATTTGATGTTGGTATCATATCCATGAAAAATTCATTTGGGTTATCAATCTTTAGTACGTTTAATGGCTCGATGAAAAAGCCATTAAGGTACCCCAATCATGGGGTAATAGTGCTGCTAGCTTTTTGAAGGAGTAGGGGTCTAAGCTAATTGAAACGACTAGAGACCCCAAGAGCCGCCAGTTTTCTGTTTCAGCACCTTAGTGTGGTGTTCCAGAGAGGAAGTGCTCACTACATCCATGGTTCCTGCCCGCCATCTGAGGAGCTGGAGGAGCTATTCAGCTTGTGACAAGCAGTCTTGTACCCTGCATATATTCAATATTGTAACTTTTTTTGTGTAATGACATTTTAAAATAAAGTTAGATAAATATACACAAATACCAAAAGAATAGGGGTGGTAGGAGAAGAAAATATCAAAGTGTTCAGTGAGGATCCACAAGGTCTTCTCTGGGTACTCTTTATTTTCTTCTCCGAGGCTATGGATCCCTACACTTGCACCAGAGGTGGTACTCCTTCTAGGTATACATATATATATATATATATATATATATATATATATATATATATATATATATATATATATATATATATATATATATATACATATATATATATACATATATATATATATACATATATATATATATATATATATATATATATATATATATATATATATATATATATATATATATATATATATATATATATATATATATATGAGAAAGGTGAGGGCCTGACAAACAAAGTCACACACAATTAAGCTTGGCCACCATAACAGAGGCGCGCCAATGACTCCATCTTGTCGGCGTGAGCCAGGTACACGCAGGTAATTCGTCCGTTAATTAATCAGCGCCAGCAAACTCGCTGCTGTTGTCAGGCATCGGTGGCGGCTGCGGATTGTAAACAATTGTTCTGTGTACTTCAGGCTGTTATCACAGTGCCAATCATGCGTTAAGCCTGAGAAGGGTGTGTGTGAGTATTCACATAGTTGTGTTTGCAGGGGTTGAGCTCTGTTCTTTCTGCCCGCCTCTCAACTGTCAATCAACTGATACTAACTACTATTTTCGTTTTTTCTCAACACCACACACACCAGTAAGCAGCCAGTGACAGCTGACTAACTCCCAGGTACCTATATACTGCTAGGTAACAGGGGCATAGGGTGAAAGAAACTCTGCCAATTTTTCTCGCCGGCGCCCAGGATCGAACCTGGGACCACAGGATCACGCGTCCAGCGTGCTAGACGCACGTGTGTGTGTGTGTGTGTGTACTCACCTATTTGTGCTTGCGGGGGTTTAGCATTGGCTCTTTGGTCACGCCTCTCATCTTGTGTACAGATTCCTGAGTCTACTGGCCTCTATCATATCTACATTTGAAACTGTGTATGGAGTCAGCCTCCACCTCTTCACTGCCTAATTCATTCCATCCATTAACTACTCTGACACTGAAAAAGTCCTTTCTAACGTCCCTGTGGCTCATCCCAGCAAACACAAATCATCTAGAAAGCGTTCGTCTATCTCTTCCAATAGGTGTGGGAATGATTTGCATTCAGAATGGTGCAGGAGAGCCTCTGAGAAACTTTTAATAAAAAATCCAAACACAAAGGTTTTATAATAAACTGTTTTTCTACAACTATTTTGTTCCTAATGTATTACAAATAGTTTTTACATGTTTAAATATAAAATTTATGGTGTTTTTTGTAAAATTCATTAATAAATTGTGAATGATATTTATTGGCTCAGTTAAACATTCAAAATCCATTGAGTTATAATATGATCAGAAAAAAGTAGTTTTTAAATTTTTTTAAAAATCGCTCTTTTTAACACGATTTGATTTCTTATGCATTCCACTAAACACTAATATCATGTTTAAATATATAATTTATGTATTATTCCCTAAGATAATTTATATATATTATAAAAGTTGCTGGATAGTGGTGTGAAAGAATCTGAAAACGTTTTGCTGTCTTATATTGGCGTGTTCTTATTAACTAGAGTAAGAGTGAGCGAGAGTGGGTAAGAGTGAGTAAGAGTGACTGAGAGTAAGAGTAAGAGTGACTGAAGGTGAGTGAGAGTGCCAGAGAGTGTGTAAGTGTGAGTAAGAGTGACTGAGAGTGAGTAAGAGTGAGTGAGAGTAAGAGTGATTGAGCATAAGAGTGAGTAAGGGTGAGAGTAAGAGTGATTGAGAGTTAGAGTGATTGAGAGTTAGAGTGAGAGTAAGAGTGATTGAGAATAAGAGTAAGAGTGATTGAGAGTTAGAGTAGGAGTGATTGAGAGAGTGAGAGTAGGAGTGATTGAGAGTAAGAGTGATTGAGAGTAAGAGTGATTGAGAGTAAGAGTGATTGGGAGTAGGAGTGAGAGTAAGAGTAGGAATGAGAGTAGGAGTGATTGAGAGTAAGAGTGATTGGGAGTAAGAGTATAAGTGAGGGTAAGAGTGAGTAAGAGTAAGAATGAGAGTAAGAGTGATTGAGAGTAAGAGTGATTGGGAGTAAGAGTAAGAGTGAGTAAGAGTAAGAATGAGAGTAAGAGTGATTGAGAGTAAGAGTGATTGGGAGTAAGAGTGATTGAGAGTAAGAGTGAGTGAGAGTAAGAGTGATTGAGAGTAAGAGTATGAGAGTAAGAGAGTATGAATGGGTAAGGGTGACTGAGAGTGAGTAAGAGTGAGAGTAAGAGTGACTGAGAGTAAGAGTGAGTATAAGAGTTAGTAAGAGTAGGGGCCTCATAGCCTGGTGGATAGCGCGCAGGACTCGTAATTCTGTGGCGCGGGTTCGATTCCCGCACGAGGCAGAAACAAATGGGCAAAAGTGTCTTTCACCCTGAATGCCCCTGTTACCTAGCAGTAAATAGGTACCTGGGAGTTAGTCAGCTGTCACGGGCTGCTTCCTGGGGGTGGAGGCCTGGTTGAGGACCGGGCCGCGGGGACACTAAAGCCCCGAAATCATCTCAAGATAACCTCAAGAAGAGTGAGTATGAAAGTGAGTATGAGAGGGGGTAAGAGTGAGTAAGGATGACTGAGAGTAAGAGTGAGTAATAGTGTGTAAGAGTGATTGAGAGTAAGAGTGAGAGTGATTATGAGAGTGAGTTAAGAGTGTGAGGTGTAAGAGGGTAACTGGCCAGGGAGGCAGAATGTGTGGTCACAGAAAGGCCTAGGCCTAGGCCTCGTGATCTCTAATGTTGGTTTTTATATATATGTTCGATTTTTTGTCCGGTTTCAAATTATAATTATTTAGCAGGAATGTAATAAGATATTGCACAGTATTAATGTGACAATAATATATGCATTATATCCTTGATAATCAAACTTGTTGTTCAAAGATAATATACAATCTTTGAAGGAAACATTTTGAGAGGGCGAGCTGACAACACTGGGCTGGTGGTGAGAGAGACATGGTTAGTTGTGCTCAGACCTTCAGTGGTGAAGGGTGTGTCCCAGCTGGCCGCCACCAGCCGCCACCCGCCGCCAACACCACCACCCACCACAGCCGCCACCCGCCGCCACCACCCACCACCACCCACCACCGCCACCCACCGCCACCCGCCGCCACCACCCACCACCGCCGCCACCACCCACCACCGCCACCACCCACCACCACCAGCCACCACCCACCAGCTCCCACCCACCACCACCCGCCACTACTAGCCGCCACCGCCACCACCAGCCGCCACACCACCGCCACCAGCCGCCACCCACCACCGCCGCCCGCCACCACCAGCCGCCACCACCAGTCGCCACCTCCACCACCAGCAGCCACCCACCACCCACCACCACCGCCACCACCCACCACCACCAGCCACCAGCCGCCACCCACCACCACCAGCCGCCACCCGCCGCCACCAGCCGCCACCGCCACCACCAGCCGCCACGCCACCGCCACCAGCCGCCACCCACCACCGCCGCCCGCCACCACCATCCGCCACCACCACCAGCCGCCACCCACCACCGCCGCCCGCCACCACCAGCCACCGCCACAGCCGCCGCCACCACCACCCACCACCACAGCCACCGCCACAGCCGCCGCCACCACTACCCACCACCACAGCCGCCGCCACCACCACCCACCACCACCACCCATCACCACCGCCACCAAAACCACCCACCACCACCGCCCACCACCACCGCCACCACCCACCACAGCCGCCACCACCCATCACCGCCGCCACCACCACCACCCACCACAGCCGCCACCACCAGCCGCCACCAGCCGCCACCGCCCGCCACCACCACCACTGCCCACCACCACCACCCACCACCACCACCCACCACCACCGCCACCACCCACCACAGCCGCCACCCCTAGCCGCCACCAGCCGCCACCACCAGCCACCACCACCAGCCGCCACCGCCCGCCACCAGCTGCCATCACCGCCGCCACCACCACCACCCACCACCACCACCGCCACCACCCACCACAGCCGCCACCACCAGCCGCCACCAGCCGCCACCGCCCGCCACCGCCCGCCACCACCACCACCGCCCACCACCACCACCCACCACCACCACCCACCACCACCGCCACCACCCACCACAGCCGCCACCACCACCGCCCACCACCACCACCCACCACCACCACCCACCACAACCGCCACCACCCACCACAGCCGCCACCACCAGCCGCCACCAGCCGCCACCACCAGCCGCCACCGCCCGCCACCAGCCGCCATGACCGCCACCAGCCGCCACTACCACCATCAGCCGCCATCACCGCCATCACCAGCCACCATCAGCTGCCACCGTCAACCACCCCCGCCGCCCGTCACCACCAGCCACCACCACAGCCGCCGCCACCAGCACCCACCACCATCATCACCACCACTCATCACCACCACCCATCATCGCCACCACCCACCACCACCACCCACCACAGCCGCCACCACCACCAACCACCACCCAGCAAATAATTTTAGGTTGCCACAACATATCTGGAAAGTATTTGAAAGTATTGGAAACGTTTGTTTTATCGTATCAGATACGATATTGTGTGTGGACTTAAATAGGTTTCCAAAACTTATAACCAAGACATATGTATCTAACACTAATTTGAGATGTTGTGGCAACTTACACTCCTAACATGAGTCATTCATAATCCATTCATACACCAATATGAATCTCTTGTGAAAGGTTTGAGCCTTATCTGAACCCTTTTCACATCTTTGTGTTTAAAGTTAAATTTCTTGAAATTAAATTATATTATTTTATATTATATTATATTTTTATTATATTTTATTTTATAATTTATTATTATTTTTCTTATATTTTTTTATATTATTGTTTTCAATTTAAATATTAAAACCAATTTAAGGGTAAAAAAATCAAATA
>NC_091156.1:38069803-38142303 GCF_040958095.1 Procambarus clarkii | reverse complement strand
ACATTGAGTTAATTAGTTAGTACTTAGTTTTTATCTTAAACTGGTTGGGAGAGGTACAGTGTTGCTGTGCTGGTGAAAGAACACCTAAAGGTAAATTAAATAATGATTGCGAATCCACAAGAAGTTGACATAATAGCGCTAGAGATCTGCAATCAGGATGATAAACTTTCCTTAAAGAATTTGACAAACACTTGCTGATAGGACATGAAGTAAATGAAATGTATGTCAAGTTTTGTGAAATATATGATAAAAGCACAACAAAATTTGTACCAAAGGAGAGATGCAGAACTAGGAAAAGGGGTTTGTTCAACAGAAATTGCGAGAGGGCCTGAGACCCAAACACACACAAATGGAATCAATATATAGCAAGAGGCCAAACCCCCAAACATACAAGCGATGCAAAGATGCGAGAAACAGCAGCAGCATTAAGGAGAGGAACTTAAGGACCATAAATAAAGTGTGAAAATAAACTCGAGTAAATTTTTTTAACTACTCTCGACAGTGAAGAAAAACAAATATTCAGACGATTTGTGTTAGAATCATTAATCTTACACTTTCGGTCATATTCAACAACACAAATACATACACACACATTCCTGTTGCTGTAGCAAGTGAAGAATTACACACACAGATCACAATAACGTGATGCATCAAATGAACAAATCCACAAGGGCCGTGACGAGGATTCGAACCTGCGTCTGGGAGCATCCCAGACACTGCCTTAATCGACTGAGCTACAACAGGGTAAAAGGGTTGAAACCGAAGTTCTACTGAACTTACTGGATCCCATAGCCTCTCCGAGGCACAAACCAGGCTTTTACACAACCCACCCCCCCCTGCACCCGAGCTTTTTAAAATAGTAAATGCCACTATTTTTGCAAAATTATTACGAGATCTATTATTCTAGAGAATAATGCATATAAATGCATATATGCATATAAATACAAAAGTAAATGTAAATAATTTTACCTTGCACCTAGATCCACCAAGCCTGTATGGCGCGCGTTTCAGTACTTCGGAAATCTAGAACTATCTTGAATCTCTAATCTGCAATGAAACAATACATATTATTGCACTTACCAAAACATGGATGAATGTAGAAAATACAGAACTATTAGCTGAATATCAAATAAATGGATTTAATCTATTTCACACAGATAGATATATTAGATATTATATTATATTCCTTTCCTCCCTAGAATCTGGATGTAGCAGGTGCTCAATTGTCAAAAGTGAAAAATTTGGTTTATTTAACATACACGCCATAGACCGGCTTGGGAAAAAAAGTTCGTAAAACCCAGGGGCCATAGACCGGCTTGGGAAAAAAAGTTCGTAAAACCCAGGGGCCATAGACCGGCTATGAAAGAAAATTTGAGAAAACCCTGGGGCCATAGAACGGCTATTTAATCCCCTGGAACGGATAATCATCTGTATCAAACCTTATTACAGGTAAAACCAGTAGGCAGTCTACTGTATTTTATCAAACTCTTATTAGAATAATAGATCTCGTAATAATTTTGCAAAAATAGTGGCATTTACTATTTTTAAAAGATTATTAGAAAAATTACAGATATGGTGCATTCGGAAGACAAAACCAATTTTTCACTTTTGACAATTGAGCACCTGCTACATCCAGATTCTAGGGAGGAAAGGAAGGACGATCTTACTGGATCCCATAGCCTCTCCGAGGCACAAACCAGGCTTTTACACAACCCCCCCCCCCTGCACCCGAGCTTTTTAAAATAGTAAATGCCACTATTTTTGCAAAATTATTACGAGATCTATTATTCTAGAGAATAATGCATATAAATGCATATATGCATATAAATACAAAAGTAAATGTAAATAATTTTACCTTGCACCTAGATCCACCAAGCCTGTATGGCGCGCTTTTCAGTACTTCGGAAATCTAGAACTATCTTGAATCTCTAATCTGCAATGAAACAATACATATTATTGCACTTACCAAAACATGGATGAATGTAGAAAATACAGAACTATTAGCTGAATATCAAATAAATGGATTTAATCTATTTCACACAGATAGATATATTAGATATTATATTATATTCCTTTCCTCCCTAGAATCTGGATGTAGCAGGTGCTCAATTGTCAAAAGTGAAAAATTTGGTTTATTTAACATACACGCCATAGACCGGCTTGGGAAAAAAAGTTCGTAAAACCCAGGGGCCATAGACCGGCTTGGGAAAAAAAGTTCGTAAAACCCAGGGGCCATAGACCGGCTATGAAAGAAAATTTGAGAAAACCCTGGGGCCATAGAACGGCTATTTAATCCCATGGAACGGATAATCATCTGTATCAAACCTTATTACAGGTAAAACCAGTAGGCAGTCTACTGTATTTTATCAAACTCTTATTAGAATAATAGATCTCGTAATAATTTTGCAAAAATAGTGGCATTTACTATTTTTAAAAGATTATTAGAAAAATTACAGATATGGTGCATTCGGAAGACAAAACCAATTTTTCACTTTTGACAATTGAGCACCTGCTACATCCAGATTCTAGGGAGGAAAGGAAGGACGATCTTACTGGATCCCATAGCCTCTCCGAGGCACAAACCAGGCTTTTACACAACACCCCCCCCCCCTGCACCCGAGCTTTTTAAAATAGTAAATGCCACTATTTTTGCAAAATTATTACGAGATCTATTATTCTAGAGAATAATGCATATAAATGCATATATGCATATAAATACAAAAGTAAATGTAAATAATTTTACCTTGCACCTAGATCCACCAAGCCTGTATGGCGCGCGTTTCAGTACTTCGGAAATCTAGAACTATCTTGAATCTCTAATCTGCAATGAAACAATACATATTATTGCACTTACCAAAACATGGATGAATGTAGAAAATACAGAACTATTAGCTGAATATCAAATAAATGGATTTAATCTATTTCACACAGATAGATATATTAGATATTATATTATATTCCTTTCCTCCCTAGAATCTGGATGTAGCAGGTGCTCAATTGTCAAAAGTGAAAAATTTGGTTTATTTAACATACACGCCATAGACCGGCTTGGGAAAAAAAGTTCGTAAAACCCAGGGGCCATAGACCGGCTTGGGAAAAAAAGTTCGTAAAACCCTGGGGCCATAGAACGGCTATTTAATCCCCTTGAACGGACCTGTGCATGGACCACTGAGGCATAAAAAAAAACACGGGCCATAGACCGGCTTGGGAAAAAGAAGTTCGTAAAACCCTGGGGCCATAGAACGGCTATTTAATCCCCTTGAACGGACATGTGCATGGACCACTGAGGCATCGAAAAAAACATGGGCCATAGACCGGCTTGGGAAAAAAAGCTAGGTTAGGCTAGGTAAAAAAGAAAGGAGCTAGGTTAGACTATGTATGTTTAAATCTCTGATTTAAACAGAGCCAGTGTTCAGTCAAATAACTGAATTTATCAAATCTTATCCTTGTATAATATACAAGCTGATGTGAGATCCCTGTCTACAGGTGGACTGGAACTTCTATCAACTAATCCATACATCAAACCTGTCCCTTACAGCCCACAATCTATCATTAGGAAAACCATGTGAGAAATCTTTAAGGAATTCTGATAAAGAAAGAGATCTAGGGGTGGTTCTAAATAGAAAACTATCACCTGAGGACCACATAAAGAACATTGTGTGAGGAGCCTATGCCATGCATTCCAACTTCAACAGCATGTTGTGGGGTGCCGATATTGTGTGCCATCACATGTAAACCAATCAAGCCCACAAATACGTCAACATGGACCAGCATTACACCGTCTAACATACTCTGTCAGATGTAACAACTAAATTTGTGAATTCAAGACCTAATCTATTGCATAACACAGTGTTAGTACGAGAAAAACATTACTTACATTCGAAGCCGTGTTTTAAAATGGCGCGGACCTTGGTCTACTGACGCTCCACACTGTGTGTTCGTTTGCGTATGATGAACGTGTGACAATTTACTACAACAATTATTTAATTATTCTTATTCTTTATTTTACTATTTTTAGGGTACATGAAATTTCCAAATTATTTGCACACAATAATATAATTGCATTGTCATAACCTTTATATATTACGGAAAATACGATGACATGAACGAAGTCAAAGTGAAGTTGAAGTCAAAGTCATTCGCCGAACGTATTAGTCATTTTTTTTCTCCCAAACGATAAGGGATAACAAATCCACAGAGCATATAAGTGTAGAGTAAAGTCAATTTTATTCAGGAAAGTACATACATAGTTGATTTACAAACATAATGTTGGATTTATAGATAGAGCTAGTGCATACAATACCTAAAGCCAATATAGTAGGCATATAGCATTTCAGGCAACCGGGCAGTATATATGGACCCCTTACTCAAATCTCTGAATATGTTAGATATTAAGTCCCTGCACATACTCTCATGTGTATTTTATATATATAAAACGCTGCACTGTAATGTCAATCCTGACCCTAAAAGCTTCCTAGAAGGTTGTAACAGATCCCATGAGCACCACACCAGAAACAAATACCTGTAGGTGTGTACTGATGGTGCCTTATAGTGTGTACTCGTACCTTATGGTGTGTACTGGGGCCTTATGGTGTATACTGGTGCTTTATGGTGTGTACTGGTGCCTTATGGTGTGTTCTATAGTGCCTTATGGTGCGTACTGGTGCCGTATGGAGTGTACTGGTGCCTTATGGTGTGTACTGGTGCATTATTGTGTGTACTGGTGCCTTATTGTGTACTGGTGCCTTATGGTGTGTACTGGTGCATTATGGTGTGTACTGGTGCATTATGGTGTGTACTGGTGCATTATGGTGTGTACTGGTGCCTTATGGTGTGTGTTCTGGTGCCTTATGGTGTGTACTGGTGCATTATGGTGTGTATAATGCACACTTTAGTGCGCGCGGCACTAGCTGGAAAAACAAGCGGGTTGTGCTCAAGCGTAAACACAAAAAAGTTTATAATCTTTTCACGCTGCTAACCTCAATTCTCGAGCTACGTTTTTCATTTTGGTATCAATGCGTTGGCAATAAAATTCTCTACAAGATCATATGCATAAAATGTCACCGAAGCATTTGGTATCCCACCACGAAGTAAATAAACACGAAGATGACTCGCCGTGACACCCAAACAGGAAGTAAATGTTCATACTCTTTCGTTTGTTGCCAGCCTCACAGTCATCCTACAGCGCTCATTTTGATATCACTGAACTCACAATAAAATTCCCCACCCAGACATATGCCTATCAATGTCTAATTATGGTATCGGGTGACCCGCACGAGTGTGGGAACTGGGCAAAGCATTAGCCGTGATTTCAGCAGGGACGACACTGGTGTGATGCAGGGCTTTGAATGTTTATACTGATTTCACTGTCCTGACATTATTTCTGGAGCTACGTATTTCATTTTTATAGCAATGTGTTCGCAATAGAAAGTTCTATAAGAACATGGGTAGAGTTGGCCAACACAGCGTCAAATAAATTTGCGGCAAATAAAATCTTACGCGTGTTTGTACCCGTGAGCGTCAAAAGTTTTTACTTTGCTCATGTTTTTCAAGTTTATACTTGTTTCACACCGTTTTTTTTTGTATAGTGTTCGGAATAAAATTCCCTACACAGACATATGCATATCAAATACAATTCCTTGGAATTCACAGCTGTAGAGATGACGGAAAACACACAACCGGAACCCGCTCTTGACACTCCAACTCACACCCGCAACACCCACAAAAAAAGTTTCTCTTGTTTCATGTATACTTACTTTAGTTTTCGTGCTACAGTTCTCATTTAGGTATCAAAATATTCCTAAGAAAATAGACTACAATACTGAAACAATCTAAGACAATTATGTGTACTTACCAAAGCAAAGACGATTGTAGTAAAATAAGTTGAGCATTTTATCTCCACTCCACCTCCTTCAGGTACTGATTCCTGAAGTTGCTCAACAGATGTTCCTAGGTGGAGTGAAGCTGATGTAGGTGGTTATTTCTTGTCCACCCAATACACCCTTTTCCTGTGATAAGTGGTGTAACAAGGTATGACGCAAAGTGGAACATCGCATGTCTTGCACGCTATACCAGTTTCCTTCCTGATACCCGACTTTGAACACACTTCACACCTGCGACGTTTGGGGATTTTTACCAGCTCATGTTTCAATTTATAGTTCAGGCGAGTCTCTGCTATAACAACACGTCGCTGTTGTCTCTGGGTTGGCAATAAACTACTGTCTGAATCGTCGCTCTCACTATTGTTTTCAAACACTAATGTGGAATATGAATTATCTTCATCAGATTCAGCTTCAGCACTAGGTGTAGACGTGAAGAGAGGGCGCCTCACACCCGACGGGCCAGGTGTTGACGGGTCAGCAGCAGGATACACAGGACCAGTGTCATGATTTATGTCTGGAGCATGAACTAGATGTGGAGATGGTGTAGTTGTTGCAGGCCACTCTGCCTTGTCAAATTTCAATAAAGACCAAATAGCAACTTCATGGAACTAGAGCAGAGTTAGTTTCCTTCGATCATCTGTGTTGGCCTTGTACAATGCATGTACAATGCATTGAGTAAAGACCAAATAGCAACTTCATGGAACTAGAGCAGAGTTAGTTTCCTTCGATCATCTGTGTTGGCCTTGTACAATGCAACCACAAGTTGACATTGAATGTGAATTAACAATGAGACAAGTAAGATTTATACTAATACATTTATACTAACTCTGTTGAGCGTTGACCATTTATACATCAAATCTGTTGATGTGAGCACTTTAGTTTAGTCTGCCGTTTAAAGAAAAAAAGAGCATATCAATGGTATATCACAGAAAACGAATTTATCATAAACTCGTGTATTTGTCTTATCATATTGAACTGCATTCATATTTTTAATATATAACAATATGAATATACAAATTTCTGTAAATCCCCTACCTTGTTGGAATCTGTGGAAATGAATGAGCAAATGTGCTGGCTGAAGGCGCTGAAGGAAACCACATTGGTTTCATTTTGGATACAAATGTCCATGGAAATTCAAAATGGAAACTAATTATATAGTTGAACCTGCAGAGACGAGTTTAAGAATCTGTGTTGAGAGTGATGGACACAGCCTTCACAATTATACTTCAGAGAATGTAAACATCTAAGAGTCATTAGAAATATGTGTAGAATAATAAACCGTACATTGTTTGAGTTAGGGAAAACACCATTTGTGATATATAGATACTATAGCTGTTCCTAAAGATTCACCCTTTTTTGCACCAGCAAGATAACATATAAGATTTTAAGAGTTGACGAATGTTAATATTCTTGTTTGATAAACTGTGAACTTGAGACATAGTTAATAAGAACATATTAACACAACAAAATGTTTTCAGAATCTTTAACACCACTTTCCAGCAACTTATATAATTTATATAAATTATTTTAGAGAATAATACATAAATTATATATTTAAACATGATATAGTGTTTAGTGGAATGTATAAGGAGTCAAATTGTGTTAAAAAGAGCAATTTTTAGAAAATTTGGAAAAATACTTTTTTCTGTTCAAATTATAACTAAATGGATTTTAAAGGTTTCACTCAGCCAATATATATCATTCACAATTTATTAATGAATTTTACAAAAAAACACCATAAATTTTATATTTAAACATGTAAAAACTATTTGTTTTACATTTGGAAGAAAATAATTGTAGAAAAACAATTTATAATTAAACCTTTGTGTTTGGATTTTTTGAGTAAAAGTTTCTCAAAGGCTTTCCTGCACCATTCTCAATGCAAATCATTCCCACACCTATGGGAAGAGATAGGCGAACGTTGTGTAGATGATTTGTGTTTGCTGGGCACCACCCACCACAGCCGCCACCAGCCACCGCCACCGCCCGCCACCGCCCGCCACCAGCCGCCATCACCGCCACCACCACCACCAGCCGCCATCACCGCCACCACCAGCCACCATCAGCTGCCACCGCCACCAGCCGCCACCAGCCGCCACCGCCCGCCACAAGCTGCCACCACCAGACGCCACCACCGCCCGCCATCAGCCGCCACCGCCCGCCACAGTCGCCACCGCCAGCCGCCACCAGCTGCCACCGCCACCAGCTGCCACCGCCACCACCAGCCGCCATCAGCTGCCACCGCCACCAGCCGCCACCACCAGCCGCTACCGCCACCACCACCGCCCACCACCAGCTGCCACCGCCACCGCCCGCAACCACCAGCCGCCACCACCGCCACCAGCTGCCACCGCCCGCCACCAGCCGCCACCACCAGCCGCCACCAGCTGCCACTGCCCGCCACCAGCCAGCACCAGCTGCCACCACCGCCCGCCATCAGCTGTCACCGCCCGTTGCCACAGTCGCCACCGCAAGCCGCCACCGCCAGCCGCCACCAGCCGCCACCACCCACCACCGCCGCCCGCCACCACCCAACACAGCCGCCACCACCCATCACAGCCGCCGCCGCCCGCCACCGCCCACCACCGCCCACTACCACCCACCACTACCGCCCGCCATCACTGCCACCACCGCCACTGTCTGCCACCGCCAGTGTCCGCCACTGCCGCCACTGTCCGCCACCGCCACCACTGTCCGCCCGCCGCCACTGTCCGCCACCGCCACCACTGTCCGCCACCGCCACCACTGTCCGCCCGCCGCCACTGTCCGCCACCGCCACCACTGTCCGCCCGCCGCCACTGTCCGCCACCGCCACCACTGTCCGCCACCGCCACCACTGTCCGCCCGCCGCCACTGTCCACCACCGCCACCACTGTCCGCCCGCCGCCACTGTCCACCACCGCCACCACTGTCCACCACCGCCGCCATTGTCCGCCACCGCCACCACTGTCCGCCACCGCCACCACTGTCCGCCACCGCCACCACTGTCCGCCACCGCCACCACTGTCCGCCACCGCCACCACTGTCCGCCCGCCG
Organism: Procambarus clarkii; assembly: GCF_040958095.1. Taxonomy (NCBI): domain Eukaryota; kingdom Metazoa; phylum Arthropoda; class Malacostraca; order Decapoda; family Cambaridae; genus Procambarus; species Procambarus clarkii. Next base: position 38,133,385 of record NC_091156.1, on the reverse strand, counting down.
CCACTGTCCGCCACCGCCACCACTGTCCGTCACCGCCACCACTGTCTGCCCGCCGCCACTGTCCGCCACCGCCACCACTGTCCGCCCGCCGCCACTGTCCGCCACCGCCACCACTGTCCGCCACCGCCACCACTGTCCACCCGCCGCCACTGTCCGCCACCGCCACCACTGTCCGCCCGCCGCCACTGTCCGCCCGCCGCCACTGTCTGCCACCGCCACCACTGTCCGCCACCGCCACCACTGTCCGCCCGCCGCCACTGTCCACCACCGCCACCACTGTCCGCCCGCCTCCACTGTCCATCACCGCCACCACTGTCCGCCACCGCCACCACTGTCCGCCCGCCGCCACTGTCCGCCCGCCGCCACTGTTCGCCACCGCCACCACTGTCCGCCACCACTGTCTGCCCGCCGCCACTGTCCACCACCGCCACCACTGTCCGCCCGCCGCCACTGTCCGCCACCGTCACCACTGTCCACCACCGCCACCACTGTCCGCCCGCCGCCACTGTCCACCACCGCCGCCACTGTCCACCACCGCCACCACTGTCCGCCACCGCCACCACTGTCCGCCCGCCGCCACTGTCCACCACCGCCGCCACTGTCCGCCACCGCCACCACTGTCCGCCCGCCGCCACTGTCCACCACCGCTGCCACTGTCCACCACCGCCACCACTGTCCCCCACCGCCACCACTGTCCGCCCGCCGCCACTGTCCACCACCGCCGCCACTGTCCGCCCGCCGCCACTGTCCACCACCGCCACCACTATCCGCCACCGCCACTGTCCGCCACCGCTTTCACTGTCCGCCCGCCGCCACTGTCCGCCACAGCCGCCACTGTCCACCACCACCGCCACAGCCGCCACTGTCCACCACCGCCGCCACAGCCGCCACTGTCCACCACCGCCGCCACAGCCGCCACTGTCCACCACCGCCGCCACAGCCGCCACTGTCCACCACCGCCGCCACAGCCGCCACTGTCTACCACCGCCGCCACAGCCACCACTGTCCAGCACCGCCGCCACTGTCCACCACCGCCGCCACAGCCGCCACTGTCCACCACCGCCGCCACAGCCGCCACTGTCCACCACCGCCGCCACTGTCCACCACCGCCGCCATAGCCGCCACTGTCCGCCCGCCGCCACTGTCCGCCCGCCGCCACTATCCGCCACCGCCGCCACAGCTGCCACTCTCCACCGTACAGCCGCCACTCTCTCTGTTAGTAAATAATTATAATTGTTAGTAAATAATAAAAGAAATATAAATTATTAGATTTTTTTTACCCTTAAATTGGTTTTAATATTTAAATTGAAAATAATAATATAATATAAAATAAAATATAATAAAAATAATCATATAATATAAAATAATATAATTTAATTTCAAGAAATTTAACTTTAAAAAAAAGATGTGAAAAGGGTCCAGATTATAGGCTCAAACCTTTCATAAGAGATTCATATTGGTATGTGAATGGATTATGAATGATTCATGTTAGGATTGTAAAGTTGCCACAACATCTCTAATTAGTGTTAGGTACGTAGGTTTTGGTTATAAGTTTTGGAAACCTATTAAAGTCCACACACAAATTCGTATCTGATACGATAAAACAAACGTTTCCAATCCTTTCAAATATTTCCAGATATGTTGTGGCAACCTTAAATTGTTTACTGGGATGTGGGTACTCAGTTTCAACCTGTGTCCCCTTGTTCGCGTATCACCAGTGTGTAAAAGTTTATCCTTGTCTACCTGGTCGATGTACTCACCTAGTTGTGCTCACCTAGTTGTGCTTGCGGGGGTTGAGCTCTGGCTCTTTGGTCCCGCCTCTAAACCGTCAATCAAAAGGTGTACAGATTCATGAGCCTATTGGGCTCTATCATATCTACACTTGAAACTGTGCATGGAGTCAGCCTCCACCACATCACTTCCTAATGCATTCCATTTGTCAACCACTCTGACACTTAAAAAGTTCTTTCTAATATCTCTGTGGCTCATTCTCAACAGTCTGTGTCAAAAAATTACTAGTGAGTGTTAATTACCCTAATTAATTCCCTAATTAATTCTGAGCAATTAATTAACTGTCACCAGGACCGATAATTAATCATCCATAAATACGTCTCACTCCGCATTGCCTAAGCAGGTCTCATCAAACACTGTGAATTCACGGGAAAGGAGTTAATTACCCTAATTAACAAGATGTGCCTCTAATCCACTGTCCTCAGACAGGATATGATTAATACAACAATTTATGCTAGCTCCATGACCTCGCTTTACCGAGTCATCGGAGCTCTCCAATGTTAATTACTCCACTAATTAACCTGAGCCACTAATTGCTATACCCCAGAAAGGTAATTAGTCTCGAGCAAATTACGTTAACACAAATACTGACAGACTCTGACAGATCCTCTCCCACTACGTGAATTCATGATGAGAAGGCTAATTACATAATTTGCTAGAGTGGTCAATTAGTTGTCACACGGACAATTAATTGCTCCCGAGACGTATCTCACTCAAGCTCAACACTGTTTTCTCTCATAACAGCCCTCACTCACTCCACAATACTAAGTGTGCACCCCTTATCCAGTTAATTACCCCTTACTTAATTAACTCACTGAATCCTTAAGTCCTCAACACAACTTAAAGAAACAAAGTAACCCCAGCGTTACATAGGTCACACTACAATGGCATGCAACATCATAAATGCACTGCCTACATATGGTTGCGGCTACTGCAACTCACTAATTACTGTGCCCACACAATAATGACACACGGTTGTGCAACACACAAGAGTATACGAATATTACTGCCCCCCCTCTTTTCTTGCACCCGTTGCAAAGGACTACTGTGAACACACACACACTTACCTCAGCAAGGCAGTTAACCCATCAATTGCCTGCTCTCATTAAGTACTGTGAATTCCCCTGAATAATCCTAGAGGCCCCTAAACCCTCAACAAAGTTCCTGGGGCAGCGATAATATCGTATAAACTGATAACAATACTGCACAAACCTGCAACATAATGATGCCGTCAGCATACCCCACATGCTAATGACATCATTAGGCAATCAGTCAGCAATCACATCTACTGACTTACCACACAACACAGTACATAAAGCATGCAAATGAACACATAGAAATGGCATTCACATAGTCAATGAAAATTATATCATCAGGTAAATGTAACTAACTACACAGACCTCAGGGCCCCCACTGACATCCCTGCAACCTGGCCTGCCTACCTCTAATGATTATAATTTTACATGCTGGTACTCTTATGGCATTAATCCAGTCTGAACGATTATATAGAATCGACAGGCTGGATCACTTATATGGTAAATCTCTACACTGACCGGTTACATACTCTAGTTAGTCTACTATATATACATTATGATACTACAGTGTGGTCCCGTGTATGACATCTATCTCCAAGTACCGCCCTACCAATCACCTGGACCCTACTGACAGCTGTCACTCAGCTGCTTCTCTAGCCTGGCGAGGCTCTGAGACAACTCTTACCGAGAATTTCCACCGGTATGCATCACACTGTACACAATGATAATAGTACTCACGTTTTTTCCTTATTTTTTTTCTCATTTCCCAGGTCACTACCACTCTAGCTGTCAACACTTAGCTTGCTTGCTCCTCATGCGTCGACAAGATGTGGCCCTAGGCTGTCCCGGGAAAGTGGCCAAGGCGTGTGGCCCACAGCGCCCCTCCCGAGCTGAGAGGGGGGGGGGTGGTAGCCAGGGCGTGGGCCGAGCCGGGCCCAGCGGCTGGGTGGCCTGGGGGTGGCCACGGGTAGCGCATGATGTCATAGCACCCCACCCGGCTGAGCTGGTGCGCAGGGTGGGGTGGGGTTTGGCCGCGCGGGTGGCCTTGGGTGGCCTCCACCCGGGCAGCTGGCCAAGGTGGGCGGCGCGGGTGGCCGCGGACATGGGTGCCTCGGGCTGGCAGGCTGCCGCCCACAGGAGTACGCACGCGGATGGGGAATCACTAACAACCCCATCAAACCAGAGCCTGCTTTGCTCTACACGGGTGACAATGGCCGGCGGCGTCCCCACACTGACGCAGCCTGGCGGAATACAAAAATCCAACAGGGGCCTGTAATATCGCACTCACTTACACTGCCCAACACCAATTGTCCATTGCCACTAGACAGGATGCTCAGACCCGAGGGATGAGGGATCAATCTGATACACCATGAGGCTCTGCCATCTGCCTCATGGGTTAACACTGCAACTGTCTCTTAGTTTGTCACATCGGCCCCAATTTCATGCAAATTTGGGCCTAGACACAGCCCCTGATGGCAGCAGTGCCATGCTCGATGAGCACTGCTCATCGTGGCCGGCCCGCCACCTCCACCAGACACTTCTTCCTCCGCTTGCCGCCCAATTCAAGCTGCCTCTATGGCGGTAGGGAAACTCAAATGCCCATACCTCCTCCCTACTTTGTCTTGACCAATCAGCCTGGAGCCGGCACAGCTCCTCGTGCCGCTCCCAATCACCTCTCTTCGCGCCAAAACTCGGCTTGGAGCACACATGCTCCAAACCAATCACAGGCTCACTCATCCTCGAGCATCCAGTGACGTCACAAGGAGGGGGAGGCCTAAAAGACACTGGCGTGATGTTTCCCATGTGGGGGGGTGCAACGTTCACTCCACTCTCCCCCCCACCTCTAACGGTTTTGGTCAAGTACCTCACATCCCACTTCACTCTCACCTCGATCATCCTGTTTCACAGAAACAGGAAAATCTCTGTAATTCTCTCTACAGAGCCATCAAAGACTTCTGACTACTCACAAATGATAGACCATAACATAAGCTTTCAATCAACACCCAAAAAGTATATGTTATTTTGAAAGCTTCAGTTTCTAGAGTGACTAGCCTAATCTAGAAACTAGGAAAACTAGCTGAGGGATCTAGATCCCTCACACATATATATATATATATATATATATATATATATATATATATATATATATATATATATATATATATATATATATATATATATGTATATATATATATATATGTCGTACCTAGTAGCCAGAACGCACTTCTCAGCCTACTATTCAAGGCCCGATTTGCCTAATAAGCCAAGTTTTCCTGAATTAATATATTTTCTCTAATATTTTTCTTATCAAATGATAAAGCTACCCATTTCATTACGTATGAGGTCAATTTTTTTTTATTTGAGTTAAAATTAACGTAGATATATGACCGAACCTAACCAACCCTACCTAACCTAACCTAACCTATCTTTATAGGTTAGGTTAGGTTAGGTAGCCGAAAAAGTTAGGTTAGGTTAGGTTAGGTAGGTTAGGTAGTCGAAAAACAACTAATTCATGAAAACTTGGCTTATTAGGCAAATTGGGCCTTGCATAGTAGGCATAGAAGTGCGTTCTGGCTACTAGGTACGACATATATATATATATATATATATATATATATATATATATATATATATATATATATATATATATATATATATATATATATATATATATATATATATGTATATGTATATATATATATATATATATATATATATATATATATATATATATATATATATATATATATATATATATATATATATATATATATATATATATATATATATTAGTATATTTTGGTAGCAGTCTTTCCTGTAGACATATATTATTAAATATGACCGAAAAAGTAAGATTAATAATTCTAACACGAATTTTCTCAATCTTTCGTAAATTACGCTTCACTGTTGGAGGTAAATCAAAAATCAATTCTCCAAAATTCATTTTTTATTTCTAGTCTGACGCGACACGGGCGCGTTTCGTAAAACTTATTACATTTTCAAGGACTTTAGTTCACAAATACACAACTGATTAGAACTTACGTATCTCCGATTTTATATCTACATTTGAGTGAGGTGGGAGGGGTGATGTGGCATTAACACAAGACAGAACAAGAGGGGATATTAATAGGGTATTAAAAGTATCAACACAAGACAGAACACAAACAATGGGTATTGAATAGAAGTGTCTGTAGAAAGCCTATTGGTCCATATTTCTTGATGCTTCTATATTGGAGCGGAGTCTTGAGGTGGGTAGAATATAGTTGTGCAATAATTGGCTGTTGATTGCTGGTGTTGACTTCTTGATGTGTAGTGCCTCGCAAACGTCAAGCCGCCTGCTATCGCTGTATCTATCGATGATTTCTGTGTTGTTTACTAGGATTTCTCTGGCGATGGTTTGGTTGTGGGAAGAGATTATATGTTCCTTAATGGAGCCCTGTTGCTTATGCATCGTTAAACGCCTAGAAAGAGATGTTGTTGTCTTGCCTATATACTGGGTTTTTTGGAGCTTACAGTCCCCAAGTGGGCATTTGAAGGCATAGACGACGTTAGTCTCTTTTAAAGCGTTCTGTTTTGTGTCTGGAGAGTTTCTCATGAGTAGGCTGGCCGTTTTTCTGGTTTTATAGTAAATCGTCAGTTGTATCCTCTGATTTTTGTCTGTAGGGATAACGTTTCTATTAACAATATCTTTCAGGACCCTTTCCTCCGTTTTATGAGCTGTGGAAAAGAAGTTCCTGTAAAATAGTCTAATAGGGGGTATAGGTGTTGTGTTAGTTGTCTCTTCAGAGGTTGCATGGCTTTTCACTTTCCTTCTTATGATGTCTTCGATGAAACCATTGGAGAAGCCGTTATTGACTAGGACCTGCCTTACCCTTCAGAGTTCTTCGTCGACTTGCTTCCATTCTGAGCTGTGGCTGAGAGCACGGTCGACATATGCGTTAACAACACTCCTCTTGTACCTGTCAGGGCAGTCGCTGTTGGGATTTAGGCACATTCCTATGTTTGTTTCCTTAGTGTAGACTGCAGTGGGGAAACCTCCGCCCTTTTCCATGACTGTTACATCTAGAAAGGGCAGCTTCCCATCCTTTTCCATCTCGTAAGTGAAACGCAGCACGGAACTCTGCTCAAATGCCTCCTTCAGCAGTGGAGAAATAGCAACATCGACCATAGTATCCGTACCCGCATTGAACAACACCTCGACATCCTCACAGACCAACATCACCTCAGCACTGAAACAAGGATTATCAAGAAACTAACAACATTATATGGAGGACCTATGGCAATTCCACGACCAAGAGATGGCTTCCTGAACCTTGCAGGAATTAACCTCACTGAGGACCAAGTCACTCTCCTAAATCTGGGCATAAACTGTCATGTTATGTCCAGGCCGAGTGAGATGGCCCGGAAAGTAGAGTTGGAAATTCTGTTGGACGACATATTCGACCTCGAGACACAAAAGAAGGTCACTACCAAAGATACCTTACAAGCAGAACTTATTGCAGAAGGAGGAAAGAAACGAGGCAACTACAGAAGCACCATACTGTCCCCCGAGCTTAAAGCGGCAGCTAAAAGCCTTCGTGAGAACAAGGAGATAGTTGTCAGGAGAGGTGACAAGTCGGCAATATATGTCATTCTTAAAAAAGACGAATATCTGGCGAAAATGAACATCATACTCTCTGACCAAACTAAGTTCCAAAGGGTAACGAAGGACACTACAGCCGAATTAAAAGCAAAGGTCAACAAACTGATCGAAACTGTGAACACCAAGAAATCCGGACTCCACCTGCCAAAGATCATTGGGGAATATAAACCTGGATATGCGTATGGAAATGTCAAGACGCACAAGCCTGGAAACCCACTTCGGCCAATCATTAGCCAGATACCCACACCCACGTACAGACTGGCGAAGCGACTCAACGGCCTGCTGACTCCTTATGTTCCTTGCGCCTTCAGCCTGAAGTCTCCAAAAGAATTTGTTGACTTACTGCGGGGCACACGGGCCACAGGGATAAGAGCCTCGTTGGACGTAGAATCGCTGTTTACCAACGTACCTGTGGACGAGACAATCGGAATGATAGCCGACAGAGTGTATCGTGATCCAGCCTGTACTCCTCCTGACATGCCAGAAAATATTCTGAGGAAAGTACTCCAAGCTTGTACTAAAGAGGCACCCTTCTTGAGCCCGGATGGGCACATGTATAAGCAAGTAGATGGGGTCGCCATGGGTTCTCCCCTAGGTGTCCTGTTTGCAAACTTCTACATGGGTACCATCGAGCAAAAAGTCTTAGTCGACATGAACTTGAAACCGGCCATATACTGCAGGTATGTTGACGACATTTTTACACAGGTACCTGATGTCAGACATCTGCAGGAGCTGAAGGAGGCATTTGAGCAGAGTTCCGTGCTGCGTTTCACTTACGAGATGGAAAAGGATGGGAAGCTGCTCTTTCTAGATGTAACAGTCATGGAAAAGGGCGGAGGTTTCCACACTGCAGTCTACACTAAGGAAACAAACATAGGAATGTGCCTAAATGCCAACAGCGACTGCCCTGACAGGTACAAGAGGAGTGTTGTTAATGCATATGTCGACCGTGCTCTCAGCCACAGCTCAGAATGGAAGCAAGTCGACGAAGACCTCTGTAGGGTAAGGCAGGTCCTAGTCAATAACGGCTTCTCCAATGGTTTCATCGAAGACATCATAAGAAGGAAAGTGAAAAGCCATGCAACCTCTGAAGAGACAACTAACACAACACCTATACCCCCTATTAGACTATTTTACAGGAACTTCTTTTCCACAGCTCATAAAACGGAGGAAAGGGTCCTGAAAGATATTGTTAATAGAAACGTTATCCCTACAGACAAAAATCAGAGGATACAACTGACGATTTACTATAAAACCAGAAAAACGGCCAGCCTACTCATGAGAAACTCTCCAGACACAAAACAGAACGCTTTAAAAGAGACTAACGTCGTCTATGCCTTCAAATGCCCACTTGGGGACTGTAAGCTCCAAAAAACCCAGTATATAGGCAAGACAACAACATCTCTTTCTAGGCGTTTAACGATGCATAAGCAACAGGGCTCCATTAAGGAACATATAATCTCTTCCCACAACCAAACCATCGCCAGAGAAATCCTAGTAAACAACACAGAAATCATCGATAGATTCAGCGATAGCAGGCGGCTTGACGTTTGCGAGGCACTACACATCAAGAAGTCAACACCAGCAATCAACAGCCAATTATTGCACAACTATATTCTACCCACCTCAAGACTCCGCTACAATATAGAAGCATCAAGAAATATGGACCAATAGGCTTTCTACAGACACTTCTATTCAATACCCATTGTTTGTGTTCTGTCTTGTGTTGATACTTTTAATACCCTATTAATATCCCCTCTTGTTCTGTCTTGTGTTAATACCACATCACCCCTCCCACCTCACTCAAATGTAGATATAAAATCGGAGATACGTAAGTTCTAATCAGTTGTGTATTTGTGAACTAAAGTCTTTGAAAATGTAATAAGTTTTACGAAACGCGCCCGTGTCGCGTCAGACTAGAAATAAAAAATGAATTTTGGAGAATTGATTTTTGATTTACCTCCAACAGTGAAGCGTAATGTACGAAAGATTGAGAAAATTCGTGTTAGAATTATTAATCTTACTTTTTCGGTCATATTTAATAATATATATATACATATATATATATATATATATATATATATATATATTTTGGTAGCAGTCTTTCCTGTAGACATATATTATAAATATGACCGAAAAAGTAAGATTAATAATTCTAACACGAATTTTCTCAATTTTTCGTACATTTCTTTTCACTGTTGGAGGTAAATCAAAAATCAATTCTCCAAAATTCATTTTTATTTTTAGTCTGACGCGACACGAGCACGTTTCGTAAAACTTATTACATTCTCAAAGACTTTAGTTTACAAATACACAACTGAATAGAACTTACGCATCTCCGATTTTATATCTACATTTTAGTGAGGTGGATGGGGTGAGGTGGCATTAATAGGGTATTAATTTCATCAACACAAGACAGAACAAGAGGTGGCATTAATAGGGTATTAAAAGTATCAACACAAGACAGAACACAAACAATGGGTATTGAATAGAAGTGTCTGTAGAAAGCCTATTGGTCCATATTTCTTGATGCTTCTATATTGGAGCGGAGTCTTGAGGTGGGTAGAATATAGTTGTGCAATAATTGGCTGTTGATTGCTGGTGTTGACTTCTTGATGTGTAGTGCCTCGCAAATGTCAAGCCGCCTGCTATCGCTGTATCTATCGATGATTTCTGTGTTGTTTACTAGGATTTCTCTGGCGATGGTTTGGTTGTGGGAAGAGATTATATGTTCCTTAATGGAGCCCTGTTGCTTATGCATCGTTAAACGCCTAGAAAGAGATGTTGTTGTCTTGCCTATATACTGGGTTTTTTTGAGCTTACAGTCCCCAAGTGGGCATTTGAAGGCATAGACGACGTTAGTCTCTTTTAAAGCGTTCTGTTTTGTGTCTGGAGAGTTTCTCATGAGTAGGCTGGCCGTTTTTCTGGTTTTATAGTAAATCGTCAGTTGTATCCTCTGATTTTTGTCTGTAGGGATAACGTTTCTATTAACAATATTTTTCAGGACCCTTTCCTCCGTTTTATGAGCTGTGGAAAAGAAGTTCCTGTAAAATAGTCTAATAGGGGGTATAGGTGTTGTGTTAGTTGTCTCTTCAGAGGTTGCATGGCTTTTCACTTTCCTTCTTATGATGTCTTCGATGAAACCATTGGAGAAGCCGTTATTGACTAGGACCTGCCTTACCCTTCAGAGTTCTTCGTCGACTTGCTTCCATTCTGAGCTGTGGCTGAGAGCACGGTCGACATATGCGTTAACAACACTCCTCTTGTATCTGTCAGGGCAGTCGCTGTTGGGATTTAGGCACATTCCTATGTTTGTTTCCTTAGTGTAGACTGCAGTGTGGAAACCTCCGCCCTTTTCCATGACTGTTACATCTAGAAAGGGCAGCTTCCCATCCTTTTCCATCTCGTAAGTGAAACGCAGCACGGAACTCTGCTCAAATGCCTCCTTCAGCTCCTGCAGTTGTCTGACATCAGGTACCTGTGTAAAAATGTCGTCAACATACCTGCAGTATATGGCCGGTTTCAAGTTCATGTCGACTAAGACTTTTTGCTCGATGGTACCCATGTAGAAGTTTGCAAACAGAACACCTAGGGGAGAACCCATGGCGACCCCATCTACTTGCTTATACATGTGCCCATCCGGGCTCAAGAAGGGTGCCTCTTTAGTACAAGCTTGGAGTACTTTCCTCAGAATATTTTCTGGCATGTCAGGAGGAGTACAGGCTGGATCACGATACACTCTGTCGGCTATCATTCCGATTGTCTCGTCCACAGGTACGTTGGTAGCAGTCTTTCCTGGTAGACTATTTTGGTAGCAGTCTTTCCTGTAGACATATATTATAAATATGACCGAAAAAGTAAGATTAATAATTCTAACACGAATTTTCTCAATTTTTCGTACATTTCTTTTCACTGTTGGAGGTAAATCAAAAATCAATTCTCCAAAATTCATTTTTATTTCTAGTCTGACGCGACACGAGCGCGTTTCGTAAAACTTATTACATTCTCAAAGACTTTAGTTTACAAATACACAACTGAATAGAACTTACGCATCTCCGATTTTATATCTACATTTTAGTGAGGTGGATGGGGTGAGGTGGCATTAATAGGGTATTAATTTCATCAACACAAGACAGAACAAGAGGTGGCATTAATAGGGTATTAATTTCATCAACACAAGACAGAACACGAAACAATGGGTATTGAATAGAAGTGTATGTAGAAAGCCTATTGGTCCATATTTCTTGATGCTTCTATATTGGAGCGGAGTCTTGAGGTGGGTAGAATATAGTTGTGCATTAATTGGCAGTTGATTGCTGGTGTTGACTTCTTGATGTGTGATGCCTTGCAAACGACAAGCCGCCTGCTATCGCTGTATCTATCGATGATTTCTGTGTAGTTTACTAGGATTTCTCTGGCGATGGTTTGGTTGTGGGAAGAGATTATATGTTCCTTAATGGAGCTCTGTTGCTTATGCATCGTTAAACGCCTAGAAAGAGATGTTGTTGTCTTGCCTATATACTGGGTTTTTTGGAGCTTCGGTCATATATCTATGTTAGTTTTGACTCAAATTTAAAAAAAATGAACTCATACATAGTGAAATAGATGGCTTTATCATTATCTCTATCATATATATACATATATATATATATATATATATATATATATATATATATATATATATATATATATATATATATATATATATATATATATATATATATATATATATATATATATATATATATATATATATATATATATATATATATATATATATATATATATATATATATATATATATATATATATATTGTGACGGTAACGCGTTGGTGTTCGGCTGTTCAAAAGCTAGGGGTATGGCCTCGTCACATATAGAAAAAAAAATAGAAAATCTGGAACTTCGTCTGTGGTAAGGTAAGGAGAAGACACACAAAACACAAGTAAATTTTTAACAATGAAATTTTAATTACGTTAAATAAAGCAAAACATGAATAAAATGGACATAAAATTCGTATAATAAAATCAATCAAAGTAATAAGAATAATCAAATGACCAAATGAAAAGTTACGTTAAGACAAATGAACAAATGACAAGTGTGAAACAAGTAAATAGGTGCCGGAATATTGGCTTCAAGCTATCACTTCTCTTAGTACACGTAAGCCTGGGGCTTTAGTCTACCAACGAGACGTGTTAACCTGTCGAAGGCACGGGATATTCTGAAGACTGAGGTCGTGGCGGCCCCAGACATCAAGTAGTATGGTGGGTGGAGTGCAGTTGCAGCCGGACCTGCGGCCAATCAGCGATGAGCCGGCGACAAGACAGGTAGTGTGGCGGTTTGAGGTGGAGCAGGTGTTCCTGGCTGCATACGTTTTGCGCTCTGGCAAACCTTGCTGGTGTTGTCGTTGTTGGATTTTTCTTCCATAGTAGTTTTATATAGATGTATCGACGTATTTTTGGAGAGAAGAGCAGGTTCAATCTCTTGAAGGAGACTATCGTCACAACTCTCCCCCGAAGCCTGCGGTTCTGGAAGAAGTACGTCGTTATGTGGTGGAGTAATAGATGGAGTCGCTTCTACTTCATAAACTCTGGAGAGATCATCGGCTAAGATGTTGTCAGAATCTTGGTATAGTGTGTCTCCAGGTTGAATTTCTGCAGTTATCAAGCCCATAGTAGAAGACGTTGAGATGAGAAGTGGACGTGATGCAGGAGGTGTAGGGTGGTGTGGTCCGTGTTGATGGTAGACCGAACACTTTTCAGGTGTGGAGTGAAGTGCTGGAGCTTCAGGATGATGAAGAGTAGTTCCTTGCCAATTGTTCCGTAGTTCCTTGTAGCAGTAGTCACCGACAGGTGTATTCTCCTCGCCTCGTTGCTGCATCACGACACCACCAACGTCGGTACCACTGGCGTCGACATGGAGGATGAAGGGCTTATCTGACGAGGTGAGAGTGGAATTAGAATATGGCAAAGGAGCACGATTATTATCCGGAAAGTATTTGGGAAGATCATTAAGGATTTCGGAATTAGAAAGCGCTGACTCCTTGTCAGTGCTTTCGGGAGGAGAAGCTGGGAAGGTCTCACTGTGGATCTGTGGATGTAGGGTTCTGTGAAGGTAGAATAATTTATTAGGACAGTGGGAGGAGTACCATTATATTGCTTCAGGAGGTTGACGTGGCACAGCTGGGTCTTCCGCCGCCTATCTGGAGTCTCTATGACGTAGTTGTTGTTATTTCTGCACTCTTTGACGCGGTAGGGTCCTGAAAACCTGTTTTGTAAAGGTGAACCTGGGATAGGGAAGTATGCTAGAATGAAGTCTCCTGACTTAAATTTTCGTACTTTGCTGGTCTGGTCGTAATGAGTCTTCATCCTCTCCTGGGCTTTCAATAGATTATCATGGGCAAAACGGTGGACTCTCTCTAGAATGTGTTGAAGGTTTTGAAGAAACTGGGGCACATTCTGATGCTCACTGAAGGTGGCATCTCGGAGAGAGTCTTTGAAAGCCTTAAGGGGAGTACGGCACTTACGGCCGTAGAGCATCTCATAAGGAGATACTCCTAGGGACTCATTGGGAAGACTTCTGTAAATACACATTAAAAGGTCGATTTGCTTATCCCAATCCTTAGAGGTTTCACTACAAAACTTTTTCAAGAGTGCTTTGATAGTCTGATGACTACGTTCAAGAGAACCCTGTGAAGCAGGATGATAGGGGCTGGACAATACCTGTTTGATGTTGAACTCCTCCAGTGTCCTTTTGAAGAGATCACTGGTGAAGTTGGTACCACAGTCGCTCTGAATCTCCCTGGGAAATCCGTATTGAGTGAAGATCTTCAATAGATGTTTTACAACCGTAGCAGCCGTGATGTTCTTCACTGGAACTGCTATGGGAAATCTGGTGGTAGGACACAGGATGGTTAAGATATAGGCGTTACCTGAACTGGTCCGAGGTAAAGGACCAACACAGTCTATTATGAGTCTGTGGAAAGGTTCCGCAGGCACCTGTATGGGAATCAGTGGCGCTCTGGGAATGGAGATGTTCGGTTTGCCTGTCATCTGACATGTATGACACTGTTTTACGTACTGTTTGACGCTATTTACCATACCTGGCCAGTAGTAGTCTTGACGAATTCCATGGTAAGTCTTGTTGAAGCCGTAGTGGGAGAGTGCTCCGTGGGCCAGGTGTAGAATAGTGGGCCGCAGGCTGGTAGGAATCACAAGTTGTTCGATGTTGGCCCAATCGTCCTCCTCCTTCAGTTTACTGGGTCTATATCTGCGGTAGAGCAAGTCGTTCTCTAGGAAGAACCCAGGAATACTGTCGGGTTGAGTCTCAGCCTGGAAAAACAATGGTGTTAAAGTAAGATCTTCCCTCTGCAACTTACGGAACTCCAACTTGGTCAGATGCGGGGGTAGTTTCTGAGGGTCTTGAGGGACAGCGGTAGCAGTAGAGTCAGCTGGCTGTGGACGTGCGGCTTGTGTACGGGTGGTCACGAGAACCGAAGGAGAAACTTCATCACTCTCTTGAACCTCTGCTGGAACATACGCTAGAATAGGGTTACTTGGCACAGAGTTTCACACCTGGGGTTTGTCCATGACGATCAGGTTGGTCGGTTGCAGGTCTTCTGCCAAGTCGTTGCCTAGGAGAAGTTGCACTCCAGGCATGGGAAAAGGCTTTTCCCTGACGGCGACTTGGACTTCTCCGTTCACGTAGGGACAATCCAGGTGGACTCTGGCGAGAGGGTATGGAGTGGTAGCATTGAGGTCAGTGATGAAGACAGTTTCTCCGGTGTAGGCGATGTTGGGCACAGCCGACTTCAAGATGATCGATTGAAGAGCCGCTGTGTCCCTCAAGATCTTCAATTTGAAACGTCCCTCCGTATTTGAACCGTTGGCAGAGACAGTTCCAGTATACAGGTGGTTACTGAAAAGAGACAGATCATTAACATCAACACCAACATTCATCATAGGCTTACCGGACTTAGGAGGAGTTGGTTTGGGTTTTTGTGGGTCAGTGGTTCCTTGTATTGAGACTTACCACACTTGTCTACTCTATGTCCATAGAGTCTACAATACTTGCAGTTCAATTGCGAGCCAGCTTGATCGGTGCTCACTTTCTCGTAACTG
This sequence comes from Procambarus clarkii, assembly GCF_040958095.1. Lineage (NCBI taxonomy): Eukaryota > Metazoa > Arthropoda > Malacostraca > Decapoda > Cambaridae > Procambarus > Procambarus clarkii. The sequence goes on along the minus strand of NC_091156.1, from coordinate 38,117,800 downwards.
TACCACGACTTCTTACTGGAGGATGGTTCGGGTGTCAGCCGGTGGATGAGGCTGTAAGTGTCAGCCGACTTAGCACACTTCAGGTAGTCGGTTTCTTCTTTATCTGCTAAGTAGAGACGGACAGGAGGCGGCACACGCCTCAAGAATTCTTCAACTAGTATCAGGTTGACGAGTTCTGTAAAAGTAGAGACATGTGCTGCTTCCAGCCATTTCATGAAATATCTCCGTTTTGTGTTAGCAAACTCGAGGAAGGTAGTGGTACTTGCCTTCAGGTGGTCACGGAATTTCCTTCTATAACTTTCGGTGGAAAGTAGGTAGGCGTCCAACACTGCTTGTTTCAGAGTCTGGTAGTCATTCTCAGACGCCAAAGTACTGAGTGTGACTGCAGCTCTACCTGTAAGATGGACTCTGAGAAGTGTGGCCCATTGGTCGACAGGCCAACTGAGTTGATTAGCAAGGGTTTCAAAGGTGGTGAAAAACATATCAACTTCTGCTTCTACAAAGGATGGCATTAACTTACTTGCATGTGATATATTAAAACTGACGGGAAGATTGGCAGTAGCTTGCTGGCGTTGAGTGAAGTGTGAAGTTTCCAACGCGAATTCTCGTTGACGACACTCTAGAGCCAGAGTCGCTTGTTGCTTGTCATGTTCGCGTTGCATCTCCAACTCGCGTTGTTTGGTTTCAAGCTGTAAGCGTTCCCGCTCCTGGAGTGTTTTAAGCTGTACGCGTTCCCGCTCCTGGAGCATTGCAACCTCACGTTCCTGGAGGGCGAGTTCACGTTCCTTGAGGGCGATTTCACGTTCGTGTTCGTCCTTTCGTATGGCAGCCGCTTCTCTTTGTTGTTCACGGGCTTCCCTTTGCTGCTCACGTTCAATCTTGGCCAGCTCTAGTTTGAGTTTCATCGTCGCCAAATCAGTTTTATCTGCAATATAGTAAGTTTCATGAGTTTCAGAGTCTATCTTACCTTGCTCTAAGAAATGATCCAGCAACATATTGTGTATTTCACTCTTGTTGGTTTGGTAGGGAACTGTTAGCTGATACTCATGTGCAAGAGTTTGTAATTCAGTCTTCTTGGCATGACTTAAAGTCCCTATTGCACCTGCTGGATCTGCACGGAAAGCTTGGAGACGAAACATGGTGAAATTAGCAAATAAAGGTACAACGAATATTCAGTTATAGTGAATGTCAGAAACAGGACAACGTGGCAACTGGTACCTATCCTGTGGGATCTTTAACAATTAAAGTTAAGTACAAGATGTTAAATGATTAATTTAAATCAAGGGCGCAGGAAATCTTGTACCCGGTACTCATGTAAGAGGATAAGGGCAAGAAAATCCTACTAACAAATGAAACAGAGTTTCGAAAACAAATGAAACAGTTAATTGCCTCAAAAGTAAAATTGGTAGTCCAAGGATGTAGGCATACCTTGCCGAGTCTCTATAGGACATAAAGCAAGTTTTTCCTACTGAATTTAATATGATACTTACAGAATTAGCGAACTTTTGTGCTCTGAAAAAGTAAGCTAATTCCCTACCGTTGTATGTATCATCATCTCTGACTGACGTGTAGGGGTGCGAGGTGTCAACTGGTGACGAGAACTGCTGCTGAGGTCCCAACTCAGCAACTAAAGTTCGAGCTAGAGGAACTATGGCCCTCTTTGTCCTCCTACAGTCAGATTGCAGAAGATTGGGTGCACTTGACCCGGGGCAGACCACAGTACCAGGGTACCAATATGATCTGTCAAAAATGAGAAATATCCAAGGGACAAAGATGGTAAACACGAGTAATAACACGGAGGGAGAGATGACCAATTAAGAGTATGACTGCGGCCTACAGTCACCACGTAATCCAAAGTTGTCTCACCTTCACCATATGTTACTCTCGTAATGCACAATACACCGCACCATATAAAAAATGAAATTGAATATGAAAAAATAGTAAAAGCTACGTTAACAAAGTTAAATACACTTACCATTATTTACCACTTGGCACCAGTACCTGAGTGAAGCTCCTAGGACAGGCCCCCATATAATATGTGACGGTAACGCGTTGGTGTTCGGCTGTTCAAAAGCTAGGGGTATGGCCTCGTCACATATAGAAAAAAAAATAGAAAATCTGGAACTTCGTCTGTGGTAAGGTAAGGAGAAGACACACAAAACACAAGTAAATTTTTAACAATGAAATTTTAATTACGTTAAATAAAGCAAAACATGAATAAAATGGACATACAATTCGTATAATAAAATCAATCAAAGTAATAAGAATAATCAAATGACCAAATGAAAAGTTACGTTAAGACAAATGAACAAATAACAAGTGTGAAACAAGTAAATAGGTGCCGGAATATTGGCTTCAAGCTATCACTTCTCTTAGTACACGTAAGCCTGGGGCTTTAGTCTACCAACGAGACGTGTTAACCTGTCGAAAGCACGGGATATTCTGAAGACTGAGGTCGTGGCGGCCCCAGACATCAAGTAGTATGGTGGGTGGAGTGCAGTTGCAGCCGGACCTGCGGCCAATCAGCGATGAGCCGGCGACAAGACAGGTAATTTGGCGGTTTGAGGTGAAGCAGGTGTTTCTGGCTGCATACGTTTTGCGCTCTGGCAAACCTTGCTGGTGTTGTCGTTGTTGGATTTTTCTTCCATAGTAGTTTTATATAGATGTATCGACGTATTTTTGGAGGGAAGAGCAGGCTCAATCTCTTGAAGGAGATTATCGTCACAATATATATATATATATATATATATATATATATGTATATATATATATATATATATATATATATATATATATATATATATATATATATATATATATATATATATATATATGTTACGGCCCTCTCGGGTCGCAACTGGGTTCTTACTCTGATGTTGCTAGAGGAAGGGTATCCGGCCCCAAGCCAGTAGTGGCTTTCAAGGGATGTGATCAGTGACGCAAGTAAACTAAAAGGGGAAGGGAAAGAAAGCCAAAAACTTAATATAATATAATGACCGCCACCAATAAATAATATATAAAAAGGTTACACAGGGGGAGGGGTATTAACACTGCACAGGGGACTTATTTACACTGTAGTCTTCTTCTGAAGACTCTGGATCTTCTTGGTGCCATGTTCTCGGTGCTCTCGGGGCCTCTCGACGAATCCTTCGACAAGCTGAGTCTACCCTGGACACAGGCCAGCCAAAACACAGTTCCACTGGGGGCACCGCCGTGGAGGCCGTCAACCACAAGTCCAGCAAACTGCTGGCAGGTTCCGGATCAGCAACGCTGTTCTGGCCACTCCACGAGCGACACTAGGGTAGCGCCCTAGTCAGGAGCCTCGTGTGATACCACAGATCACTCTCCTGTCCCAAAATACCCCAGTGGTCAATCGTCTCCAGCAGTCGGTCCCGGGTACGACAATCCTTCAACTGCCACTTCTCTGGCAGGGCAACACCACAGTGTTCCTCCGGGAGGCGACTCACAGCTGCTGCAGCAAAGCACTTGGTATGGGGACGGCGGCCTTGGGTAGACTGACTCAACTTCCCTTACAACAGTCCCAGGTCGACTCTGTAAGCAGACACGTCATCAATAACAGGGACACACTAAAGCACCTCACTTACAGGCTCAGACACAAACGCCCGACGTATCCACTCCATAGATGGCGTTGTCGTCTGAGCACCACCTCACCAGAGGTCAGCAGCAGCGGTGTTGTGAGCTGCACAGGACTGGAAACTGGCCCTTGTGGCTGGTACACTTCGTCCTCACCGGGTGTCGTCGTCCATTGGGAGGGGGTTTCGGGAGCTTACCCGCAGATGGCGCGGTCGTCACTGCTCCATGCTCGGACGCTGGATTCGGGTCCGTAACAATATATATATATATATATATATATATATATATATATATATATATATATATATATATATATATATATATATATATATATATATCGTACCTAGTAGCCAGAACGCACTTCTCAGCCTACTATGCAAGGCCCGATTTGCCTAATAAGCCAAGTTTTCATGAATTAATATATTTTCTCTAATTTTTTTCTTATGAAATGATAAAGCTACCCATTTCATCATGTATGAGGTCAATTTCTTTTTTAATGGAGTTAAAATTAACGTAGATATATGACCGAACCTAACCAACCCTACCTAACCTAACCTAACCTATCTTTATAGGTTAGGTTAGGTTAGGTAGCCGAAAAAGTTAGGTTAGGTTAGGTTAGGTAGGTTAGGTAGTCGAAAAACAATTAATTCATGAAAACTTGGCTTATTAGGCAAATTGGGACTAGCATAGTAGGCTGAGAAGTGCGTTCTGGCTACTAGGTACGACATATACATATATATATATATATTTTTTATAATATATATATATATATATATATATATATATATATATTAGTGATGTACTAATAACAAAAATAGGAACCTCTTTAAGCACCAACGTATATACCAAGCCCACCAACATAGGATTATGCCTGAACGGTAGAAGTGAGTGCCCCCAAAGATACAAAGCCAGTGTTCTCAATGCTTATATTCGTCGAGCGCTTACCCACTGCTCTGAATGGAGCAACGTGAGTAGAGAGTTTGAAAGAGTAACTCAGGTATTGGTGAACAACGGATATAGCAACGCGGAAATAAACGCTGCTATAAGAAGACACTTGGACCGTTGGTATAATTCAGAACCTAGAACAGAAACCACAACACCCCCAATAAAATTATATTACAAATCAACCATGCACAGTGAACATATAAAAGAGGAAAGAATAATGAAAGAAATAATCCGTAAAGGAGTAAAAAGCACTACTCCTAACCAAAACATAAACCTGATTATATTCTACAAAATCAAGAAGACTTCCGAACTCCTTATCAAAAACAGTCCGAAGCCGACGGAGAACCCTCTACAGCAGTCAAGCGTTGTATACATGTACACTTGCCCCCACGAAGGATGTAACCTTCAATGTAAGTACATAGGTATGACGTCGACCAAGCTGACGAGACGTTTGACATGCCATCTTCAATCTGGTGCCCCTAGGAATCACATGAGACAAGCCCATGACATTACTCTAACAAGAGAAATGTTGAACAAGAATACTTGCATAATAGACAAAACCCAAGATTCAAGAAGATTACAAATTCTTGAGGCAATTCACATAAGAATAGAGCGACCTACCATGAACACCCAAATCACGGAACTATTTACTCTACCCACCATGAGAGTAAGGACAAGTCAAGAACATATCGATGCCAACACAGAAGACAATGTCCAACATAACAGGTCAATTACACTGGATTAATCTTTGTGTTTAGATAGGAGATGCCTCGTATGGGGCAATAAGCCTTCTGCAGCCCCTATGTTTATCCCTTATGTATCCCCCCATGTTTTCACCTTCATTGTATTATCACCTGACCTAATGCGGGTATAAAATCAACTAGTATTGTAAGATCTGTTCACTTGAGAATGAACCATGGAGGTTCGAAACGTCGTGCAAATTATACAAATAAGTGTAATACACTCTATAGTAAATCACTTCTTTTCTTCACCTTAAAAGTACGAAAATGAGTTTTGGAGAACTCCTATTTCAATTAAGCCCTGATGCTAAGAAAATATTAGAGGGATAGAAGCCCTAAACCAGAAAATAATAAATACAGAATATGCGGTCATATTCAATGAAACATGTTTGAAAGAAAACCTGCTGCCAGTATACACCAATATATATATATATATATATATATATATATATATATATATATATATATATATATATATATATATATATATATATATATATATTTATATATATATATATATATATATATATATATATATATATATATATATATATATATATATTTATACTGCAGGTATGTTGACGACATTTTTACACAGGTTCCTGATGTCAGACATCTGCAGGAGCTGAAGGAGGCATTTGAGCAGAATTCTGTGTTGCGTTTCACTTACGAGATGGAGAAAGATGGGAAGCTGCCCTTTCTAGATGTAACAGTCATGGAAAGGAGCGGAGTTTTTCACACTGCAGTCTACACAAAGGAAACAAACATAGGAATGTGCCTGAATGCCAACAGTGACTGCCCGGACAGGTCAAGAGGAGTGTTGTTAACGCTTATGTCGACCGTGCTCTCAGCCACAGCTAAGAATGGAAGCAAGTCGACGAAGAACTCTGTAGGGTAAGGCAGGTCCTAGTCAAAAACGGCTTCTCCAATGGATTCGTCGAAGACATCATAAGAAGGAAAGTGAAACGCCATGCAACCTCTGAAGAGACAACTAACACAACACCTATACCCCCTATAAGACTATTTTACAGGAACTTCTTTTCCACAGCCCATAAAACGGAGGAAAGGGTCCTGAAAGATATTGTCAGTAGAAACGTTATCCCTACAGACAAAAATCAGAAGATACAACAGACAATTTACTATAAAACCAAAAAAACGGCCAGCCTACTCATGAGAAACTCTCCAGACACAAAGCAGAACGCTTTAAAAGAGACCAACGTCGTTTATGCCTTCAAATGCCCTCTTGGGGATTGTAAGCCTCAGAAAACTCAGTATATAGGCAAGATAACAACATCTCTTTCCAGGCGTTTAACGATGCATGAGCAACAGGGCTCCATTAAGGTACATATAGCCTCTACATACAACCAAACCATCACCAGAGAAATCTTAGCAAACAACACAGAAATCATCGATAGATACAACGATAGCAGGCGGCTCGACGTCTGCGACGCACTACACATCAAGAAGTCAACACCAGCAATCAACAGCCAATTAATGCACAACTATATTCTACCCACTTCAAGACTCTGCTCCAATATAGAAGCATCAAGAAATATGACCCAATAAAAATAGGCCTTCTGCAGTTACCTACCTTTAATACCTGTTTGTATTTCATTGTTTCGTGTTCTGTCTTGTATTAAAAGTTTATTTTCACCTCATCCACAACTATTGTAACATGTCACTTCACCCAAATGTAGGTGTAAAAACTTGAAAGATGTTTAAGCTCGATTCAGTTAAAGTTGTGTGTGTGTGTGTAAACTAAAGTCTTAGAAAATGTAATAAGTTTTACGAAACGCGCTCAAGTGTCGCATCAGACTAGAAATAAAAGTGAATTTTGGAGAATTGATCTTTGGATTACCACAGTAATCCAAAGGATTACCATCAACAGTGAAAAGTGGATTGATGGTGGATTACCATCAACAGTGAAAAGAAACGTAAGATAAATCGAGAAAATTCGTGTTAGAATTATTAATCTTACTTTTTCGTTCATATTTAATAATATATATATATATATATATATATATATATATATATATATATATATATATATATATATATATATGTCGTACCTAGTAGCCAGAACGCACTTCTCAGCCTACTATGCAAGGCCCGATTTGCCTAATAAGCCAAGTTTTCATGAACTAATGCTTTTTCGACTACCTAACCTACCTAACTTAGCCTAACCTAACATTTTCGGCTACTTAACCTAACCTAACCTATAAATATAGGTTAGGTTAGGTTAGGTAGGGTTGGTTAGGTTCGGTCATATTTCTACGTTAATTTTAACTCCAATAAAATTTGTTTAACCTCATACATAATGAAATGGGTAGCTTTATCATTTCATAAGAAAAAAATTAGAGAAAATATATTAATTCATGAAAACTTGGCTTATTAGGCAAATCGGGCCTTGCATAGTAGGCTGAGAAGTGCGTTCTGGCTACTAGGTACGACATATATATATATATATATATATATATATATATATATATATATATATATATATATATATATATATATACAATGAAATGAGTAGCTTTATCATTTCATAAGAAAAAAAATAGATAAAATGTATATTAATTCATGAAAACTTGGCTTATTAGGCAAATCGGGCCTTGCATAGTAGGCCGAGAAGTGCGTTCTGGCTACTAGGTACGACATTATATATATATATATATATATATATATATATATATATATATATATATATATATATATATATATATATATATATATATATATATATATATATATATGTCGTACCTAGTAGCCAGAACGCACTTCTCAGCCTACTATGCAAGGCCCGATTTGCCTAATAAGCCAAGTTTTCATGAATTAATATATTTTCTCTAATTGTTTTCTTATGAAATGATAAAGCTACCCATTTCATCATGTATGAGGTCAATTTTTTTTTTTAATGGAGTTAAAATTAACGTAGATATATGACCGAACCTAACCAACCCTACCTAACCTAACCTAACCTATCTTTATAGGTTAGGTTAGGTTAGGTAGCCGAAAAAGTTAGGTTAGGTTAGGTTAGGTAGGTTAGATAGTCGAAAAACAATTAATTCATGAAAACTTGGCTTATTAGGCAAATTGGGACTAGCATAGTAGGCTGAGAAGTGCGTTCTGGCTACTAGGTACGACATATATATATATATATATATATATATATATATATATGTCGTACCTAGTAGCCAGAACGCACTTTTTGGCCTACTATTCAAGGCCCGATTTGCCTAATAAGCCAAGTTTTCATGAATTAATTGTTTTTCGACTACCTAACCTACCTAACCTAACCTAACCTAACTTTTTTGGCTACCTAACCTAACCTAACCTATAAAGATAGGTTAGGTTAGGTTAGGTAGGGTTGGTTAGGTTCGGTCATATATCTACGTTAATTTTAACTCCAATAAATAAAAATTGATCTCATGCATAATGAAATGAGTAGCTTTATTATTTCCTAAGAAAAAAATTAGAGAAAATATATTAATTAAGGAAAACTTGGCTTATTAGGCAAATCGGGCCTTGAATAGTAGGCCGAGAAGTGCATTCTGGCTACTAGGTACGACATATATATATATATATATATATATATATATATATATATATATATATATATATATATATATATATATATATATATATATATATATATATATATATATATATATATATATATATATATACTGCTCTCAGTGCTCTCAGCCACAGCTAAGAATGGAAGCAAGTCGACGAAGAACTCTGTAGGGTAAGGCAGGTCCTAGTCAACAACGGCTTCTCCAATGGTTTCGACGAAGACATCATAAGAAGGAAAGTGAAACGCCATGCAACCTCTGAAGAGACAACTAACACAACACCTATACCCCCTATTAGACTATTTTACAGGAACTTCTTTTCCACAGCTCATAAAACGAAGGAAAGGGTCCTGAAAGATATTGTTAATAGAAACGTTATCCCTACAGACAAAAATCAGAGGATACAACTGACGATTTACTATAAAACCAGAAAAACGGCCAGCCTACTCATAAGAAACTCTCCAGACACAAAACAGAACGCTTTAAAAGAGGATAACGTCGTCTATGCCTTCAAATGCTCTCTTGGGGACTCTAAGCTCCAAAAAACCCAGTATATAGGCAACACAACAACATCTCTTTCTAGGCGTTTAACGATGCATAAGCAACAGGGCTCCATTAAGGAACATATAATCTCTTCCCACAACCAAACCATCGCCAGAGAAATCCTAGTAAACAACACAGAAATCATCGATAGATACAGCGATAGCAGGCAGCCTGACGTTTGCGAGGCACTACACATCAAGAAGTCAACACCAGCAATCAACAGCCAATTAATGCACAACTATATTCTACCCACCTGAAGACTCCGCTCCAATATAGAAGCATCAAGAAATATGGACCAATAGGCTTTCTATAAACACTACTATTCAATACCCATTGTTTCGTGTTCTGTCTTGTGTTGATGAAATTAATACCCTATTAATACCACCTCTTGTTCTGTCTTGTGTTGATGAAATTAATACCCTATTAATGCCACCTCTTGTTCTGTCTTGTGTTAATGCCACATCACCCCTTCCACCTCACTCAAATGTAGATATAAAATCGGAGATGCGTAAGTTCTATTCAGTTGTGTATTTGTGAACTAAAGTCTTTGAAAATGTAATAAGTGTTACGAAACGTGGTCGTGTCGCGTCAGACTAGAAATAAAAATGAATTTTGGAGAATTGATTTTTGATTTACCTCCAACAGTGAAAAGAAATGTACGAAAGATTGAGAAAATTCGTGTTAGAATTATTAATCTTACTTTTTCGGTCATATTTAATAATATAAGTCTACAGGAAAGACTGCTACCAAAATATACTAATATATATATATATATATATATATATATATATATATATATATATATATATATATATATATATATATATATATATATATATATATATATATACACATATATATACATATATATATATATATATATATATATATATATATATACATATATATATATATATATATATATATATATATATATATATTTATATATATATATATATATATATATATATATATATATATATATATATATATATATATATATATATATATGTCGTACCTAGTAGCCAGAACGCACTTCTCAGCCTACTATGCAAGGCCCAATTTGCCTAATAAGCAAAGTTTTCCTGAAATAATATATTTTCTTAAATTTTTTTCTTATGAAAAGATAAAGCTACCCATTTCATTATGTATGAGGTCAGTTTTTTTTATTGGAGTTAAAATTAACGTTTATATAAGACCGAACCTAACCAACCCTACCTAACCTAACCTAACCTATCTTTATAGGTTAGGTTGGGTTAGGTAGCCGAAAAAGTTAGGTTAGGTTAGGTTAGGTAGGTTAGGTAGTCGAAAAAACATTAATTCATGAAAACTTGGCTTATTAGGCAAATTGGGCCTTGCATAGTAGGCTGAGAAGTGCGTTCTGGCTACTAGGTACGACATATATATATATATATATATATATATATATATATATATATATATATATATATATATATATATATATATATACATATATATATATATATATATATATATATATATATATATATATATATATATATATATATATGTATAAATATATATATATATATATATTTTTTTTTTTCTTTATATATATATATATATATATATATATATATATATATATATATATATATATATATATATATATATATATATATATATATATATATATGTCGTACCTAGTAGCCAGAACGCACTTCTCAGCCTACTATGCAAGGCCCGATTTGCCTAATAAGCCAAGTTTTCCTGAAATAATATATTTTCTCTATTTTTTTTCTTATGAAATGATAAAGCTACCCATTTCAATATGTATGAGGTCATTTTTTTTTATTGCAGTTAAAATTAACGTAGATATATGACCGAACCTAACCAACCCTACCTAACCTAACCTAACCTATCTTAATAGGTTAGGTTAGGTTAGGTAGCCGAAAAAGTTAAGTTAGGTTAGGTTAGGTAGGTTAGGTTGTCGAAAAAAACATTAATTCATGAAAACTTGGCTTATTAGGCAAATCGGGCGTTGCATAGTAGGCTGAGAAGTGCGTTCTGGCTACTAGGTACGACATATATATATATATATATATATATATATATATATATATATATATATATATATATATATATATATATATATATATATATATATATATATATATATATATATATATATATGTATAAATATATATATATATATATATATATATATATATATATATATATATATATATATATATATATATATATATATATATATATGTCGTACCTAGTAGCCAGAACTCACTTCTCAGCCTACTATGCAAGGCCCGATTTGCCTAATAAGCCAAGTTTTCATGAATTAATGTTTTTTCGTCTACCTAACCTACCTAACCTAACCTAACCTAGCTTTTTTTGGCTACCTAACCTAACCTTACCTATATATATAGGTTAGGTTAGGTTAGGTAGGGTTGGTTAGGTTCGGTCATATATCTACGTTAATTTTAACTCCAATAAAAAAAAATTGACCTCATACATAGTGAAAAGGGTAGCTTTATCATTTCATAAGAAAAAAATTATAGTAAATATATTAATTCAGGAAAACTTGGCTTATTAGGCAAATCGGGCCTTGAATAGTAGGCTGAGAAGTGAGTTCTGGCTACTAGGTACGACATATATATATATATATATATATATATATATATATATATATGTCGTACCTAGTAGCCAGAACTCACTTTTCAGCCAACAATGCAAGGCCCGATTTGCCTAATAAGCCAAGTTTTCATGAATTAGTATATTTTCTCTAATTTTTTTCTTATGAAATGATAAAGCTACCCATTTCATTATGTATGAGGTCAATTTTTTTTTATTTGAGTTAAAATTAACGTAGATATATGACCGAACCTAACCAACCCTACCTAACCTAACCTAACCTATCTTTATAGGTTAGGTTAGGTTAGGTAGCCGAAAAAGTTAGGTTAGGTTAGGTTAGGTAGGTTAGGTAGTCGAAAAGCAATTAATTCATGAAAACTTGGCTTATTAGGCAAATCGGGCCTTGCATAGTAGGCTCAGAAGTGAGTTCTGGCTACTAGGTACGACATATATATATATATATATATGTCGTACCTAGTAGCCAGAACGCACTTCTCAGCCTACTATGCAAGGCCCGATTTGCCTAATAAGCTAAGTTTTCATGAATTAATTGTTTTTCGACTACCTAACCTACCTAACCTAACCTAACCTAACTTTTTCGGCTACCTAACCTAACCTAACCTATAAAGATAGGTTAGGTTAGGTTAGGTAGGGTTGGTTAGGTTCAGTCATATATCTACGTTAATTTTAACTCCAATAAAAAAAACTGACCTCATACATAATGAAATTGGTAGCTTTATCATTTCATAAGAAAAAAATTAGAGAAAATATATTAATTCAGGAAAACTTGGCTTATTAGGCAAATCGGGCCTTGCATAGTAGGCAAAAAAGTGCATTCTGGCTACTAGGTACGACATATATATATATGTCGTACCTAGTAGCCAGAACGTCGTACTCGGCCTACTATGCAAGGCCCGATTTGCCTAAGAAGCCAAGTTTTCTTGAATTAATTATTTTTCGTCTACCTAACCTACCTAGCCTAACCTAACCAAACTTTTTCGGCTACCTAACCTAACCTAACCTATAAAGATAGGTTAGGTAGGGTTGGTTAGGTTCGGTCATATATCTACTTTAATTTTAACTTCAATAAAAAAAAGTTGTCCTCAAACAAAATGAAATGGGTAGCTTTATCATTTCATAAGAAAAAAAAGAGAGAAAATATATTATTTCAGGAAAACTTGGCTTATTAGGCAAATCGGGCCTTGCATAGTAGGCTGAAAAGTGCGTTCTGGCTACTAGGTACGACATATATATATATATATATATATATATATATATATATATATATATTTATATATATATATATATATATATATATATATATATATATATATTATATATATATATATATATATATATATATATATATTCATATGTCTTACCCAGTAGCCAGAACTCACTTCTCAGCCTACTATTCAAGGCCCAATTTGCCTAATGAGCCAAGTTTTCCTGAATTAATATATTTACTATAATTTTTTTCTTATGAAATGATAAAACAACCCTTTTCTCTATGTATGAGGTCAATTTTTTTTTATTGGAGTTAAAATTAACGTAGATATATGACCGAACCTAACCAACCCTACCTAACCTAACCTAACCTATATTTATTGGTAAGGTTAGGTTAGGTAGCCAAAAAAGCTAGGTTAGGTTAGGTTAGGTAGGTTAGGTACACGAAAAAACATTAATTCATGAAAACTTGGCTTATTAGGCAAATCGGGCCTTGAATAGTAGGCTGAGAAGTGCGTTCTGGCTATTAGGTACGACATATATATATATATATATATATATATATATATATATATATATATATATATATATATATATATATATATATATATATATATATATATGTCGTACCTAGTAGCCAGAATGCACTTCTCGGCCTACTTGGCAAGGCCCGATTTGCCTAATAAGCCAAGTTTTCCTGAATTAATATATTTTCTCTAACTTTTTTCTTATGAAATGATAAAGCTTCCCATTTCATTATGTATGAGGTTAATTTTTTTTATTGGAGTTAAAATTAACGTAGATATATGACCGAACCTAACAAACCCTACCTAACCTAACCTAACCTATCTTTATAGGTTAGGTTAGGTTAGGTAGCAGAAAAAGTAAGGTTAGGTTAGGTTAGGTAGGTTAGGTAGTCGAAAAAACAATAATTCATGAAAACTTGGCTTATTAGGCAAATCGGGCCTTGCATAGTAGGCTGAGAAATGCGTTCTGGCTACTAGGTACGACATATATATATATATATATATATATATATATATATATATATATATATATATATATATATATATATATATATATATATATATATATATGTCGTACCTAGTAGCCAGAACGCACTTCTCAGCCTACTATGCAAGGCCCGATTTGCCTAATAAGCCAAGTTTTCCTGAAATAATATATTTTCTTTAATTTTTTTCTTATGAAATGATAAAGCTACCCATTTCAATATGTATGAGGTCATTTTTTTTTATTGCAGTTAAAATTAACGTAGATATATGACCGAACGTAACCAACCCTACCTAACCTAACCTAACCTATCTTTATAGGTTAGGTTAGGTTAGGTAGCCGAAAAAGTTAGGTTAGGTTAGGTTAGGTAGGTTAAGTTGTCGAAAAAACATTAATTCATGAAAACTTGGCTTATTAGGCAAATCGGGCCTTGCATAGTAGGCTGAGAAGTGCGTTCTGGCTACTAGGTACGACATATATATATATATATATATATATATATATATATATATATATATATATATATATATATATATATATATATATATATATATATATATATATATATATGTCGTACCTAGTTGCCAGAACGCACTTCTCAGCCTACTATGCAAGGCCCGATTTGCCTAATAAGCCAAGTTTTCCTGAAATAATATATTTTCTCTATTTTTTTTCTTATGAAATGATAAAGCTACCCATTTCAATATGTATGAGGTCATTTTTTTTTATTGCAGTTAAAATTAACGTAGATATATGACCGAACCTAACCAACCCTACCTAACCTAACCTAACCTATCTTAATAGGTTAGGTTAGGTTAGGTAGCCGAAAAAGTTAAGTTAGGTTAGGTTAGGTAGGTTAGGTTGTCGAAAAAACATTAATTCATGAAAACTTGGCTTATTAGGCAAATCGGGCGTTGCATAGTAGGCTGAGAAGTGCGTTCTGGCTACTAGGTACGACATATATATATATATATATATATATATATATATATATATATATATATATATATATATATATATATATATATATATATATATATGTATAAATATATATATATATATATATATATATATATATATATGTCGTACCTAGTAGCCAGAACTCACTTCTCAGCCTACTATTCAAGGCCCGATTTGCCTAATAAGCCAAGTTTTCCTGAATTAATATATTTACTATAATTTTTTTCTTATGAAATGATAAAGCAACCCTTTTCTCTATGTATGAGGTCAATTTTTTTTTATTGGAGTTAAAATTAACGTAGATATATGACCGAACCTAACCAACCCTACCTAACCTAACCTAACCTATGTTTATAGGTAAGGTTAGGTTAGGTAGCCAAAAAAAGCTAGGTTAGGTTAGGTTAGGTAGGTTAGGTAGACGAAAAAACATTAATTCATGAAAACTTGGCTTATTAGGCAAATCGGGCCTTGAATAGTAGGCTGAGAAGTGCGTTCTGGCTATTAGGTACGACATATATATATATATATATATATATATATATATATATATATATATATATATATATATATATGTCGTACCTAGTAGCCAGAACTCACTTCTCAGCCTACTATGCAAGGCCCGATTTGCCTAATAAGCCAAGTTTTCATGAATTAATGTTTTTTCGTCTACCTAACCTACCTAACCTAACCTAACCTAGCTTTTTTTGGCTACCTAACCTAACCTTACCTATATATATAGGTTAGGTTAGGTTAGGTAGGGTTGGTTAGGTTCGGTCATATATCTACGTTAATTTTAACTCCAATAAAAAAAAATTGACCTCATACATAGTGAAAAGGGTAGCTTTATCATTTCATAAGAAAAAAATTATAGTAAATATATTAATTCAGGAAAACTTGGCTTATTAGGCAAATCGGGCCTTGAATAGTAGGCTGAGAAGTGAGTTCTGGCTACTAGGTACGACATATATATATATATATATATATATATATATATATATATATATATATATATATATATATATATATATGTCGTACCTAGTAGCCAGAACGTCGTACTCGGCCTACTATGCAAGGCCCGATTTGCCTAAGAAGCCAAGTTTTCTTGAATTAATTATTTTTCGTCTACCTAACCTACCTAGCCTAACCTAACCTAACTTTTTCGGCTACCTAACCTAACCTAACCTATAAAGATAGGTTAGGTAGGGTTGGTTAGGTTCGGTCATATATCTACTTTAATTTTAACTTCAATAAAAAAAGTTGTCCTCAAACAAAATGAAATGGGTAGCTTTATCATTTCATAAGAAAAAAAAGAGAGAAAATATATTATTTCAGGAAAACTTGGCTTATTAGGCAAATCGGGCCTTGCATAGTAGGCTGAAAAGTGCGTTCTGGCTACTAGGTACGACATATATATATATATATATATATATATATATATATATATATATATATATATATATATATATATATATATATATATATATATATATATATATATATATATTATATATATATATATATATATATATATTCATATGTCTTACCTAGTAGCCAGAACTCACTTCTCAGCCTACTATTCAAGGCCCAATTTGCCTAATGAGCCAAGTTTTCCTGAATTAATATATTTACTATAATTTTTTTCTTATGAAATGATAAAACAACCCTTTTCTCTATGTATGAGGTCAATTTTTTTTTATTGGAGTTAAAATTAACGTAGATATATGACCGAACCTAACCAACCCTACCTAACCTAACCTAACCTATATTTATTGGTAAGGTTAGGTTAGGTAGCCAAAAAAGCTAGGTTAGGTTAGGTTAGGTAGGTTAGGTACACGAAAAAACATTAATTCATGAAAACTTGGCTTATTAGGCAAATCGGGCCTTGAATAGTAGGCTGAGAAGTGCGTTCTGGCTATTAGGTACGACATATATATATATATATATATATATATATATATATATATATATATATATATATATATATATATATATATATATATATATATATATATATGTCGTACCTAATAGCCAGAACGCACTTCTCAGCCTACTATTCAAGGCCCGATTTGCCTAATAAGCCAAGTTTTCATGAATTAATGTTTTTTCGTCTACCTAACCTACCTAACCTAACCTAACCTAGCTTTTTTTGGCTACCTAACCTAACCTTACCTATAAATATAGGTTAGGTTAGGTTAGGTAGGGTTGGTTAGGTTCGGTCATATATCTACGTTAATTTTAACTCCAATAAAAAAAAATTGACCTCATACATAGAGAAAAGGGTTGCTTTATCATTTCATAAGAAAAAAATTATAGTAAATATATTAATTCAGGAAAACTTGGCTTATTAGGCAAATCGGGCCTTGAATAGTAGGCTGAGAAGTGAGTTCTGGCTACTAGGTACGACATATATATATATATATATATATATATATATATATATATATATGTCGTACCTAGTAGCCAGAATGCACTTCTCGGCCTACTTGGCAAGGCCCAATTTGCCTAATAAGCCAAGTTTTCCTGAATTAATATATTTTCTCTAACTTTTTTCTTATGAAATGATAAAGCTTCCCATTTCATTATGTATGAGGTTAATTTTTTTTATTGGAGTTAAAATTAACGTAGATATATGACCGAACCTAACAAACCCTACCTAACCTAACCTAACCTATCTTTATAGGTTAGGTTAGGTTAGGTAGCAGAAAAAGTAAGGTTAGGTTAGGTTAGGTAGGTTAGGTAGTCGAAAAAACATTAATTCATGAAAACTTGGCTTATTAGGCAAATCGGGCCTTGCATAGTAGGCTGAGAAATGCGTTCTGGCTACTAGGTACGACATATATATATATATATATATATATGTCGTACCTAGTAGCCAGAACTCACTTCTCAGCCTACTATGCAAGGCCCGATTTGCCTAATAAGCCAAGTTTTCATGAATTAATGTTTTTTCGTCTACCTAACCTACCTAACCTAACCTAACCTAGCTTTTTTTGGCTACCTAACCTAACCTTACCTATATATATATGTTAGGTTAGGTTAGGTAGGGTTGGTTAGGTTCGGTCATATATCTACGTTAATTTTAACTCCAATAAAAAAAAATTGACCTCATACATAGTGAAAAGGGTAGCTTTATCATTTCATAAGAAAAAAATTATAGTAAATATATTAATTCAGGAAAACTTGGCTTATTAGGCAAATCGGGCCTTGAATAGTAGGCTGAGAAGTGAGTTCTGGCTACTAGGTACGACATATATATATATATATATGTCGTACCTAGTAGCCAGAACGCACTTCTCAGCCTACTATGCAAGGCCCGATTTGCCTAATAAGCCAAGTTTTCCTGAAATAATATATTTTCTCTAATTTTTTTCTTATGAAATGATAAAGCTACCCATTTCAATATGTATGAGGTCATTTTTTTTTATTGCAGTTAAAATTAACGTAGATATATGACCGAACGTAACCAACCCTACCTAACCTAACCTAACCTATCTTTATAGGTTAGGTTAGGTTAGGTAGCCGAAAAAGTTAGGTTAGGTTAGGTTAGGTAGGTTAAGTTGTCGAAAAAACATTAATTCATGAAAACTTGGCTTATTAGGCAAATCGGGCCTTGCATAGTAGGCTGAGAAGTGCGTTCTGGCTACTAGGTACGACATATATATATATATATATATATATATATATATATATATATATATATATATATATATATATATATATATATATATATATATATATATATATATATATATATATATATATATATATGTCGTACCTAGTAGCCAGAACGTCGTACTCGGCCTACTATGCAAGGACCGATTTGCCTGAGAAGCCAAGTTTTCTTGAATTAATTATTTTTCGACTACCTAACCTACCTAGCTTAACCTAACCTAACTTTTTCGGCTACCTAACCTAACCTAACCTATAAAGATAGGTTAGGTTAGGTTAGGTAGGGTTGGTTAGGTTCGGTCATATATCTACGTTAATTTTAACTTCAATAAAAAAAAGTTGTCTTGAAACAAAATGAAATGGGTAGCTTTATCATTTCATAAGAAAAAAAAGAGAGAAAATATATTATTTCAGGAAAAACTTGGCTTATTAGGCAAATCGGGCCTTGCATAGTAGGCTGAAAAGTGCGTTCTGGCTACTAGGTACGACATATATATATATATATATATATATATATATATATATGCGAACAAGCCTGAATGGTCCCCAGGACAATATGCAACTGAAAACTCACACCCCAGAAGTGACTCGAACCCATACTCCCAGAAGCAACGCAACTGGTATGTACAAGACGCCTTAATCCACTTGACCATCACGACCGGACATAATGAGGTGATAGCCGAGGCTATTTGAACCACCCCACCGCCGGCACTCGGATAGTAATCTTGGGCATAGCATTTTACCAAATCACCTCATTCTTTGGGGCACACGTGAGGAACACAAATGCGAACAAGCCTGAATGGTCCCCAGGACAATATGCAACTGAAAACTCACACCCCAGAAGTGACTCGAACCCATACTCCCAGAAGCAACGCAACTGGTATGTACAAGACGCCTTAATCCACTTGACCATCACGACCGGACATAATGAGGTGATAGCCGAGGCTATTTGAACCACCCCACCGCCGGCACTCGGATAGTAATCTTGGGCATAGCATTTTACCAAATCACCTCATTCTTTGGGGCACACGTGAGGAACACAAATGCGAACAAGCCTGAATGGTCCCCAGGACAATATGCAACTGAAAACTCACACCCCAGAAGTGACTCGAACCCATACTCCCAGAAGCAACGCAACTGGTATGTACAAGACGCCTTAATCCACTTGACCATCACGACCGGACATAATGAGGTGATAGCCGAGGCTATTTGAACCACCCCACCGCTGGCACTCGGATAGTAATCTTGGGCATAGCATTTTACCAAATCACCTCATTCTTTGGGGCACACGTGAGGAACACAAATGCGAACAAGCCTGAATGGTCCCCAGGACAATATACAACTGAAAACTCACACCCCAGAAGTGACTCGAACCCATACTCCCAGAAGCAACGCAACTGGTATGTACAAGACGCCTTAATCCACTTGACCATCACGACCGGACATAATGAGGTGATAGCCGAGGCTATTTGAACCACCCCACCGCCGGCACTCGGATAGTAATCTTGGGCATAGCATTTTACCAAATCACCTCATTCTTTGGGGCACACGTGAGGAACACAAATGCGAACAAGCCTGAATGGTCCCCAGGACAATATGCAACTGAAAACTCACACCCCAGAAGTGACTCGAACCCATACTCCCAGAAGCAACGCAACTGGTATGTACAAGACGCCTTAATCCACTTGACCATCACGACCGGACATAATGAGGTGATAGCCGAGGCTATTTGAACCACCCCACCGCCGGCACTCGGATAGTAATCTTGGGCATAGCATTTTACCAAATCACCTCATTCTTTGGGGCACACGTGAGGAACACAAATGCGAACAAGCCTGAATGGTCCCCAGGACAATATGCAACTGAAAACTCACACCCCAGAAGTGACTCGAACCCATACTCCCAGAAGCAACGCAACTGGTATGTACAAGACACCTTAATCCACTTGACCATCACGACCGGACATAATGAGGTGATAGCCGAGGCTATTTGAACCACCCCACCGCCGGCACTCGGATAGTAATCTTGGGCATAGCATTTTACCAAATCACCTCATTCTTTGGGGCACACGTGAGGAACACAAATGCGAACAAGCCTGAATGGTCCCCAGGACAATATGCAACTGAAAACTCACACCCCAGAAGTGACTCGAACCCATACTCCCAGAAGCAACGCAACTGGTATGTACAAGACGCCTTAATCCACTTGACCATCACGACCGGACATAATGAGGTGATAGCCGAGGCTATTTGAACCACCCCACCGCCGGCACTCGGATAGTAATCTTGGGCATAGCATTTTACCAAATCACCTCATTCTTTGGGGCACACGTGAGGAACACAAATGCGAACAAGCCTGAATGGTCCCCAGGACAATATGCAACTGAAAACTCACACCCCAGAAGTGACTCGAACCCATACTCCCAGAAGCAACGCAACTGGTATGTACAAGACGCCTTAATCCACTTGACCATCACGACCGGACATAATGAGGTGATAGCCGAGGCTATTTGAACCACCCCACCGCCGGCACTCGGATAGTAATCTTGGGCATAGCATTTTACCAAATCACCTCATTCTTTGGGGCACACGTGAGGAACACAAATGCGAACAAGCCTGAATGGTCCCCAGGACAATATGCAACTGAAAACTCACACCCCAGAAGTGACTCGAACCCATACTCCCAGAAGCAACGCAACTGGTATGTACAAGACGCCTTAATCCACTTGACCATCACGACCGGACATAATGAGGTGATAGCCGAGGCTATTTGAACCACCCCACCGCCGGCACTCGGATAGTAATCTTGGGCATAGCATTTTACCAAATCACCTCATTCTTTGGGGCACACGTGAGGAACACAAATGCGAACAAGCCTGAATGGTCCCCAGGACAATATGCAACTGAAAACTCACACCCCAGAAGTGACTCGAACCCATACTCCCAGAAGCAACGCAACTGGTATGTACAAGACGCCTTAATCCACTTGACCATCACGACCGGACATAATGAGGTGATAGCCGAGGCTATTTGAACCACCCCACCGCCGGCACTCGGATAGTAATCTTGGGCATAGCATTTTTACCAAATCACCTCATTCTTTGGGGCACACGTGAGGAACACAAATGCGAACAAGCCTGAATGGTCCCCAGGAATATATGCAA
The DNA here is from genome assembly GCF_040958095.1 of Procambarus clarkii. Taxonomy (NCBI): domain Eukaryota; kingdom Metazoa; phylum Arthropoda; class Malacostraca; order Decapoda; family Cambaridae; genus Procambarus; species Procambarus clarkii. The sequence goes on along the minus strand of NC_091156.1, from coordinate 38,095,763 downwards.
CTGAAAACTCATATGCAACTGAAAACTTGTGTTCCTCACGTGTGCCCCAAAGAATGAGGTGATTTGGTAAAATGCTATGCCCAAGATTACTATCCGAGTGCCGGCGGTGGGGTGGTTCAAATAGCCTCGGCTATCACCTCATTATGTCCGGTCGTGATGGTCAAGTGGATTAAGGCGTCTTGTACATACCAGTTGCGTTGCTTCTGGGAGTATGGGTTCGAGTCACTTCTGGGGTGTGAGTTTTCAGTTGCATATTGTCCTGGGGACCATTCAGGCTTGTTCGCATTTGTGTTCCTCATGTGTGCCCCAAAGAATGAGGTGATTTGGTAAAATGCTATGCCCAAGATTACTATCCGAGTGCCGGCGGTGGGGTGGTTCAAATAGCATCGGCTATCACCTCATTATGTCCGGTCGTGATGGTCAAGTGGATTAAGGCGTCTTGTACATACCAGTTGCATTGCTTCTGGGAGTATGGGTTCGAGTCACTTCTGGGGTGTGAGTTTTCAGTTGCATATTGTCCTGGGGACCATTCAGGCTTGTTCGCATTTGTGTTCCTCACGTGTGCCCCAAAGAATGAGGTGATTTGGTAAAATGCTATGCCCAAGATTACTATCCGAGTGCCGGCGGTGGGGTGGTTCAAATAGCCTCGGCTATCACCTCATTATGTCCGGTCGTGATGGTCAAGTGGATTAAGGCGTCTTGTACATACCAGTTGCGTTGCTTCTGGGAGTATGGGTTTGAGTCACTTCTGGGGTGTGAGTTTTCAGTTGCATATTGTCCTGGGGACCATTCAGGCTTGTTCGCATTTGTGTTCCTCACGTATGCCCCAAAGAATGAGGTGATTTGGTAAAATGCTATGCCCAAGATTACTATCCGAGTGCCGGCGGTGGGGTGGTTCAAATAGCCTCGGCTATCACCTCATTATGTCCGGTCGTGATGGTCAAGTGGATTAAGGCGTCTTGTACATACCAGTTGCGTTGCTTCTGGGAGTATGGGTTCGAGTCACTTCTGGGGTGTGAGTTTTCAGTTGCATATTGTCCTGGGGACCATTCAGGCTTGTTCGCATTTGTGTTCCTCACGTATGCCCCAAAGAATGAGGTGATTTGGTAAAATGCTATGCCCAAGATTACTATCCGAGTGCCGGCGGTGGGGTGGTTCAACTAGCCTCGGCTATCACCTCATTATGTCCGGTCGTGATGGTCAAGTGGATTAAGGCGTCTTGTACATACCAGTTGCGTTGCTTCTGGGAGTATGGGTTCGAGTCACTTCTGGGGTGTGAGTTTTCAGTTGCATATTGTCCTGGGGACCATTCAGGCTTGTTCACATTTGTGTTCCTCACGTGTGCCCCAAAGAATGAGGTGATTTGGTAAAATGCTATGCCCAAGATTACTATCCGAGTGCCGGCGGTGGGGTGGTTCAAATAGCCTCGGCTATCACCTCATTATGTCCGGTCGTGATGGTCAAGTGGATTAAGGCGTCTTGTACATACCAGTTGCGTTGCTTCTGGGAGTATGGGTTCGAGTCACTTCTGGCGTGTGAGTTTTCAGTTGCATATTGTCCTGGGGACCATTCAGGCTTGTTCGCATTTGTGTTCCTCACGTGTGCCCCAAAGAATGAGGTGATTTGGTAAAATGCTATGCCCAAGATTACTATCCGAGTGCCGGCGGTGGGGTGGTTCAAATAGCCTCGGCTATCACCTCATTATGTCCGGTCGTGATGGTCAAGTGGATTAAGGCGTCTTGTACATACCAGTTGCGTTGCTTCTGGGAGTATGGGTTCGAGTCACTTCTGGGGTGTGAGTTTTCAGTTGCATATTGTCCTGGGGACCATTCAGGCTTGTTCGCATTTGTGTTCCTCACGTGTGCCCCAAAGAATGAGGTGATTTGGTAAAATGCTATGCCCAAGATTACTATCCGAGTGCCGGCGGTGGGGTGGTTCAAATAGCCTCGGCTATCACCTCATTATGTCCGGTCGTGATGGTCAAGTGGATTAAGGCGTCTTGTACATACCAGTTGCGTTGCTTCTGGGAGTATGGGTTCGAGTCACTTCTGGGGTGTGAGTTTTCAGTTGCATATTGTCCTGGGGACCATTCAGGCTTGTTCGCATTTGTGTTCCTCACGTGTGCCCCAAAGAATGAGGTGATTTGGTAAAATGCTATGCCCAAGATTACTATCCGAGTGCCGGCGGTGGGGTGGTTCAAATAGCCTCGGCTATCACCTCATTATGTCCGGTCGTGATGGTCAAGTGGATTAAGGCGTCTTGTACATACCAGTTGCGTTGCTTCTGGGAGTATGGGTTCGAGTCACTTCTGGATGTGAGTTTTCAGTTGCATATTGTCCTGGGGACCATTCAGGCTTGTTCGCATTTGTGTTCCTCACGTGTGCCCCAAAGAATGAGGTGATTTGGTAAAATGCTATGCCCAAGATTACTATCCGAGTGCCGGCGGTGGGGTGGTTCAAATAGCTTCGGCTATCACCTCATTATGTCCGGTCATGATGGTCAAGTGGATTAAGGCGTCTTGTACATACCAGTTGCGTTGCTTCTGGGAGTATGGGTTCGAGTCACTTCTGGGGTGTGAGTTTTCAGTTATATATATATATATATATATATATATATATATATATATATATATATATATATATATATATATATATATATATATATATATATATATATATATATATATATATATATATATGTATATATATGTCGTACCTAGTTGCCAGAACGCACTTCTCAGCCTACTATGCAAGGCCCGATTTTCCTAATAAGCCAAGTTTTCCTGAATTAATATATATTCTCAAATTTTTTTTCTTAGGAAATGATAAAGCCACCCATTTTATTATGTATGATGTCAATTTTTTTTATTGGAGTTAAAATTAACATATATATATGACCGAACCTAACCAACCCTACCTAACCTAACCTAACCTATCTTTATAGGTTAGGTTAGGTTAGGTAGCCGAAAAACTTTGGTTAGGTTAGGTTAGGTAGGTTAGGTAGTCGAAAATAATTAATTCATGAAAACTTGGCTTATTAGGCAAATCGGGCCTTGCATAGTAGGCCGAGTACGACGTTCTGGCTACTTGGTGCGACATATATATATATATATTGTACCTAGTAGCCAGAACGTCGTACTCGGCCTACTATGCAAGGCCCCATTTGCCTAATAAGCCAAGTTTTCCTGAATTAATATATTTTCTCTAATTTTTTTCTTATGAAATGATAAAGCTACCATTTCATTATGTATGAGGTCAATTTTTTTTTATTGGAGTTAAAATTAACGTAGATATATGACCGAACCTAACCAACCCTACCTAACCTAACCTAACCTATCATTGTAGGTTAGGTTAGGTTAGGTGGCCGAAAAAGTTAGGTTAGGTTAGGTTAGGTAGGTTAGGTAGTCGAAAAATAATTAATTCAGGAAAACTTGGCTTATTAGGTAGTGAGTGCCCCCAAAGTTAGGTAGTGAGTGCCCCCAAAGATACAAAGCCAGTGTTCTCAATGCTTATATTCGTCGAGCGCTTACCCACTGCTCTGAATGGAGCAACGTGAGTAGAGAGTTTGAAAGAGTAACTCAGGTATTGGTGAACAACGGATATAGCAACGCGGAAATAAACGCTGCTATAAGAAGACACTTGGACCGTTGGTATAATTCAGAACCTAGAACAGAAACCACAACACCCCCAATAAAATTATATTACAAATCAACAATGCACAGTAAACATATAAAAGAGGAAAGAATAATGAAAGAAATAATCCGTAAAGGAGTAAAAAGCACTACTCCTAACCAAAACATAAACCTGATAATATTCTACAAAACCAAGAAGACTTCCGAACTCCTTATCAAAAACAGCCCGAAGCCGACGGAGAACCCTCTACAGCAGTCAAGCGTTGTATACATGTACACTTGCCCCAACGAAGGATGTAACCTTCAATGTAAGTACATAGGTATGACGTCGACCAAGCTGACGAGGCGTTTGACATGCCATCTTCAATCTGGTGCCCCTAGGAATCACATGAGACAAGCCCATGACATTACTCTAACAAGAGAAATGTTGAACAAGAATACTTGCATAATAGACAAAACCCAAGATTCAAGAAGATTACAAATTCTTGAGGCAATTCACATAAGAATAGAGCGACCTACCATGAACACCCAAATCACGGAACTATTTACTCTACCCACCATGAGAGTAAGGACAAGACAAGAACATATCGATGCCAACACAGAAGACCATGTCCAACATAACAGGTCAATTACACTGGATTAATCTTTGTGTTTAGATAGGAGATGCCTCGTATGGGCCAATAAGCCTTCTGCAGCCCCTATGTTTATCCCTTATGTATCCCCCCGTGTTTTCACCTTCATTGTATTATCACCTGACCTAATGCGGGTATAAAATCAACTAGTATTGTAAGATCTGTTCACTTGAGAATGAACCATGGAGGTTCGAAACGTCGTGCAAATTATACAAATAAGTGTAATACACTCTATAGTAAATCACTTCTTTTCTTCACCTTAAAAGTACGAAAATGAGTTTTGGAGAACTCCTATTTCAATTAAGCCCTGATGCTAAGAAAATAGTTAGAGGGATAGAAGCCCTAAACCAGAAAATAATATATACAGAATATGCGGTCATATTCAATGAAACATGTTTGAAAGAAAACCTGCTGCCAGTATACACCAATATATATATATATATATATATATATATATATATATATATATATATATATATATATATATATATATATATATATATATATATATATATATATATATATATATGTATATATATATATATATATATATATATATATATATATATATATATATATATATATATATATATATATATATATATATATATATATATATATATATATATATATATGTCGTACCTAGTAGCTAGAATGCACTTCTTGGCCTACTATGCAAGGCCCGATTTGCCTAATAAGCCAAGTTTTCCGGAATTAATATATTTTCTCTATTTTTTTTTCAAATGAAATGATAAATCTACCTTCATTATGTATGAGGTCAATTTTATTTTATTGTAGTTAAAATTAACGTAGATATATGACCGAACCTAACCAACCCTACCTAACCTAACCTAACCTATCTATATAGGTTAGGTCAGGTTAGGTAGCAGAAAAAGTTAGGTTAGGTTAGGTTAGGTAGGTTAGGTAGTTGAAAAACAATTAATTCATGAAAACTTGGCTTATTAGGGAAATTGGGGCCTTGCATAGTAGGCTGAGAAGTGCGTTCTGGCTACTAGGTACGACATATATATATATATATATATATATATATATATATATATATATATATATATATATATATATATGAATGAAAACTCACACCCCAGAAGTGACTCGAACCCATACTCCCAGGAGCAACGCAACTGGTAACTACAGGGCGCCTTAATCCACTTGACCATCACGGCCGTCAAAAGGAAGTGATAGCCGAGGCTATTTGAGCCACTTCCCCGACGGCAACTCGGATGGTAATCTTGGGCATAGCATTTCACCAAATCACCTCATTCTTTGGGGCACACGTGAGGAACACAAATGCAAACAAGCCTGAATGGTCCCCAGGACTATATGCGAATGAAAACTCACACCCCAGAAGTGACTCGAACCCATACTCCCAGGAGCAACACAACTGGTAACTACAGGGCGCCTTAATCCACTTGACCATCACGGCCGTCAAAAGTAAGTGATAGCCGAGGCTATTTGAGCCACTTCCCCGACGGCAACTCGGATGGTACACTTGGGCATAGCATTTCACCAAATCCCCTCATTCTTTGGGGCACACGTGAGGAACACAAATGCAAACAAGCCTGCATAGTCCCCAGGACTAGATGCGAATGAAAACTCACACCCCAGAAGTGACTCGAACCCATACTCCCAGGAGCAACGCAACTGGTAACTGCAGGGCGCCTTAATCCACTTGACCATCACGGCCGTCCAAAGGAAGTGATAGCCGAGGCTATTTGAGCCACTTCCCCGACGGCAACTCGGATGGTAATCTTGGGCATAGCATTTCACCAAATCACCTCATGCAATGCACAAGCATTGCTGAGTCACAGCAACGCGTGGCCGAGTACAGCTAGTTAATATTATATATATATATATATATATATATATATATATATATATATATATATATATATATATATATATATATATTATTAAATATGACCGAACAGGTAAGATTAATAATTCTAACACGAATTTTCTCGATTTTTCTTGTGTTTCTTTTCACTGTTGATGGTAATTGAAAAATCAATTCTCAAAAAATTCATTTTTATTTCTAGTCTGACGCGACACTTGAACACGTTTCGTAATAACTTATTACATTTTCTAAGCCTTTTAGTTTACACACACACAACTATTACCTGCAAGCACTAAACAGAGTTCTTACTTATGCTATGATTTAAACAGCTTTCATTTTTTATTTTATACCCGCATTTTGAGTGAGATGATATGTTACAACAGTTTTTGGATGACCTGAACAAAACTTTCAACACAGGATAGAACACGAAACAATGGGTATTGAAGGTAAGAATGGAAGTAATTGCAGAGTGCCTATTAGCCCATATTTCTTGATGCTTCTATATTGGAGTGGAGTCTTGAAGTGGTTAGAATATAGTTGTGCATTAATTGGCTGTTGATTGCTGGTGTTGACTTCTTGATGTGTAGTGCCTCGCAGATGTCAAGCCGCCTGCTATGGCAGTATCTATCGACGGTTTCTGTGTTGTTTGCTAAGATTTCTCTGTTGAAGGCTTGGTTCGATATATATATATATATGTCGTACCTAGTAGCCAGAACGCACTTCTCAGCCTACTATGCAAGGCCCGATTTGCCTAATAAGCCAAGTTTTCATGAATTAATATATTTTCTCTAATTTTTTTCTTATGAAATGATAAAGCTATCCATTTCATTATGTATGAGGTCAATTTTTTATTATTGGAGATAAAATTAACGTAGATATATGACCGAACCTAACCAACCCTACCTAACCTAACCTAACCTATCTTTATAGGTTAGGTTAGGTTAGGTAGCCGAAAATGTTAGATTAGGTTAGGTTAGGTAGGTTAGGTAGTCGAAAAAACATTATTTTATGAAAACTTGGCTTATTAGGCAAATCGGGCCTTGCATAGTAGGCTGAGAAGTGCGTTCTGGCTACTAGGTACGACATATATATATATATATATATATATATATATATATATATATATATATATATATATATATATATATATATATATATATATATATATATATATATATATATATATATATATATATATATATATATATATATATATGGATATTGAATAGAAGTGTTTGTAGAAAGCCTATTGGTCCATATTTCTTGATGCTTCTATATTGGAGCGGAGTCTTGAGGTGGGTAGAATATAGTTGTGCAATAATTGGCTGTTGATTGCTGGTGTTGACTTCTTGATGTGTAGTGCCTCGCAAACGTCAAGCCGCCTGCTATCGCTGTATCTATCGATGATTTCTGTGTTGTTTACTAGGATTTCTCTGGCGATGGTTTGGTTATGGGAAGAGATTATATGTTCCTTAATGGAGCCCTGTTGTTTATGCATCGTTAAACGCCTAGAAAGAGATGTTGTTGTCTTGCCTATATACTGGGTTTTTTGGAGCTTACAGTCCCCAAGTGGGCATTTGAAGGCATAGACGACGTTAGTCTCTTCGTCTATGCCTTCAAATGCCCACTTGGGGACTGTAAGCTCCAAAAAACCCAGTATATAGGCAAGACAACAACATCTCTTTCTAGGCGTTTAACGATGCATAAACAACAGGGCTCCATTAAGGAACATATAATCTCTTCCCATAACCAAACCATCGCCAGAGAAATCCTAGTAAACAACACAGAAATCATCGATAGATACAGCGATAGCAGGCGGCTTGACGTTTGCGAGGCACTACACATCAAGAAGTCAACACCAGCAATCAACAGCCAATTATTGCACAACTATATTCTACCCACCTCAAGACTCCGCTCCAATATAGAAGCATCAAGAAATATGGACCAATAGGCTTTCTACAAACACTTCTATTCAATATCCATTGTTTCGTGTTCTGTCTTGTGTTGATACTTTTAATATATATATATATATATATATATATATATATATATATATATATATATATATATATATATATATATATATATATATATATATATATATATATATATATGTTGTACCTAGTAGCCAGAACGCATTTCTCAGCCTACTATGCAAGACCTGATTTGCCTAATAAGCCAAGTTTTTATGAATTAATGTTTTTTCGACTACCTAACCTAACCTAACCTAACTTTTTCGGCTACCTAACCTAACCTAACCTCTAAAGATAGGTTAGATTAGGTTAGGTAGGGTTGGTTAGGTTCTGTCATATATCTACGTTAATTTTAACTCCAATAAAAAAAAATTGACCTCATACATAATGAAATGGGTAGCTTTAACATTTCATAAGAAAAAAATTAGAGAAAATATATTAATTCAGGAAAACTTGACTTATTAGGCAAATTGGGGCTTGCATAGTAGGCCGAGTACGACGTTCTGGCTACTAGGTACGACATATATATATATAAATATATATATATATATATATATATATATATATATATATAAATATATATATATATATATATACATATATATATATATATATATATATATATATATATATATATATATATATATATATATATATATATATTAGTATATTTTGGTAGAAGTCTTTCCTGTAGACATATATTATTATATATGACCAAAAAATTAAGATTAATAATTCTAACACGAATTTTCTCGATCTTTCTTACGTTTCTTTTCTTCTTTTCACTGTTGATGGTAATTCAAAGATCAATTCTCCAAAATTCATTTTTGTTTCTAGTCTGACGTGACACTTGAGCGCGTTTCATAAAACATGTCACTTCACCCAAATGTAGGTATAAAAACTCTAAAGATGTTTAAGCTCTATTCAGTTAAAGTTGTGTGTGTTTGTGTAAACTAAATTCATTGAAAATATAATAAGTTTTACGAAACGTGCTCAAGTGTCGCGTCAGACTAGAAATAAAAATGAATTTTGGAGAATTGATCTTTGAATTACCATCAACAGTGAAAAGAAATATAAGAAAGATCGAGAAAATTCGTGTTAGAATTATTAATCTTACTTTTTCGGTCATATATATATGTATATATATATATATATATATATATATATATATATATATATATATATATATATATATATATATATATATATATATATATATATATATATATATATATATATATTATATATATATATATATATATATATATATATATATATATATATATATATATATATATATATATATATATATATATATTATATATATACATATATTATATATATATATATATATATATATATATATATATATATATATATATATATATATATATATATATATATATATATATATATATATATATATATATGTCGTACCTAGTAGCTATAATGCACTTCTCAGCCTACTATGCAAGGCTCGATTTGCCTAATAAGCCAAGTTTTACTGAATTAATATATTTTCTCTATTTTTTTTTTCTTATGAAATGATAAAGCTACCCATTTCATTATGTATGAGGTCAATTTGTTTTATTGGAGTTAAAATTATCGTAGATATATGACCGAAAAATCAATTCTCCGAAAGTCTCCGTACCCGCATCGAGCAAATTTTTGACATCCTCACCGATCGACATCACCTCAGCACCGAAACCAGGATAATCAAGAAACTAACAACATTATATGGAGGACCTATGGCAATTCCACGACCGAGAGACGGCTTCATGAACCTTGCAGGAATCAACCTCACTGAGGACCAAGTCACTCTCCTAAATCTGGGTATAAACTGTCACGTTATGTCCAGACCAAGTGAGATGTGGAAATCCAAGTGGAAATCCTGTTGGACGACATATTCGACCTCGAGACACAAAAGAAGGTCTTCACCAAGGACACCTTTCAAGCAGAACTTATTGTAGAAGGAGGAAAGAATCGAGGCAACTACAGAAGCACCATACTGTCCCCCGAGCTCAAAGCAGCAGCTAAGAGCCTTCGTGAGAACAAGGAGATAGTCGTCAAGAGAGGTGACAAGTCGCCAATATACGTCATTCTTAAAAAGACGAATATCTGGCGAAAATGAACCTCATACTCTCTGACCAAACTAGATTCCAAAGGGTAACGAAGGACACTGCAGCCGAATTGAAAGCAAAGGTCAACAAATTGATCGAAACTGTGAACGCAAAGAAATCCAAACTCCACATGCCAAAGATTATTGAGGAATACAAACCTGGATACGCGTATGGAAATGTCAAGACACACAAGCCTGGAAACCCACTTCGGCCAATCATCAGCCAGATACCCACACCCACGTACAGACTGGCGAAGCGACTCAACGGCTAGCTGACTCCTTATGTCCCCTGCGCCTTCAGCTTGAAGTCTCCAAAGGAATTTGTTGACTTACTGCGGGGAACACGGGCCACAGGGATAAGAGCCTCGTTGGACGTAGAATCACTGTTTACCAACGTACCTGTGGATGAAACAATCGGGATGATAGCGGACAGAGTGTATCGTGATCCGGCCTGTACTCCTCTGGACATACCAGAAAACATTCTAAGGAAATTACTCCAAGCTTGTACTAAAGAGGCACCCTTCTTGAGCCCGGAGGGCACATGTATAAGCAAGTAGATGGGGTCGCCATGAGTTCTCCCCTAGGTGTCCTTGTTGCGAACTTCTACATGGGTACCATCGAACGAAAGGTCTTAGTCGACATGAACTTGAAACCGGCCATATACTGCAGGTATGTTGACGACATTTTTACAGATACCTGATGTCAGACATCTGCAGGAGCTGAAAGAGGCATTTGAGCTGAATTTTGTGTTCCGTTTCACTTACGAGATGGAGAAGGATGGGAAGCTGCCCTTTCTAGATGTAACAGTCTTGGAAAGGAGCGGAGGTTTCCACACTGCAGTCTACACTAAGGAAACAAACATAGGAATGTGCCTCAATGCAAACAGTGACTGCCCAGACAGGTACAAGAGTAGTATTCTTAACGCTTATGTCGACCGTGCTCTCAGCCACAGCTGAGGATGGAAGCAAGTCGATGAAGAACTCTGTAGGGTAAGGCAGGTCCTAGTCAACAACGGCTTTTCCAATGGTTTTGTTGAAGACATCATAAGAAGGAAGGTGAAACGCCATGCAACCTCTGAAGAGACAACTAACACAAAACCTGTACCCCCTTATTAGACTTTTTTACAGTAATTTTTTTTCCACAGCTCATAAAACGGAGGAAAGGGTCCTGAAAGATATTGTTAATAGAAACGAGTAGTATATTCTGTGCCAGATAGGGGCACTTAACAAACAATGGGGGGTTCTTATCAGACAATGGAATCAGAGGCGGGGAGCCAGATAGGCCCACTTATCAGACAATGGAATCAGAGGTGGGGTGACAGATAGACCAACCTCAAATTGTAGTGTACGGTGAGCCCCCACCATATTTCACTTAATCTGGGTATCTCTGTTTAAACACTACGTCATTATATAGGACTAATTAAGGATATATTTATTCGTACAAGTCTGAATGGCCCCTCCAGGACTATGTGCATATATGTCCGGAGCTATATAAGATATATATATACTTAAAATAAAAGAGGGTGAAAAGAAATAACACTTGTTTTATACAATATATTAACAAAAGTACATAGTGACTTCAACGTAGTCGTAATCTAATTCCCCCCCATAATATTGTCTAACTAGACCCCCCCTCCTCCGTGCCCACAGGTCCGTTGTGGGGTCTTCCTCCCCCTCCTGGGGTGATGATGACGATGAGTCATCATCCAGAGGGAGAAAGGGGTGTTGTGGTTCTTCTTCCTCTCCTAGGGGGCTACTGTCGTCATAGCGTTCACTCTCACTGGAAGGGTGTGGCCCTTCCTCTCCTTGTGGCTCGATGACGTGATCACTTTCACTTCCAGCGGTCACCCCTTGGGCTGAGGTGGATGGGTGGGGCTCAGGTGGTATGTCTGGATGACCATAGCCTAGGCTTTTGTATTTATTTAGGTATTAGCGTTTATCATCAAATGCACTTAAACCCCTCTTAGTATTATGGGTGGTGACCATTTGCCCTCCTAAATTCCTAATTTGGGAGTATTGGAAAGTATTTACTACTCCATTGCTGTGTAGGGTTTCTTTAAAATGTCTATGAGTTAAAGATCTTTGCACAGCGCAGGGGATACCCTTAGCGGTAATGGAATTTGAATTGTTGTGCAACAGCAAACTATACATTTTGAGCTTGAGAGGTACAACTTCAAGGATGTATCTATCTGAAACCTCTGACTTTAAAAGACCTAAAACACCCTTTTTAGAAGGATCATATAAGGGGTGAGTTTCAGGGAAGTTACTGGTATCGATCCATGATCTAAGGGGTTCTTTCCCCATCTCGTTAAAGACATCTTCAGTCATTAAACTGAAGATGAAACTGTCTGTATCGCTGTATATCAGTGCTGCCCTATCTGTATAGTGCTTCTTAAGTACCCTTTACCAAAAATGGTACAAACTGTATTTTGCTAGCTCAAGAATCTGGAACCCAATGTAATTAGTATGAATAATTTTAATGAATGGTCTGGAACTGACAGACAATAATTTATTGTCACCTAAATGTACCATACGTTTAAAGCGAGGATTCTTCACCTCTCGTAAAAAGACCCTAGCTGAAGTCACTAGTTTGGTGTCAATGGCATAACGGGCTGGGTTCAGTAGTGTTTTACCAAAAACACTGTTCGTCAGTAATTTGAAGAGTGTTTTCCTATCGTTACTGGTAGAAGCATTTCTATTGTTAACGTTGGTGTTAACAAATTCTGTTATAAAATCAGACTGGTGGAACTCGTAAATGGCGTGAATAGTCCCTACTAGGGTACGACAAGAAATTAAATCAATTTGTGAAATTTTTGCCAATTTTCTGAAACGAAACATCCCAGTTCAACCTCAGATAATTAATGGACTACAGAGGTATCAGAATGACATTCGTTCTGTAACACGTAAGAAAACTCCATTGTACAAAAAGAAAAACATTTTAACCTCTATGAGAGGTGGCGCCATATTGGCAGCTCTGTTACCTTTGGCTGTATCGTTAATTTTCTCTCTAATAAAGTAATTACGTAAGAAGAGAAAAAAATGGTGAAAGAATATTGCCTAGTACCACGAGTCGTTGCTGAAAAATATTTATTTAATAAAAATGAGAGTACTCCATCGCCTCTTAATGAGGTGGCTCCACCCTCTTCCACCAGTGGTAGAAGTGGAAATAAGTCCTCCTCTTTAAAAAACGAAAGCAAATGGGCAATTCGGCTAATAATGTTGGTGGTAGCTGTAAGCACCTTGGCTGTGACTCTAGCGGTGGTGATGATGGAGTGGGGGGAGTGGACACTCCCCCCACACCCCCAGCAGCAACAACAACTTGTGGACGGTGTTGCCACAGTAGCTCCTTGGAACGTTATAGCCCTACCAGACGGGGGGGACTGGTCAGACAACCTTTAAAAGATATTGACGCAGCGCCCGCCGCCGCGGGGTTCTTTCAACAAAAAACGCGGGACATGTGTGACCGTCGCCCTTTAAAAAAACAAATAAAAAAAAAAGATACATTCCATTCTACCGCCTGAGATGCGAGTAGCTGTTGCTGGGCCCACTCACCACAAAGCCACCACACCCCAAAACCCAAGTCTGGACAACTTAATAAATGTGTATTTTAAAAAAGGGGAAATTCCCAACGTCAAAACATTATTGAACATGTTTGAACAAAACAGTCAACAGGTGGTATGGGATAGTCGCGGGAATTTATTAAAGCCTGTGCAAAATTTAAATATTTTAGATATAATTAAAACTTTAGCCTTCACTAAAGGACAATTTAAGACGGCTGACAGGGCAGATGTAAGGATTTTACTGAAGGTGACTGGCGTAGACTCATCCTTTATACATAATTTTCGTGCCAGATCACAGTTAAAAGGGGGTAGGGGTATCCATAGGAGGCCCCATTGGGAACCGTATTGAAAAAAAATCCTATATGAAGCACATCTTAAACGACATTATATTCTGTTGTGTATCCACCATGGAGAGAGCTTCTACCCCCCCCCCCCCCCTCTGCTTGTAGAGGAGGAAGAAAAATCTCCCCTATTGAAGCGTTTGGTTGCTACTCAACGTTACTACAAGTTTGTCGAACACAAAAGCAGATTGATATATGCCTTATGGGATTGTTATGACCGGGTTGTGTTGAGTGCTCCCCCAGAACGGTTTTTTAAGTCATTTGGAGAAACGGTGAAAAGGTATGAAGAGTATTCATCTCAGGAGATCCAGACAGAGATTTGGCAGATGGAAAAATTAACCTTCCAACATCGGGATATGATTACAGCCTTTGAGTCTGGGCGGAGTGTCTATGGGCTCATAAGGTGATCTCTACCTCCCACCCCTTCATCCCTCTCCCCCCAGGTGGGTCACAGGTGTATTTAAAGGTCGCCCACCGCCGCTCCTGGAACACTATACTACAGTTGTTGACACGCTCCTCTCACCATGTCCCTGGCGAGTATCAAGACCATCGGTGACGATATCACTGACTCCCACACTTTTGGGGTGAGAGATGTGATAATCTACGACCTCCCAGCTGCCGTTGTGCCACCCTATAGGCTGGCTTGCGTCATCTGGAAGACGTTCTCCTACGCCCGTGTGGAACGTGAAGGACTGGGTAATGCCAATAGGGCAATAATTCGTTGTCGGTCTACCCCGGGGGACATTGTTGTGAAGATAGCCCCACTCCCCTCCGACGGACAAGATCTCATAGAGGAGCCCGTCCTTTTCTTCAGGCCCACTTTCGTTGGGTTGATTTCTGCATTCGGGGCAGGAGCCCCCTTAGACCCCATAGCCCAGGAACAAGTGCAGACTTCCGCCGACACACACTACGTCACTAACGTCACCCTGGATACCGCCAAGAACAGCAGGTACTGGCTCAAGATGTGCCTAACAAAGGTGGGCAATCTAATGGTGGCAACCCCAACCATGACTCGACTAGTGGTACCCTACGGCTTAGGGGCTTCCCGCGACTGTATGGTCAACTGGCACAAGGACATTGGACCCATGCTGCTCTCTCTTCATCAAGAACTAGCCAAACTCAACAAAGAGTTAGTCATCCTCAAACGACCTGCTGCTGTTACCCCATCAGTGGTGCCCCTCCCGTCCGACGACCCAAGTGCTGATAATCTTACTATAACGCTCGACACCGTGGTGGGAGAGGGTGGAACCACACCAAGAACCTCTTCTCGTTCTACACCTTCAGCACCTCCACCCACACCCAGGAAGAAGAAACACTCTCAGGAATACGGCTCCACCGCCACCCTCTACAGGATCAACCTCAGTCAAACGGAGGATTGAGCCACTCCTCGACTTTGAAACGGGGGCGAATCGCCGTATCGACTCCATCCTCGATGGAGAGTCACAGGAAATATTCCTGTTATCCTCACCCCCCCCCCCCCCACACCCGAAAAAAACAACGAAAGCTGTAACCACCACTCCAGTAAAGAAGTTGAGGTAGTGGCAGCTACAGTACCCCCGGCGGAAGCAGCAGTGGAGGTAGCAGCAGCCAGCAGCAGTAGTAGCGAGGGGGGAGTGGTTAATCACTATTCTTAAAAAAAATGTGTAGGAATCTTCACCTGTTGTAGTTCTTTAAGTAGTTTAATAAAATAAAATATAAGTTATGTTGTTTATTTTCCCCCTCTTACAAAACCCCTCCCCTGTATATTGTCCAATCGGTACATAAGGGGACAATGGGAGAAGAACATTACATATATCTTACTAGTCTCGATCAAGGAGATATTTACATCAACACGAGTTCAGCATTTACAAACACCACCCCATCACTACATTTAAACCCTTCTATTAAACATGAAGTGGCTTTAGTCAACATACTCCTTCCCAGGCGAATTAATGCCATCATCAAAGATGAGGAGGACTCTGGCATAGATATCTATGCCACTTTTAAACGTGGAACTCTTTCTAAGAGTCCAGAACACTTTAACCACCACCCCAGGGGGAAGGGGACGAGAGGTAGAGCCACCGGCAACAGCAGTGACAGCGACAGTAGCCCCGGCAGGTGGGGCAGCAGTGGCAGTAGCAGCAGCAGTAGCAGCCGGCTCCAGTAGTAGTAGCGAGGGGCCGTGGTTAATCACTATTCTTAAAAAAATGCGAGGGAATCTTCACCTGTCGTAGTTCTTTAAGTAGTTAAATAAAATAAAATATAAGTAATGTTGTTTATTTTCTCCCTTCTTACAAAAACCCATCCCCTGTATATTGCCCAATCAGTACATAACGGGACAATGGGGGAAGAACATTACATATATTTTACTAGTCTCGATCAAGGAGATATTTACAACAACACGAGTTCAGCATTTACAAACACCATCCCAACACTACATTTAAACCCTTCCATTAAACATGAAGTGGCTTTAGTCAACATACTCCTTCCCAGGCGAATTAATGCCATCATCAAAGATGAGGAGGACTCTGGCATAGATATCTATGCCACTTTTAAACGTGGAACTCTTTCTAAGAGTCCAGAACACTTAATATACACCTTCCACCCAAAAACCAACATATTATCAAGAAACATCAAATTCATTACAGACGTGGTTAGTCGGCAAATAACCACCGACATGCAGCTTAGCTTTAGGGATGATTTCAAAATATACTTCTCAGATAAAGAACCAATCCTCACCTATGACCAATCTGTAGAGAGGGTATTACTAGCTTCAACTCTTAACAGTGGAAGTACTAGCTCATTAAATTCTCTCAGCTTTCAGTTTAAACACAGAATAGCTAATGTACTTGGTTTTGACAGCAGTCGCAAATACACCATTTATCTAGCAAAAACAGATGACATTACGTCAGCCTCCACGACTGTGGCCTTATCGCCCCCAGACATTGACGGAGGTTGTGACTATTTACTCATTTATAGTGACGTCATCGAGCCTGAACAATACAGAGGGCAGACTGTAAATATCTTAGATGCAATCAATTATCATGACTCATTCTAGAGGGGCTCACCCTCTAGTGTACAAAACATTAAACACTAAAACGTTGGAGAAAGTAAGTATTAAAATAACAGATCAGTTTGGTCGAATGGTTAGTTTTGAAGATGGGAGGTCGGTTACGGCGGTCTTACATATCCGCCCTGGTTGATATCTGGTTGATGGGGTTCTGGGAGTTCTTCTACTCCCCAAGCCCGGCCCGAGGCCAGGCTTGACTTGTGAGAGTTTGGTCCACCAGGCTGTTGCTTGGAGCGGCCCGCAGGCCCACATACCCACCACAGCCCGGTTGGTCCGGCAATCCTTGGAGGAATAAATCTAGTTTCCTCTTGAAAATGTCCACGGTTGTTCCGGCAATATTTCTTATGCTTGCTGGGAGGACGTTGAACAACCGCGGACCTCTGATGTTTATACAGTGTTCTCTGATTGTGCCTATGGCACCTCTGCTCTTCACTGGTTCTATTCTACATTTTCTTCCATATCGTTCACTCCAGTACGTTGTTATTTTACTGTGTAGATTTGGTACTTGGCCCTCCAGTATCTTCCAGGTGTATATTGTTTGATATCTCTCTTGTCTTCTTTCTAGTGAGTACAGTTGGAGGGCTTTGAGACGATCCCAATAATTTAGGTGCTTTATTGCGTCTATGCGTGCCGTATATGTTCTCTGTATTCCCTCTATTTCAGCAATCTCTCTTGCTCTGAAGGGGGAAGTGAGTACTGAGCAGTACTTAAGACGGGACAACACAAGTGATTTGAAGAGTACAACCATTGTGATGGGATCCCTGGATTTGAAAGTTCTCATAATCCATCCTATCATTTTTCTGGCTGTCGCAATATTTGCTTGGTTATGCTTCTTAAACGTTAGGTCGTCAGACATTATTATTCCCAAATCCTTTACATGCTGTTTTCCTACTATGGGTACATTTGATTGTGTTTTGTACTCTGTATTATGTTTAAGGTCCTCATTTTTACCGTACCTGAGTACCTGGAATTTATCACTGTTAAACATCATGTTATTTTCTGATGCCCAGTCGAAAACTTTATTAATATCAACTTGAAGTTTTTCAATGTCCTCAGCCGAGGTAATTTTCATACTGATTTTTGTGTCATCTGCAAAGGATGATACGAAGCTGTGACTTGTATTTTTGTCTATATCTGATATGAGAATAAGGAAAAGCAGCGGTGCAAGGACTGTACCCTGAGGTACAGAGCTTTTCACTGCACTTGGACTAGATTTTATATGGTTGACCGTTACTCGCTGAGTCCTGTTTGACAGAAAACTGAGTATCCAGCGTCCTACTTTACCGGTTATTCCCATTGACTTCATTTTGTGTGCTATTGCGCTATGGTCACATTTATCGAAAGCCTTTGCGAAGTCCGTGTATATCACATCAGCATTGTTTTTTTTTTTTTTTTTTTTTTTTTTTTTTTTTTTTTTTTTTTTTTTTTGAGATATATGCAAGAGTTGTTACATTCTTGTACAGCCAATAGTACGCGTAGCGTTTCGGGCAGGTCCCTGGAATACAATCCCCGCTGCGAAGAATCGTTTTTTCATCTAAGTACACATTTTACTGTTGCGTTAAACAGAGGCTACAGTTAAGGAATTGCGCCCAGTAAATCCTCCCCGGCCAGGATACGAACCCATGACATAGCGCTCGCGGAACGCCAGGCGAGTGTCTTACCACTACACCACGGAGACTGTTTTTCTTCTAATGCCTCAGTGACTTTGTCGTAGTGCTCAAGTAGCTGTGAGAGGCACGATCTTCCCGCTCGAAATCCATGTTGGCCTGTGTTGTGAAGGTCATTGGTCTCCATGAAATTGGTGACCTGACTCCAAATCACTCTCTCAAATACTTTTATGATGTGCGATGTTAGTGCAAGTGGTCTATAATTTTTTACCAATGCTTTGCTCCCTCCCTTGTGTAGAGGGGCTATGTCTGCTACTTTAAGTGCATCTGGTATCTCCCCCGTGTCCAAGCTCTTCCTCCACACTATACTGAGTGCCTGTGCTACCGGCACTTTGCATTTCTTTATAAATATTGAATTCCATGAGTCTGGACCTGGGGCCGAGTGCATGGGCATGTTTTCAATTTCTTTTTCAAAATTTAGTGCGCTCGTGTTTATATCAGTTATATTTACAGGGGTTTGAATATCCCGCATAAAGAAATTGTCTGGATCTTCCACCTTCATGTTGTTTATTGGAGTGCTAAACATGTCCTCATACTGCTTTTTTAGGATTCCACTAATTTCTTTGTCATCCTCCGTGTATGAACCTTCACTTGTACGAATAGGTCCAATACTGGCAGTGGTTTTTGCTTTTGATTTCGTATATGAGAAGAAATATTTTGGATTTTTCTTTATTTCCTGAATTGCTTTCTGTTCTAACTGCCTTTCTTCAGTTTCATATGAGTGTTTATATTTCCGCTTGATTTCTTCAATTTCCCTATTTAAATTATTCCTTCTTTGATGTGAAATTCGTGTCTGCATAAGCAGTTCCGTTATTTTTTTCCTGCGTTTATAGTGTCGTCTGCGTTCTCTTTCTACGTTAGATCTCTTTCTGGCTTTCCTCAAAGGAACATGTTTCAGACAGACTTGATACGCTTCTGAAGTCAGTTTTTCTATTCCTTCTGTAGGACTTGTATTACTTAGAACAGTTCCCCATGGAATGTTTGTAAGTTCCCTGTTTTTTATCTCCCAGTCTATCCTTTTATTATTAAAATTGAATTTACTGAATAGCCCCTCTCGCTTTATCAACGTTTTAGGTCTATTCTGAGTATTGATGGTCGTTTGCACTTCAATGAGTTTGTGATCTGAGTATGTGGTATCTGATATCGTAATGTCTCTGATAATGTCTTCATTGTTCGTAAAGACCAGATCTAGAATATTTTCATTTCTCGTTGGCTCCGATATCTGCTGATTGAGTGAAAATTTGTCACAGAATCTAAGTAGTTCTCTAATCTGTGGTTGGTTAGGTCCTGATAGATTTCCTGGTATAATATTATTGTTTGCTATTTTCCACCAGAGACTAGGTAAGTTGAAGTCACCTAGGAAGATAATATCAGGTATCGGGTTCTCCAAATTATCAAGGCTATTCTCTATTTTGCTTATCTGTTCTGTGAATTCCTCAGCCGTTGCATCTGGCGGTTTGGATATTAGAATAATCACTAAATTTATTTTATCTATTTTTAATCCCAGTACCTCTACCACCTCATTCGTAACGTTTAGGAGCTCCGAGCATACAAGGTCTTCCCTAATATACAGACCCACTCCTCCATGTGACCTAATTTTCCTATCACACCTGTATAGGTTATATTCTGGAATCCAGAACTCACTGTCCAACAATTCCCCTGCATGGGTTTCTGTGAAAGCTCCAAATACTGCATTTGACTCCGTGAGGAGGCCATTTATGAACTGTACTTTGTTGTTTGTTCTTGTTTTCAGTCCTTGTATGTTGGCAAAGATGAATGAGGTTACTCTATTAGTCATAGTTTGAATGGGAGACTTTTTCGGCAAGCCCATTATTCGTGGACATAATGAGTTTGTTCTGACCAGTACTGATTGTTGTAGGGCAGTTGTCTGTCGTAGTTGTAGTTCCCTTTCGGTGGGTAATTTTATCTGTAATTCTGGAATGCAAGTGGATCTGGCATCCAGTTCCATACACTCTCCATGCTGCTCCTTTTGAATTCTCTGCCGGTCTGGTATAAAAAATTTATAGAGTTTCCTCCAAATTCATTATCCGGCTTGCCACTCTTTATGTAGCGTTCCGTGCCTTTCACGTGAAAGTGTGGGCAGCTGAGGTCATAGCATTTTCTGTCCTCCAGTGAGGTTTGGCACATGTCAGGATGGAAAAACCTACATATTGATCCAAATCGACACTCACCTTTCCTAAGCATATTTAAACATTTTTTGGGATGTTGGTAACTGCATTCTAATCCTTTCTTATTACCAGCATATCTATGTCTGCATATGCCCTTTGCATAAAATTTGCATAAGTCTGTCCTTCTGTTCTGAATTGCTCTATCGGGAACCGTCGTAGTGTCTGTACCTATCGAGCTTTCAGTGCTGTCTGGTACACTTTCTAGTTTACTGTCATCTACATCCTGGCATACTGAGTCAGAGTTTACAACTTCCTGTGTTTCAGCCTCAGTTTCATCCCTGACTATAGCCTCCGCCCCTTGTATATTAGAATTGTTGTTCCTTTCCCACTCCTTCTGGATGGCTGGTAGGCTTCCAATGAATAATGTTTTCCGATCATGCGTCATGTTATCTAGGTTTTTTAGGATATTCCAAGCTGGCAGGTCATTTTTACACACCCAGAGCAAGTGACCAGCTCTCAGTGCCGTAGTGTTACTCACTCCTGTACAAGCCGAATGGAATCTAGTCTTACAGATATAACATTCAATTCCCGTTACCTTCGTCTTCAAGGAGTTGTTACAGTGGCCACAAATTTGTTTATTTACTCCCATTTTGCCTTGTTTTGTTATATATATCTATATATTTATAATATTATATGTATATTGTATATTTGTAACAATATATATGTATATATATATTTATATGTTTAATATTTATAATATTATATGTATACCGTATATTTGTAATATTATGTATGTTATTTTGTTCAAACTTTATGGCAGGTACTTAGCGTAGGTAGCGAGGCTGGTCCCCGGTCGGTACAGGTGACCTCTTGTGGCCCAGGTTGATGTCACCAGTTTCCAGTTACCCGATTTATAACCACTGATGCCGCCTCTTGCCACTATTCTATATTTCTAGTATTCTATATTTATAATATTCACTTCCAACTTATATGTTGTTGTGATACCCGTTCCACATCACTGTTCCACGAATCACCGTTCACTATTTTTTTTTTCCTAATACACGCATGTACACAAAGCCTCGTTCACTGGCTCACACGCGGTCTCCCGTTTATTCTCAATTTAACACAAAGTTCTATTGTTAATGACTATTTTCAATTTTGCAGCGGGTCACTATGCACTTTGTTATGTCTGTAATCAGTAATCCACGGCAGTAGTCCTAGGAATCCCTGTTAATGTCACGATTTTAACGGAGCGCGCACGGTATGTCTACCCCCTCCCTCGACCTAAGGTATAGCAACATATATATAAAGAAGTGTTTACCCTCGGCTTAGGTTATTATAGGAAGAGACCTCAGAATGCGAATACTGTTCCACCCGCTCTCCCAAGTGGAGTTCGGGGAGATATTCGCACCTCTCCCTAGGAGACACGGGTTGAGAGGGGGAGCGATGAATGACATACGCACATTCCAAGCACCTTATCTCAGATCTGGAGGAGGTTTCTTTGGGACCTTGGCTGGTATTGCTCGACGGGCCATACCATTTTTCATGAAAGCTGTAACACCTAGCGCCATCGATTTTGGGAAAAATGTCCTTGGTGATTTAAGCAGTGGTAAACGGGATGTAAAGAGTGCTCTGAGAACTCACGGTATTGATGCTCTTAAGAGTGTGGGAAAGAAATTGGTAATGGGGGGTAAAATTAAAAGACTCTCTAGGCAAAAAAATAAAAATAGAAAATGTAAACGAGTTCTTGGGTATAAAAATGACGTGTTTTCGCTAACGTAAGCAGTCATACTTCAACTTTCGGAGGGGATCATGGGGGAGCCTAGCGGAGCTGGGGTGAAAATACCACTAGAATATTATAGCTCTAGTATTATTGACTAATTTCCTAGAAATAACAGAATACGTAATGTGGAGAGTTCAATTGCTTCTACTCAGCAAATAGACATTCTTCCTGTCAACCTCCCCATTAATCAACGTTTGCGGGATAATTACTTAGAATTCCGCATCCCTGGAACCCAGGGCGCCTTCTTAGATTTAGCTAATATTGTTATAGATTTTAAGGTATCTTTAACCAAAGATGACGATACCACAAAATTAGAAGAGGATGACCATGTGGAATTTGTGAATGGGTTGTCAAATGCCATGTTTAAAGGTGTTCAGGTTTTTTTAGGAGAGCAGGTAGTTGAAACAAATACTATATTTAATTATTGGTCGTTTATTAAATTAATTACCTCCATGCCTCCATCAAAAATGTCTTCCTTGGGGAGAACTGGAGGCTTTCACAGGGACTGGCGAGATGACGATGGTATAATCACTAATGAGTTTACAAATACTTATTTTACTGGAGCAACTGCCAAGGATAAAAAATTTATGGGTGATTTAAAAAGTAAAGGTTTGTCGATGTGTTTCCCCCTCCTATTGGATATATCATCCCTAGACCAATACATATTAGATAATATAGATATGCGACTAAGATTGGAGCTCTCTCCCCATGCCTGGGTCCTAAATACAAGCGTGGACGATGGCTCTAAGTATCGGCTGCATATGGATTATGCTAAGTTATGGGTGACGCAGGTGTTCCCCTACCCAAGTGCTTACCTGGCCTTAAACAGCTCACTGTTAGCATCCCCTGACCCCATAACCTATACTTTCAATAGAACCATTTCTAAAACATATGTCCTAGTAGGGAATCAAACTATTCTCTTAATTGATCAACCATGGGCGCAAGTAATTCCACACAAGATATACATGATAATCGTTCCAATGAATTATTTCGCCGGTCTTCACCAAGGTAATGGATTATATTTTGAAAATGCAAAGCTGAAAAGTATTGCTATATATTTGAACAATAATGCAATTTACCGAATTGGTGGCGATTTCGATAACCATTATTCCCGCCTTTATTATGAAACTTTGAAGACATTAGGCTTAGAGCGTGATTCACTACTGGCCTATGACTCTTTTAATACGGGAAGATCAATATTCGACTTTGACTTAACCACCATTCAAACGAAGGATTCCCTCCCTGTGGAGAAATCTGGCAACTTGCGTATGGAGCTTGAATTTGGTGATGGTGTTACATATAACAGACTGGTTTTACTGTTTGGGGAAACGACCAGGGTACTATCCATCGACGGGCAGAGAACTGTTCTATGCGACGTGCGAGCGTAAAAAAACATAATGAATTGTTATGATATAAATATTAATTTAAAAAATAATCTAGGGGATCGAGCACTCTACCTAGGTTGTTATAATGCTGATGAGATAGAACATTTAAATCTCTCTTCAAGAAAACCTATTGTTTGCATAACTAATATTTTACCATCACACAGCAGAATCAATATGGGACATTGGGTAGGAATTTATGTTGATAAAGTTAATCATCGGATGTTTTTTTTTATAGTTATGCAATATCGCCGGTTACTTACGGGCATCATTTTCAAGGATTTATTAAAACTAACAAAATAAGAAAGGTGTTTGGAATGCGCTACAGACTCCAGAGTGATTTTACTCTTGCCTGTGGTTTGTATTGCATCATATTTGTTCATAGAATAAGTCACCTGGGGTTGCCTTAAACAGTACATTACTTTCATAATGTATTTTCAAGCATTACTTTAAAATTAAACGATAAACGTGCCCTCACTTATGCGAGACGATATTTTCCTATGAAACATCACTGTGTTAAGACATTTTGTAGAGCTATAGGAGTTGGTTCTTATAGGTGGTGTAGAGAATATTTTTGTTAGCTAGGCAACCTACCTAACAAGGAGCGTAGCCTCCTATAAAAACCCCTCTCCCCCACCCATCCCCCTCAGAAGACTGTCTTCCTCCTACGGAATGGAAGGTGTCTCTCAAAAAACACCTGCGGGGAAGATTGAAGTCCTTGAAGGACCTGGTTAGTATTACCCTCTCTTTCTGCTAATAGATTTATTTTATGTTTATTTCCCTCAATAAAAAAGTTTGTATATCCTCTATTTCACCTCTTATGTTTTTCTCCAGTGCAGTTCTTGGGACCCGTCTACATTTGTAGAGTAGTAATTCTACGTGGGGTTCTGCCCGAAACTAGATGATGTTACGTAGTCTAATTGACGATGCCTGCTGTAGAGAACACATGGCCGCTCCTGCAGGGGAAAAGGTATGTACTAGTTGTTCCTAGAGAAAAATTGAATATTTTTCTAATAAAATATATAATTATATAAAAAACCTTTAATCACTATAAATTATTTCCCCCATCTCTTTCCAGAACACTCCCGATGCGAGAGAGGAGGAAACTCAGCCAAAAGGTGTCCACCCAACTCACCCCACCCCCCCCAAGGGAGGGGGGGATGGGGCTCAAGACCTTCCCCCACTCTTCACTGACGAGGAATCGTCAGAATTCTACTCAGATGAGGATGGGGGGGTGCGGGATAGGGAGGGGGGGGGGAGTAGAGCTGTAGTAAGTGAAATATGGCAGGAGCACTCTGTAAACTACAATTATTAACTAACATAATTACTTATACATTTTGTGGTTTTTACCTAATAAAGCATTTAATAAATTATTTGATGTTTTTTTTTAACCTTTGGGGGGGGGGGGGCTTTTTAATACTCCTTAAATACTCCTATATAAGGGAGGGGCCATTCAGACTTGTTCGAATAAATATATCCTTAATTAGTCCTATATAATGACGTAGTGTTTAAACGGAGATACCAAGAGTAAGTGAAATATGGTGGGGGCTCACCGTAGACTACAATTTGAAGTGGGTCTATCTGTCACCCCGCCTCTGATTCCATTGTCTGATAAGTGGGCCTATCTGGCTCCCCGCCTCTGATTCCATTGTCTGATAAGTACCCCCCATTGTTTGTTAAGTGCCCCTATCTGGCACGGAATATACTACTGAAACGTTATCCCTACAGACAGAAATCAGAAGATACAATTGACGATTTACTATAAAACCAAGAAAACGCCCAATCTATTCATGAGAAACTCTCCAGACACAATGCAGAACGCTTTAAAAGAGACCAATGT
>NC_091156.1:38014803-38064803 GCF_040958095.1 Procambarus clarkii | reverse complement strand
CACTGACGTCACACAGTTTTAGCGGGAAAACAGAAGAGCCAGCGCCATATTGGCTTCCTAAAGGGCCTAAACCACAGCCCAAAATATTCTTCTTTTATAAATTTCTCGGCACTCTGAGAACACTACATTCCCCCACATATACCAAACTGATGCCTGCGACGTAGAGAACGCTCGGGTAAAGTGGACATGACTCTTACTGCAGGCGTGGGAGAAATATAAGGGAGGGAACACCGTCACAATATATATATATATATATATATATATATATATATATATATATATATATATATATATATATATATATATATATATATATATATATATATATATACACACACACAACTAGGTGACTAGGTGAGTACACAGTTAAACAAGGCTCTAGTCCGGCCGCAGCTTCAATACCCTCCAGTACCACTACATTAAAGAAAATTTATGCAGAACCTACCAGCACTGGAAAAAAGCAGCATCGATCACCGCATGGCCAGACAATCCAAGAGCTGTGTGACCTCCTCTCAACACGTAATCACTGAGCATCAGACAAAAGCAGCCAACGACTAGGGCGTGATATACAAGCGAAATATCAGAAATATATCCCTCAAACCCTCTCCATCCTACATAACACCCCCGTACCTACCCCCACCCCTCCCTTAGCAAACAAAGGTCAACACTCAGTTCAAAAGAAACTTAAAGGTTAAGAGTGATCTTCAGCATGCAGCTGAGGAAACCTGTGTGTGCGATGCTTTCATATTCATATTTTGCGGGTCACATATGAAGGGGCCAATCGTAAAAGTCACATACAAACTAATTAAGTATTCTTTGGCAAACTCTTATCGGCTTGTAGCTTATTTTTAAGATAAGTTGGGTGAAATAGAGACATAGGAGAAATATCAACATTTTAACTGTGAGGGGTCATACTCTCTTTGCTGCAGGTCCATGTATTTGAGGCGATATTTTTTTATTTTTTTATGTATTTAATACATATACACAGTCATCAAAATGACCAACAAGGACAGAAACAGGAGGCGTATTCTGCCCCGACACACGTGAACGAAAAAATGAAAACCAAGTGACGGTTCAAATTCACTAAGAGATCCGCGCAAATCGATAACCCGCGTCCTCCCCTTGAGTCTCTTGAGGGTCAGAGGGTGTGACCTGTGCTGGTCACTTCATCTCCGCTCCATCAACCTGCGGCATCTTAACCCGACAACTATCACAGCCGCAACTCTCTGGGGCTTCCTTCCTCTTGTGCAACCTTGTTTCCAGCAAGGGAATTTCTCTCTCTCCATTGGCTCTTCTGAAAGCTACTGGAGGAAGTCAGTCAGGTGGAGGAAGAGCGCGAGAATGGGCTAGTTCTCCTGGGGCCGTACAAACACACACACACACACACACACACACACACACACACACACACACACACACACACACACACACACACACACACACACACACACACACACACACACACACACACACACACACACACTCACATACACACAGTCCATATCTAGTCAAGCATAAGACTAAACTGGAAAAGATTAAAAGGTTTGCCACCAGACTAGTACCCGAACTGAGGGGTATGAGCTACAAGGAGACTACGGGAATTAAACCTCACGTCACTGGGAGACAGAAAAGGTACAGGGGACATGGTCACCACATACAAGATTCTGAGTGAAATTGATAGGGTAGATAAAGACAGGCTATTTACCACAAGGGGCACACGCACTAGGGGACACAGGTGGAAATTGAGTGCCCAAATGAGTCATATAGACGTTAGAAAGAATTTTTTCAGTATCAGAGTAGTAGACAAATGGAATATACTAGGAAGTGATGTGGTGGAGGCTGACTCCATACACAGTTTCAAGTGTAGATATGATAGAGCCCAATTGGCTCAGGAACCTGTACATTTATTGATTGACAGTTGAGAGGCGGGATCAAAGAGCCAGAGTTCAACCCCCGCAAGCACAACTAGGTAAGGACATACACACACACACACGCGTCCAGAGTGCTGTCCGCTCCACCACTGGCTGTGTGTGTGTGTGTATGTGTGTTAGAGAGAAATATATGTAGTAGAAATAATAAATGGAAAAATCAATCATTTAGAAAGGCGGGATCCAAGACCTAATAGCTCAGTTTTGCTGATACAAATAGTACAAATACACACACACACACACACACACACACACACACACACACACACACACACACACACACACACACACACACACACACACACACACACACACACACACACACACACACACACACACACACACACACACACACACACACACACACACACACACACACACACACACACACACACACACACACACACACACACACACACACACACACACACACACACACACACACACACACACACACACACACACACACACACACACACACACACACACACACACACACACACACACACACACACACACACACACACACACACACACACACACAGGAAGAATGCCGTGTTTCCCCAGGAGTACACAATAATAAGGAAAGAAAGGGAAGGTAGGGGAGGAGGAGGAGTGGCCCTACTCATGAGAAAGGAATGGAGTTTTAAGGAGATGGCTATCCCGGGCTGTGAGGGTTTCAGAGACTACATAGCAGGCACCATGACAATGGGAGGACGAAGGATAGTAGTAGCAGTAATATATAATCCTCCACCAAATGACAAAAGACCCAGTCAAGAGTACGAAAGCAGCAACATGGCAGTTAACACTATAATTGAGAGGGCAGCCTCTTCTGCCTGTAGAAATAGATCCCACCTGCTCATCATGGGGGACTTCAATCACGGCAGGATTGATTGGGAGAACAAGGAACCGCATGGAGGCGAGGATACGTGGAGAGCCAAACTACTGGAGGTGGCGACTAGAAACTTCTTAACCCAGCATGTCAGTGAACCCACAAGGATGAGAGGAAACGACGAACCAGCGAGACTCGACCTGGTTTTCACCCTGAACGACTCTGACATAAGAGAAATCAGTTTTGAGGACCCAGTAGGAATGAGTGACCACAGTGTATTGGTGTTTGAGTACCTGATTGAAGAAGGGTTATTGAACTCGAGAAGGGATACCGAAACCAAAAGGTTAGCATACCGAAAGGGAAACTATGAGGAGATAAGAAAATGCCTAGCAGATATAGCATGGGAAACAGAGCTCAGGGAAAAGACGGCCCAAGATATGATGGAATACATCACGCAAAAATGCAAGGATGCAGCAAACAAGTTTGTCCCAGTCCAAAAGGAAAACAGTGAAATGAAGATGAGAAACCCATGGTTTAATCAGAGATGTAGGCTAGCTAAGCAGCAAAGTAAAAGGGCATGGAGAAACTATAGGAATAACAGGACACTGGAGAGCAGAGAAAGATACCAGAATGCCACGAATGAATATGTTAGGATGAGAAGAGAGGCAGAAAGACAATACGAAAATGACATCGCTAGCAAGGCAAAGACTCAGCCTAAATTGCTGCATAGCCACATCAGGAGAAAAACAACAGTAAAGGAACAGGTTATGAAATTAAGGTTAGGGGCAGAAGGATTCACTACAAACGACAAGAAAGTGTGTGAGGAACTGAATAAGAAATTCCAGGAGGTCTTCACCTTGGAGCAAGGAGAAATCCCAGAGATAAGAGAGGGAATAGCTAACCAGGAACCACTGGGAGAGTTTGAGATTACCAGCGGGGAAGTAAAGAAGTGTTTACTAGAATTGGATGTGACAAAGGCTATAGGTCCAGATGGAATCTCCCCTTGGATACTAAAGGAAGGAGCAGAAGAACTGTGCCTCCCGCTCTCCATGGTGTATAACAAATCACTGGCAACAGGGGAACTGCCAGAAATTTGGAAAGCAGCTAACGTAGTCCCGATATACAAGAAAGGGGATAGACAGGAGGCACTGAATTACAGACCAGTGTCCCTAACCTGCATACCATGCAAGTTGATGGAGAAGATTGTGCGAAGAAAGCTAGTGGAACATCTGGAGCGAAAGAACTTTGTAACACAGCATCAACATGGATTCAAAGATGGCAGGTCCTGCCTCACAGGGTTACTTGAATTCTACGACCAGGCAACAAAAATAAGGCAAGAAAGAGAAGGGTGGGCAGACTGCATATTTTTGGATTGTCAGAAAGCCTTTGACACAGTGCCACACAAGAGGCTAGTGAAAAAACTGGAGATGCAGGCTGGAGTGAAAGGGAAGGTACTCCGTTGGATACAGGAGTACCTAAGTAACAGGAGACAACGAGTCAGTGTGAGGGGTGAGGTCTCAGATTGGCGAGACGTTACGAGTGGAGTACCGCAGGGGTCAGTCCTTGGACCTATACTGTTTCTGATATATGTAAATGATCTTCCAGAGGGTATAGAATCGTTTCTCTCAATGTTTGCCGATGATGCAAAAATTATGAGGAGGATTGAAACTGAGGACGATAGTAGGAGGCTACAAGATGACCTAGACAGACTGAGTGAATGGTCCAACAAATGGCTGTTGAAGTTCAACCCGAGTAAATGCAAAGTAATGAAACTAGGTGGTGGAAATAGGAGGCCAAACACAGGATACAGAATAGGAGATGAAGTACTTAATGAAACGAACAGAGAGAAAGATCTAGGAGTTGATATCACACCAAACCTGTCTCCTGAAGCCCACATAAAAAGAATAACGTCTGCGGCATATGCGAGGCTGGCTAACATCAGAACAGCGTTCAGGAACCTGTGTAAGGAATCATTCAGAATCTTGTACACCACATATGTAAGACCAATCCTGGAGTATGCGGCCCCAGCATGGAGCCCGTACCTTGTCAAGCACAAGACGAAGCTGGAAAAAGTCCAAAGGTATGCCACTAGACTAGTCCCATAACTAAGAGGCATGAGTTACGAGGAAAGGCTGCGGGAAATGCACCTTACGACACTGGAAGACAGAAGAGTAAGGGGAGACATGATCACAACCTACAAAATCATCAGAGGAATCGACCGGGTAAACAAGGATAAACTATTCAACACTGGTGGGACGCGAACAAGGGGACACAGGTGGAAACTGAGTACTCACATGAGCCACAGAGACGTTAGAAGGAACTTTTTTAGTGTCAGAGTAGTTAACGGATGGAATGCATTAGGCAGTGATGTGGTGGAGGCTGACTCCATACACAGTTTTAAATGTAGATATGATAGAGCCCAGTAGGCTCAGGAATCTGTACACCAGTTGATTGACAGTTGAGAGGCGGGACCAAAGAGCCAAAGCTCAACCCCCGCAAGCACAAATAGGTGAGTACAAATAGGTGAGTACACACACACACACACACACACACACACACACACACACACACACACACACACTTATTGCTGACGATGCAAAGTTAATGAGAAGAGTTGTGACAGATGAGAATTCTCAAAGATTACTTAAACAAGTTGCAGAATTGGTCCGAGAAGTGGATACTTGAGTTCAACACCGGCAAGTATAAGTTGATGAAAATAGGAACAGGCGGCAGCAGACCAAAAAGGCAGTCCACGATGAAGGGAAACTACGTCTCGATAACGACAAGAGAAAAAGACCTGGGTGTAGACATGACATCAATCCTTAATGCTCTGGAGGCTCATATATAAATAGGAATACGACAGCAGCGTTCTCTAGCAAAAGTCAGGGGCCAGATTCACGAAGAAGTTACGCAAGTACTAACGAACGTGTACATCTTTCCTCAATCTTTGACGGCTTTGGTTACATTTATTAAACAGTTTACAAGAATGAAAACTTCCCAGTCAACTGTTGTTATTGTTATAAACAGCCTCTTGGTGCTTCAGAGCTCATTAACTGTTTAATAATTGTAAACAAAGCCGCCAAATATTGAGAAAAGATTGACAGGTTCCTAAGTGCTTGCGTAACTGCTTCGTGAATGTGGCCCCAGTTGGCCCTCACAGCTCCTACCACACCCTCAGTGGCCCAATTAACTCCTAGGGAAGTGTTCGATGATTACTCATTTTTATTTCACAATCTTTTATTAAATTTTGAGGCCTCTATTCGTTTGCAGTCAATCCATTTATACCAGTGTCCATTGATTTAATAACACTAATGGGTAATAGGTGATATTTTTTTGCATTGCTTATTCCTCCAGAGTATAACTTTCCATTGAGCTTTGCCTCAGACAGCTTAGTGAAGACGTTTTGAAGGCTCCTGACTCCTTGGTTAGAGCTGAGTCGAATGTTTTCACGAGTCGGCTGCCTTCAGGTGCCTTCAGGTGCCTTCAGGTGCCTTCAGGTATCTTCAAGACGTCTTCCCTAAGCTGTCTAAGGTAAAGGTCTAAGGAAGGTTTGAGGAAATAACAACCATTTTCTATACACCGGAGTCATACGCAATCAGAAAATAACAATATACTACCCAGGACAAGAATGTTTACACAATGTAATTTGTTTCACATGTGCATTTATGTTATTTATATTAACCACGTAAGCATCCAATATAGATCATGGCAACGGTAGTTATAATCGTTTTCTCACAAATTCGACTAGTGCATAATTATCATAATGTATGTTCAGGCTGTGCCTGTTAGTATGTCAGTTTGTCTGTTAGCCTTTTCGATAGTTTATCTATTAATCTGTCTATTAGGCTGGCTGCTATCTATTTGTATATTGGGCTTTCTGCTATATATATATGCCTGTCTAGCTGTCTGTCTCTCCTGACAATTACTGCCCAGCAGTTCCAAAGGCTGGAGAATTATTGGCATTGTTTAGCAATTGTTGCTAAACATTTAGATATAAATTCATTGTTTATGTTGACAAAAAAACTCAGAATACATCAACTAAGTAATGCAGTGTTGTGAAACTATTATTATTTTTGTTTTAGATTTTGTTGAAAATATAAACATTTTATTTGTGTCGAAATATGAGTTGAGTTTTTAAAGAATTCTGTTATTTAGTGTGTAAGTCTTAGTCTCTTTATCTGCGAGTGTCTTAATATGTGAGTCTCACTGTAAGTGTATCTTCTGTCTGTATGACTCTTAGTATGGTATTCAATGTTTGCGAGTCTCTCCATGTATGTGAGTCTCTCTCTTAGTCTCTGTATCAGTCTCATATAGTCAGTGTGTGTCTCGCAATCTGTGATTCTCTCGTACTCTGTGAGAGACTCGTACTTTTGGAACCACTTCGAGTACTCTGTGAGCTTGACACAGTCTGAGTTGCTCATACCCTGTGGGTCTCACTATCACCCTAGCGCCTGAATGGCTTTTCCAATTTATATGAAAATTACCACTTTGCCTTTTCACGATACATGTAGCGTCTGCTGAACTTTCGATCGTGATTGGCTACATGAAAAGCAATTGATCAAGGTTTACCAATTTGGTTCTGAATATCTCGATGATTGTTGTGTATAAAAATCAAAGAAGTTTTGCATAAATGTGTTTATTTAGAGGCCCTAGAACCTTATTAAGTCACCTACTTAACTTATATTACCTGACGGCTGAGTGGAGAGCGCTTGGCATTCGTAGTCCTAAAGTTCCGTGTTCGATTCCCGGCGGAGGGGGAAACAAATGTGCAGTTTTCTTCACCCTGATGCAGCTGTTCACCTAGCAGTAAATAGGTACCTGGGAGTTAGACAGCTACTACGGGCTGCTTCCTAGGGGTGTGTAACAAAAAGGAGGCCTGGTCGAGGACCGGGCCGCCTGGACGCTAAGCCCCGAAATCACTTCAAGATAACTTCAAGATAACCTTGAGACCAAGGCTGTTCTCTGGTTCTGTGCGGGTCACATTTTGTATTTTTTGAGTCTTCAATTTCTTCATATTGTTTGAAACTGGGATCAAAGGCACATTATGAGGGACTAAAGGAGATTTCTGCTATGTCTTAGAGTAGGAGTTAGTCTTTAACATTACCCAATGGTCAATACTGTAGGGTTAATGTAGTGTTAATGATACATTAACACACACATATGGTGCAGTTGCTTACTGAGTATTCAACCGCAGAATGTGAGTAATGTGTGTTTACAATGATAAAATATAATTATCAGTCTGTCCAAAGTTGGAGGCTAGACACATAGGGCTAGTCTCACCCAAGTTTGTCAGGGGGAATAGTCTGGAGTACGGGACAGACATAGGCTGGTCGTGGTAGGCGTAGGTTAAATGCCTTAAGAAATATTAGCCTCATAGAGACCCTCACAAGGTTTTCGTGCAGTTAAGTGTGAAATATTTGGTATGATTTCCTTGGATTTATAGTAATTGTAATATTATATTTGAGTGACTTATACAGTTGTTTCAGTGCTTATTAATAATACATTTTTCTGAAACGGGGGGGGGGGGGGACAACTGGGTCAGTGAAAAATGAGGGGTGGAATGGGGGGGGGGGGGGGGGCGGGGAAAGGCAGCCTATCCTGGACACTGACGGCTATCCCTCTTAGTATCCATAGATATGAAAAAAATTTTGTTAATTGCTTGTGTGGGAACCGACCTGTGAGATTTATGTGTATTTAATTTATATGAATTTATATAGAATTTATATTAACGTTAATTTATATATTTCGATAGCAATTTTTATGATGTTTAGCAGACTGTATTTCTGCAATATTCTCACAACTTGATTCATACACATTATGAGCATTCTATATAAAATTTATAAATATGCAGCCAATCAAACTACAGTATTAAACTACATATATTAGTAAATAAATTTTGGAGGTGCCTTATCTTATTGTATGGTAGACTTAGTATAGAGGTAGAGGAGCCGAGCGGACAGCACACTGGACTTGTGATCTTGTGGTCCCGGGTTCGATCCCGGGCGCCGGCGAGAAACAATGGGCAGAGTTTCTTTCACCCTATGCTCCTGTTACTTAGCAGTAAAATAGGTATCTGGGTGTTAGTCAGCAGTCACGGGCTGCTTCCTGGGGGTGGAGGCCTGGTCAAGGACCGGGCCGCGGGGACATTAAAGCCCCGAAATCATCTCAAGATAACCTCAAGATAGTCCACCAGGTATAACTAGGATGTAGACACCAAATAATCCTCATGTGAGGTCAGCTTCCACCACCCATAGTAACTGATGTACCAAGATTAATTCTTGTTTCGTCTTCTATTATTCCTATCAAAGGGCACTAGTTGTAAGCAGGAATCCTAATATATGACAGCTATATCAGCTGATACGTTTGTTATATTATTAGATAAGGACTAAGGATTAATTACCTGGGTTGAGTCGTTGCCTCCTGTTCTAACCGGAATTAATCATATCTACCAATCATTACTGGCCAATAATGACTTAGATAAGATAGCGGAAAGACACTTCTCTTGTGGTTGTTGAATGCGTGTTGATGATGGTAAAAGCACTAATTTGATCTCCATAATATTTCGTCCATGGGAGAATTATAGGAGCTCAATTTGCTCCCCAGTGACTCTGGTCTAACAACAATGGCAATGACCTCCCTCACCACTGACGCCTGGCTCTCTTTGTCCGGATGTCAATAAGTGATAGAAGGGTCACATTTACTCTATTTTGATACTGATAATTAAGTTAATTCAAATGAGATATTTTTGTGGTGTTGAAAGTCAAAATACAGCTGTATTAACTATAATTCCCAACAGAATAGCTGGTGAATTTATTGAGCTATGTGGCAATGATATCACGTTACCCATACTATCAGGAGCACTCTGCTGGCATACAGGATCCCTTAACCGCTCGTCCAACACAACCGGACAATAGAGGAAGGTAGCCGAGGCTACCCTTCTCTTTTGTCCAGTCGTGTTGGTCGAGCGGTTAAGGGATCCTGTACGCCAGCAGAGTGCTCCTTGCAGTATGGGTTCGACTCACTTCAGGGGTGTGAGTTTTCAGTTGCATATAGTCCTGGGGACCATTCAGGCTTGTTCGCATTTGTGTTCCTCACGTGCGCCCCAAAGAATGAGGTGATTTGATAAAATGCTATGCCCATGATTACCAACCGAGTGCTGGCGGGGGGATGGAAATAACCTCGGCTACCATCCTCCTTTGTCCGGTCGTGTTGGTCCGAGTGGTTAAGGGATTCTGTACGCCAGCAGAGTGCTCCTAGCAATATGGGTTCGAGTCACGTCAGGGGTGTGAGTTTTCAGCTATATATATATACATATAACTGAAAACTCACACCCCAGAAGTGACTCGAACCCATACTGCCAGGAGCAACGCAACTGGTATGTACAGGGACGCCTTAATCCGCTTGACCATCACGACCGGACAATAAGGAAGTGATAGCCGAAGCTATTTGAACCACTTCCCCGCTGGCACTCGGATGGTAATCTTGGGCATAGCATTTTATCAAATCACCTCATTCTTTGGGGCACACATGAGGAACACAAATGCAAACAAGCCTGAATGGTCCCCAGGACTATATACAACTGAAAACTCACACCCCAGAAGTGACTCGAACCCATACTGCCAGGAGCAACGCAACTGGTATGTACAGGGACGCCTTAATCCGCTTGACCATCACGACCGGACAATAAGGAAGTGATAGCCGAAGCTATTTGAACCACTTCCCCGCCGGCACTCGGATGGTAATCTTGGGCATAGCATTTTATCAAATCACCTCATTCTTTGGGGCACACGTGAGGAACACAAATGCAAACAAGCCTGAATGGTCCCCAGGACTATATACAACTGAAAACTCACACCCCAGAAGTGACTCGAACCCATACTGCCAGGAGCAACGCAACTGGTATGTACAGGGACGCCTTAATCCGCTTCACCATCACGACCGGACAATAGAAGTGGTTCAAATAGCTTCGGCTATCACTTCCTTATTGTCTGGTCGTGATGGTCAAGCGGATTAAGGCGTCCCTGTTAACATAAGCGTTAACAACACTCCTCTTGTACCTGTCTGGGCACTCACTGTTGGCATTCAGGCACATTCCTATGTTCGTTTCCTTAGTGTAGACTGCAGTGTGAAAAACTCCGCTCCTTTCCATGACTACTACATCTAGAAAGGGCAGCTTCCCATCCTTCTCCATCTCGTAAGTGAAACGCAACACAGAATTCTGCTCAAATGCCTTCTTCAGCTCCTGCAGATGTCTGACATCAGGTACCTGTGTAAAAATGTCGTCAACATACATGCAGTATACGGCCGGTTTCAAGTTCATGTCGACTAAGACTTTTTGCTCGATGGTACCCATGTAGAAGTATGCAAACAGGACACCTAGGGGAGAACCCATGGCTATCCCATCTACTTGCTTATACATGTGTCTATCCCGGCTCAAGAAGGGTGCCTCTTTTGTAGAAGCTTGGAGTAGTTTCCTTAAAATGTTTTCTGGTATGTCAAGAGGAGTACAGGCCGGATCACGATACACTCTGTCGGCTATCATCCCGATTGTTTCATCCACAGGTACGTTGGTAAACAGGGATTCTACGTCCAACGAGGCTCTTATCCCTGTGGCCCGTGTTCCCCGCAGTAAGTCAACAAATTCCTTTGGAGACTTCAGGCTGAAGGCGCAAGGGACATAAGGAGTCAGCAAGCCGTTGAGTCGTTTCGCCAGTCTGTACGTGGGTGTGGGTATCTGGCTGATGATTGGCCGAAGTGGGTTTCCAAGCTTGTGTGTCTTGACATTTCCATACGCATATCCAGGTTTATATTCCCCAATAATCTTTGGCAGGTGTAGTCCGGATTTCTTGGCGTTCACAGTTTCGATCAATTTGTTGACCTTTGCTTTCAATTCGGCTGTAGTGTCCTTCGTTACCCTTTGGAATTTAGTTTGGTCAGAGAGTATAAGGTTCATTTTCGCCAGATATTTGTCTTTTTTATGAATGACGTATATTGGCGATTTGTCACCTCTCCTGACAACTACCTCCTTGTTCTCACGAAGGCTCTTTGCTATTGCTTTGACCTCGGGGAACAGTATGGTGCTTCTGTAGTTGCCTCGATTATTTCCTCCTTCTGCAATAAGTTCTGCTTGTAAGGTCACTTTGGTGGTGACCTTCTTTTGTGTCTCGAGGTCGAATATGTCGTCCAACAGAATCTCCAACTCCACTTTCCGGGCCATCTCACTCGGTCTGGACATAACGTGACAGTTTATACCCAGATTTAGGAGAGTGACTTGGTCCTCAGTGAGGTTGATTCCTGCAAGGTTCAGGAAGCCATCTCTTGGTCGTGGAATTGTCATAGGTCCTCCATATAATGTTGTTAGCTTCTTGATAATCCTTGTTTCAGTGCTGAGGTGATGTTGGTCTGTGAGGATGTCGAGGTGTTGTTCAATGCGGGTACGGATACTTTGGTCGATGTTGCTATTTCTCCACTCGTTTGTAGCATGAAGTTGTTGCATTTTGTTGTCTTTGATTTCATTCTCTGCCTTGTATATCTGATCACGAATCAGATCCTGGCGATATTTTATCGTGAAGGCTTGATTCCTTTCTGCTGGGTCGTGCGCTTTAATATTAGTATATTTTGGTAGCAGTCTTTCCTGTAGACATATATTATTAAATGTGACCGAAAAAGTAAGATTAATAATTCTAACACGAATTTTCTCAATCATGCGTACATTTCTTTTCACTGTTGGAGGTAAATCAAAAATCAATTCTCCAAAATTCATTTTTATTTCTAGTCTGACGCGACACGAGCGCGTTTCGTAAAACTTATTACATTTTCAAAGACTTTAGTTTACAAATACACAACGGAATAGAACTTACGCATCTCCGATTTTATATCTACATTTGAGTGAGGTGGATGGGGTGAGGTGGCATTAATAGGGTATTAATTTCATCAACACAAGACAGAACAAGAGGTGGTATTAATAGGGTATTAATTTCATCAACACAAGACAGAACACGAAACAATGGGTATTGAATAGAAGTGTTTGTAGAAAGCCTATTGGTCCATATTTCTTGATGCTTCTATATTGAAGCGGAGTCTTGAGGTGGGTAGAATATAGTTGTGCATTAATTGGCTGTTGATTGCTGGTGTTGACTTCTTGATGTGTAGTGCCTCGCAAACGTCAAGCCGCCTGCTATCGCTGTATCTATCGATGATTTCTGTGTTGTTTACTAGGATTTCTCTGGCGATGGTTTGGTTGTGGGAAGAGATTATATGTTCCTTAATGGAGCCCTGTTGCTTATGCATCGTTAAACGCCTAGAAAGAGATGTTGTTGTCTTGCCTATATACTGGGTTTTTTGGAGCTTACAGTCCCCAAGAGGGCATTTGAAGGCATAGACGACGTTAGTCTCTTTTAAAGCGTTCTGTTTTGTGTCTGGAGAGTTTCTCATGTGTAGGCTGGCCGTTTTTCTGGTTTTATGGTAAATCGTCAGTTGTATCCTCTGATTTTTGTCTGTAGGGATAACGTTTCTATTAACAATATCTTTCAGGACCCTTTCCTCCATTTTATGAGCTGTGGAAAAGAAGTTCCTGTAAAATAGTCTAATAGGGGGTATAGGTGTTGTGTTAGTTGTCTCTTCAGAGGTTGCATGGCGTTTCACTTTCCTTCTTATGATGTCTTAGACGAAACCATTGGAGAAGCCGTTGTTGACTAGGACCTGCCTTACCCTACAGAGTTCTTCGTCGACTTGCTTCCATTCTGAGCTGTGGCTGAGAGCACGGTCGACATATGCGTTAACAACACTCCTCTTGTACCTGTCTGGGCAGTCGCTGTTGGCATTTAGGCACATTCCTATGCTCGTTTCCTTAGTGTAGACTGCAGTGTGGAAACCTCCGCTCTTTTCCATGACTGTTACAACTAGAAAGGGCAGCTTCCCATCCTTTTCCATCTCGTAAGTGAAACGCAGCACGGAATTCTGCTCAAATGCCTCCTTCAGCTCATGCAGATGTCTGACATCAGGTACCTGTGTAAAAATGTCGTCAACATACCTGCAGTATATGGCCGGTTTCAAGTTCATGTCGACTAAGACTTTTCGCTCGATGGTACCCATGTAGAAGTTTGCAAACAGGACACCTAGGGGAGAACCCATGGCGACCCCATCTACTTGCTTATACATGTGCCCATCCGGGCTCAAGAAGGGTGCCTCTTTAGTACAAGCTTGGAGTAGTTTCCTCAGAATGTTTTCTGGTATGTCAAGAGGAGTACAGGCTGGATCACGATACACTCTGTCGGCTATCATCCCGATTGTCTCGTCCACAGGTACGTTGGTAAACAGGGATTCTACGTCCAACAAGGCTCTTATCCCTGTGGCCCGTGTTCCCCGCAGTAAGTCAACAAATTCCTTTGGAGACTTCAGGCTGAAGGCGCAAGGGACATAAGGAGTCAGCAAGCCGTTGAGTCGTTTCGCCAGTCTGTACGTGGGTGTGGGTATCGGGCTGATGATTGGCCGAAGTGGGTTTCCAGGCTTGTGTGTCTTGACTTTTCCATACGCATATCCAGGTTTATATTCCCCAATAATCTTTGGCAGGTGTAGTCCGGATTTCTTGGCGTTCACAGTTTCGATCAATTTGTTGACCTTTGCTTTCAATTCGGCTGTAGTGTCCTTCGTTACCCTTTGGAATTTAGTTTGGTCAGAGAGTATAAGGTTCATTTTCGCCAGATATTCGTCTTTTTTATGAATGACGTATATTGGCGATTTGTCACCTCTCCTGACAACTATCTCCTTGTTCTCACGAAGGCTCTTAGCTGCTGCTTTGAGCTTGGGAACAGTATGGTGCTTCTGTAGTTGCCTCGATTATTTCCTCCTTCTGCAATAAGTTCTGCTTGTAAGGTATCTTTGGTGGTGACCTTCTTTTGTGTCTCGAGGTCGAATATGTCGTCCAACAGAATCTTCAAATCCACTTTCCGGGCCATCTCACTCGGTCTGGACATAACGTGACAGTTTATACCCAGATTTAGGAGAGTGACTTGGTCCTCAGTGAGGTTGATTCCTGCAAGGTTCAGGAAGCCATCTATTGGTCGTGGAATTGTCATAGGTCCTCCATATAACGTTGTTAGTTTCTTGATTATCCTTGTTTCAGTGCTGAGGTGATGTCGGTCTGTGAGGATGTCGGAGTGTTGTTCAATGCGAGTACGGAGACTTTCGTCGATGTTGCTGTTTCTCCATTTGTTTGTAGCATGAAGTAGTTGCGTTTTGTTGTCTTTGATTTCATTTTCTGCCTTGTATATCTGATCACGAATCAGATCTTCACGATAAAATATCGCCAAGATCTGATTCGTGATCAAATATGCAAGGCAGAAAATGAAATCAAAGACAACAAAACACAACTACTTCATGCTACAAACGAATGGAGAAACAGCAACATCGACGAAAGTCTCCGTACTCGCATTGAACAACACCTCATACACAACAGCAGCAATATTATCTGCATATTGTATTTAATATTAGTAAATGGTGTCGGGTTTTCCAACAGCTTGTCTTAGGCCAAGATGTGAACACAGACGAATTTTTAGCCAAACTTAACCACTGCACTGCGCAAAGCGCCTTTAGGCGCTCTGAGAGTTGTGCTTTTTGTTTATAATTAGGCTATATTTTAATGTTTTTTTAATGTTTTCATTACTCTTTGTGTCTTGAAATGGAAATAGTTGACTTTGGAAACATTTTGACATTAACTTTACCTGAGCATTCATAAAAATAACAAAAGTCCGTGACAATTGCAACAACACGTTTTTTCCGAAAATAGGTGAGCAGTGCAAGGGTTAATGACCAAGTCACCTCCATAAAATTTACTATGGAGACTGAAATTGATAAATGTTTGCCATTCTTAGATGTGCTTATTCATAGGGAAGACTCTTCATTAAAGTTTAGTGTTTACAGAAAACCTACGAATAATTTATCTTAAGTTCATTATTTTTCAGGGCATAGATACAATGTAAAAAAGTCATTTTTTTCTTCAATGTATCTAAGAGCTCTTGGAGTTGTGAGTCCAGAATTCTTAGACGAAGAATTTAAGAAAATTGATTCGATTGGTCTTAAGCTTTGTTACCCAATGAATTTTTTGGAAGTTTGTCGTAACAAAGCACGTCGTACATATTATAATAATGTATGCAGTGAAAGGATTCGCCCAAAGAATGTGTTATGTTTACCATATTTCTCTGGGTTTGAGAATATTGTTAAGGCCTTGAAACTTTTTAATATAGATGTAATGTTTAGCTACGAAAACACTGTTGGTAAGCTATTAGTTAGGAACAGCCCTCGTAGTGATAATTGCGTCATTTATAAAATACCTTGTAAGGAATGTAATAAGTTCTATGTTGGGCAAACATCTAAAGATTTAAAATGTAGAATATCGCAACATAAATATTCTGTAAGACATGGCCAATTGTCTAATGCTTTGTTTGTTCATTTGTCAGAAAAATCTCACCAAATTGATTGGGGGAGTGCTTCTTCAATAACAAATTGTAAAAGCACCTATAACAGAAACATAATTGAATCTGCTTTGATACAGATCACAAAAGAAAGTAATTTGAATATTAGCAGTGGTCTATATAACTTAGATCCATTTCTAATAGATCAGCTAAAGGGCGATTTAAGTAGGATCATTGGAAAACATTTGTCTCACTAATTCATTGTATATATTTACCATTTTATGCTATAATTACCTATGTATTGTGCTTGTATGTTTGCTGTATCAGATGGGCCATTGGGCTACATCAGATGGGCCAATTGGGTGCATCTGATGGGCCAATGGGCCTTCTGCATTGTCCAAGTATTGTACCTCACCTCACTTCACCACTCTCTCCTGCCTATTTATACCCATCACTCGATCTGTAAAATCACTCCTTCTGAAGATGTATTAATATACGAAAGTACTTAAGGAAATTCCTGTTTCGTTTTTCCTCCGTGGTCTGACATTGTCATATATATATATATATATATATATATATATATATATATATATATATATATATATATATATATATATATATATATATATATATATATGCGAACAAGCCTGAATGGTCCCACTGGAATGGAATATATATATATATATATATATATATATATATATATATATATATATATATATATATATATATATATATATATATACCTAGTAGCCAGAACTCACTTCTCAGCCTACTATGCAAGGGCAGATTTGCCTAATAAGCCAGGTTTTCATGAATTATTATACTTTCTCTATTTTTTTTCTTATGAAATGATAAAGCTACCCATTTCATTACGTATGAGGTCAATTTTTTTTTATTGGAATTAAAATTAACGTAGATATATGACCGAACCTAACCAACCCTACCTAACCTAACCTATCTTAATATGTTAGGTTAGGTTAGGTAGCCCAAAAAGTTAGATTAGGTTAGGTTAGGTAGGTTAGGTAGTCGAAAAACAATTAATTCATGAAAACTTGGCTTATTAGGCAAATCGGGCCTTGCATAGTAGGCTGAGAAGTACGTTCTGGCTACTACCAGAACGCACTTCTCAGCCTACTATGCAAGGCCCGATTTGCCTAATAAGCCAAGTTTTCATGAATTAATGTTTTTTCGACTACCTAACCTACCTAACCTAACCTAACCTAACTTTTTCGGCTACCTAACCGAACCTGACCTATAAAGATAGGTTAGGTTAGGTTAGGTAGGGTTGGTTAGGTTCGGTCATATATCTACGTTAATTTTAACTGCAATAA
Source organism: Procambarus clarkii (assembly GCF_040958095.1). Classification (NCBI taxonomy): domain Eukaryota; kingdom Metazoa; phylum Arthropoda; class Malacostraca; order Decapoda; family Cambaridae; genus Procambarus; species Procambarus clarkii. The sequence goes on along the minus strand of NC_091156.1, from coordinate 38,047,297 downwards.
AAAAAATTGACCTCATACATAATGAAATGGGTAGCTTTATCATTTCATAAGAAAAAAATTAGAGAAAATATATTAATTCATGAAAACTTGGCTTATTAGGCAAATCGGGCCTTGCATAGTAGGCTGAGAAGTGCGTTCTGGCTACTAGGTACGACATATATATATATATATATATATATATATATATATATATATATATATATATATATATATATATATATATATATATATATATATATATATATATATATATATATATATATATATATATATATATATATATATACATATATATATATATATATATATATATATATATATATATATATATATATATATATATATATATATATATATATATATATATACATATATTGGTGTATACTGGCAGCAGGTTTTCTTTCAAACATGTTTCATTGAATATGACCGCATATTCTGTATTTATTATTTTCTGGTTTAGGGCTTCTATCCCTCTAACTATTTTCTTAGCATCAGGGCTTAATTGAAATAGGAGTTCTCCAAAACTCATTTTCGTACTTTTAAGGTGAAGAAAAGAAGTGATTTACTATAGAGTGTATTACACTTATTTATATAATTTCCACAACGTTTCGAACCTTCATGGTTCATTCTCAAGTGAACAGATCTTACAATACTAGTTGATTTTATACCCGCACTGGGTCAGGTGATAATACAATAAAAGTGAAAACATGGGGGGATACATAAGGGATAAATGTGAGGTGAAACATAGAGGTAACTGCAGAAGGCTTATTGGCCCATACGAGGCAGCTCCTATCTAAACACAAAGATTAATCCAGTGTAATTGGCCTATTATGTTGGACATTGTCTTCTGTGTTGGCATCGTTATGTTCTGGTCTTGTCCTTACTCTCATGGTGGGTAGAGTAAATAGTTCCGTGATTTGGGTGTTCATGGTAGGTCGCTCTATTCCTATGTGAATTGCCTCAAGAATTTGCAATCTTCTTGCATCTTGGGTTTTGTCTATTATGCTGGTATTCTTGTTCAACATTTCTCTTGTAAGAGTGATGTCATGGGCTTGTCTCATGTGATTCCTAGGGGCACCAGATTGAAGATGGCATGTCAAACGCCTCGTCAGCTTGGTCGACGTCATACCTATGTACTTAGATTGAAGGTTACATCCTTCGTGGGGGCAAGTGTACATGTATACAACGCTTGACTGCTGTAGAGGGTTCTCCGTCGGCTTTGGGCTGTTTTTGATAAGGAGTTCGGAAGTCTTCTTGGTTTTGTAGAATATTATCAGGTTTATGTTTTGGTTAGGTGTAGTGCTTTTTACTCCTTTACGGATTATTTCTTTCATTATTCTTTCCTCTTTTATATGTTAACTGTGCATGGTTGATTTGTAACATAATTTTATTGGAGGTGCTGTGGTTTCTGTTCTAGGTTCTGGATTATACCAACGGTCCAAGTGTCTTCTTATAGCAGCGTTTATTTCCGCGTTGCTATATCCGTTGTTCACCAATACCTGAGTTACTCTTTCAAACTCTCTACTCACGTTGCTCCATTCAGAGCAGTGGGTAAGCGCTCGACGAATATAAGCATTGAGAACACTGGCTTTGTATCTTTGGGGGCACTCACTTCTACCCTTCAGGCATAATCCTATGTTGGTGGGCTTGGTATATACGTTGGTGTTTAAAGAGGTTCCTGTTTTTGTTATTAGTACATCCAGGAACAGCAGACTGTTATTTTCACTATTTTCATGTGTAAATCGGAGTACTGACTCTCTCTCTAGGTGTCATTTTAGGTCAATTAGTTCATCTGAATCTTTTACTATTACGTATATGTCATCTACATAACGGCAGTATACAGTTGGTTTTTGTCTGCTACTGAAGATCCTGTCTTCGATGGTTCCCATATAAAAATTAGCAAATAAAACTCCTAAGGGGGAGCCCACTGCTACTCCGCCTATTTGTAAATACATGTCTCCTTGTGGACTGATGAAAGGGGCTTCCTTTATACATGCTTCGAGAAGACTTTTCAAGTGTGGCTCAGGTATGTCTAATTTGGGGGTGCTCTCGTCTCTGTATACACTGTCCAGTATCATTCCTATGGTTGTGTCGACTGGGACGTTGGTAAATAGGGCTTCAACGTCCAGGGATGCGATAATTCCATCGGGCTGGGTAGATTTGATCAATTCTAGGAAATCTACTGATGATTGTAGACTAAACTTACTTGGAGTGTATGGAGTTAGGAGTTCATTGAGTTTCTTTGCCAGGTGATAAGTTGGGGTTGGTATTTGGCTGATTATAGGGCGTATTGGGTTACCTGGTTTATGCGTCTTAACATTGACGTAGGCATATCCTAAGCCATAGTCGCCTTGAAGTTTATTGAAATGCACACTACCTTTCTTTGCGTTGATTGCTGTAATTGTTTTGTTTACTTTCCGCTTAGCCCTAATGCTAAGAAAATAGTTAGAGGGATAGAAGCCCTAAACCAGAAAATAATATATACAGAATATGCGGTCATATTCAATGAAATATATATATATTGTGACGATAATCTCCTTCAAGAGAGATTGAGCCTGCTCTTCCCTCCTAAGTACTTCTCTATACAACTAATATAGAAGATATATCCAACACGTACAACACCAAGGTTTGCCCAGAGAGCAAACGTATTCAGCACCAGGAACACCTGCTCCACCACTCAAACCAGTGAACTACCTGTCCGTCGCCTGCTCATCGCTGATTGGCTGGTGCCCTGTCGCACCTGCTCCCTCCACCCGCCACACTAGTTGATGTCTGGGGCCACCACGACCTACAGACCTCAGAATATCCCGTGCTTTCCACAAGTTAACACGTCTCATTGGTAGACTAAGCTCTGGCTTACGTGTACTAGGAGAGGTGGCAGCTTAAAGCCAATATTCCTGCACCCATATATTTCATTGTATATTATTCACTTGTTATTTCTCACTTGTATTAACGTAACTTTTCATTTTGCCATTAATTATTCTTATTATTTTGATTGATTGATTTTATGTTACAAATTTTATGTCCATTTTATTCATGTTTTGCTTTTCTAACGTAATTAAAATTTCATTGTTAAATTTACTTGTGTTTTGTGTGTCTTCCCATTACCGTACCACAGACGAAAGTTCCAGATTTTCTCTTTTTGTTTCTTTATGAGACGAGGCAATACCCATAGCTTTTGAAACAGCCGTACACCAACGCGTTACCGTCACAATATATAAATATATATATATATATATATATATATATATATATATATATATATATATATATATATATATATATATATATATATATATATATATATATATATAGCTGAAAACTTGTATCTGTATATATATATATATATAGCTGAAAACTTGTATCTGTATATATATATATATATATATATATATATATATATATATATATATATATATATATATATATATATATATATATATATATATATATATATATATATATATATAGATATATATTGTGACGGTAACGCGTTGGTGTTCGGCTGTTCAAAAGCTAGGGGTATGGCCTCGTCACATATAGAAAAAAAATAGAAAATCTGGAACTTCGTCTGTGGTAAGGTAAGGAGAAGACACACAAAACACAAGTAAATTTTAACAATGAAATTTTAATTACGTTAAAGAAAGTAAAGCATGAATAAAATGGACATACAAATTCGTATAATAAAATCAATCAAAGTAATAAGAATAATCAAATGACAAAATGAAAAGTTACGTTAAGACAAAGGAACAAATAACAAGTGCGAAACAAGTAAATAGGTGCCGGAATATTGGCCTCAAGCTATCACTTCTCTTAGTACACGTAAGCCTGGGGCTTTAGTCTACCAACGAGACGTGTTAACCTGTCGAAAGCACAGGATATTCTGAAGACTGAGGTCGTGGCGGCCCCAGATATCAAGTAATATGGTGGGTGGAGTGCAGTTGCAGCTAGACCCGTAGCCAATCAGCGATGAGCCGGCGACAAGACAGGTAGTTTGGCGGTTTGAGGTGGAGCAGGTGTTCCTGGCTGCATACGTTTTGCGCTCTGGCAAACCTTGCTGGTGTTGTCGTTGTTGGATTTTTCTTCTATACTTGTTTTATATAGATGTATCGACGTATTTTTGGAGGGAAGAGCAGGCTCAATCTCTTGAAGGAGATTATCGTCACAACTCTCCCCCGAAGCCTGCGGTTCTGGAAGAAGTACGTCGTTATGTGGTGGAGTAATAGATGGAGTCGCTTCTACTTCATAAACTCTGGAGAGGGCATCGGCTATGGTGTTGTCAGAACCCTTGATATATATCAGATCTCCAGGTTGAAATCTTGTAAATACAAAGCCCATCGTAGAAGACGCTGGTTGGTGAATTGGGCTTGATGTAGGAAGCGGAGAGGGTTGTGGTCTGAGAAGATGGTTGTAGACCTGGCGCCTTGTAGGTACGGAGCGAAGTGTTGGAGGTTCAGGACGATGGATAGTAGCTCCTTTTCAATAGTGCTGTAGTTCCTCTGGTGTGGTTTCAATTTGTAGCTGTAGTAGCTGACGGGTAGAACCTCCTCGCCTCGTTGTTGCATCAGGACACCACCAACGCCGGTACCGTTGGCGTCGACATGAAGGACGAAAGGCTTGGTGATATCTGGTGAGGCGAGAATGGGATTAGAACAGAGGAGGAATTTGAGTTGTTCGAAAGCAACGGTTTGCTGCATGGTCCAATTATACCGTTGCTTGGGACTGGTTAATAGAATTAGAGGTGTGGCGACTGTACTGAAATTCCTCACCAACCTACGGTAGTAGGAGGCAAGACCAAGGAAGCACAGGAGCTGCTTCCTGGTGGTAGGCTGTGGATACTGTTGGATGGCTTGAGTGTGAGAGTCTAACGGAGCTAGGCTGCCACTCCCAATAACATGACCCAGATAACGCACTTTACCTTTCGCGAAGGTGGACTTGCCCAGGTTGATGGTGAGGCCGGCTGTCAGGAGCTTGGAGAACAGACGTCGCAGCTGGAGCAGATGTTCACTCCAGGTGTTGGATGCTACGACGATATCGTCCAGGCAGGCGTATGTGTTATCCAAGCCCTGGATGACACGGTTGACAGCTCTCTGAAAGGTGGCCGGGGCATTACATAGTCTGAAAGGAAGGCGTTCATATCTGAAAAGTCCAAAAGGAGTGATGAAGGCAGATATCTCTTTAGCTCGCTCCGTTAGACACACTTGATAGTACCCCTTAAGCAAGTCCACTTGGGACAAGTACTGGGCACTACCAATGGCGTCAAGGATGTCATCTATCCTAGGCAAGGGGTAAGCATCCTTGACAGTTACGTTGTTAAGTTTTCGATAGTCAGTACATAACCGCACCTTACCTTGGGGTTTGGGCACCAAGATACAAGGTGAGGCCCAGGGGGACTCACAAGGTGTAGCCAGTCCATGATCCAAGAGGTACTGCACCTCAGCACGCATAACTTCCTTCTTGCTCGGGCTGATTCGGTAGAAGGGTTGACGAATCGGCCGGGTGTCGGGGAGCAGTTGGATGTCGTGCTGGGTAACATTACACTCTTGGGGGTCATCTCGGAACAACTCCTGATGTTCTCTGAAGATCTTGACAAGAGGTGCACTGTGATTATCCTGAAAGTATTTGGGAAGATCATTAAGGATTTCGGAATTAGAAAGCACTGACTCCTTGTCAGTGCTTTCGGGAGGAGAAGCTGGGAAGGTCTCACTGTGGATGTAGGGTTCTGTGAAGGTAGAATAAATTATTAGGACAGTGGGAGGAGTACCATTATATTGCTTCAGGAGGTTGACGTGGCACAGCTGGGTCTTCCGCCGCCTATCTGGAGTCTCTATGACGTAGTTGTTGTTATTTCTGCACTCTTTGACGCTGTAGGGTCCTGAAAACCTGTTTTGTAAAGGTGAACCTGGGATAGGGAAGTATGCTAGAATGAAGTCTCCTGGCTTAAATTTTCGTACTTTGCTGGTCTGGTCGTAATGAGTCTTCATCCTCTCCTGGGCTTTCAATAGATTATTATGGGCAAAACGGTGGACTCTCTCTAGAATGTGTTGAAGGTTTTGAAGAAACTGGGGCACATTCTGATGCTCACTGAAGGTGGCATCTCGGAGAGAGTCTTTGAAAGCCTTAAGTTGAGTACGGCACTTACGGCCGTAGAGCATCTCATAAGGAGATACTCCTAGGGACTCATTGGGAAGACTTCTGTAAATACACATTATAAGGTCAATTTGCTTATCCCAATCCTTAGAGGTTTCACTACAAAACTTTTTCAAGAGTGCTTTGATAGTTTGACGAATACGTTCAAGAGAACCCTGTGAAGCAGGATGATAGGGGCTGGACAATACCTGTTTGATGTTGAACTCCTCCAGTGTCCTTTTGAAGAGATCACTGGTGAAGTTGGTACCACAGTCACTCTGAATCTCCCTGGGAAATCCGTATTGAGTGAAGATCTTCAATAGATGTTTTACAACCGTAGCAGCCGTGATGTTCTTCACTGGAACTGCTATGGGAAATCTGGTGGTAGGACACAGGATGGTTAAGATATAGGCGTTACCTGAACTGGTCCGAGGTAAAGGACCAACACAGTCTATTATAAGTCTGTGGAAAGGTTCCGCAGGCACCTGTATGGGAATCAGTGGCGCTCTGGGAATGGAGATGTTCGGTTTGCCTGCCATCTGACATGTATGACACTGTTTTACGTACTGTTTGACGCTATTTACCATACCTGGCCAGTAGTAGTCTTGACGAATTCCATGGTAAGTCTTTTTGAAGCCGTAGTAGGAGAGTGCTCCGTGGGCCAGGTGTAGAATAGTGGGCCGCAGGCTGGTAGGAATCACAAGTTGTTCGATGTTTGCCCAATCGTCCTCCTCCTTCAGTTTACTGGGTCTATATCTGCGGTAGAGCAAGTCGTTCTCTAGGAAGAACCCAGGAATACTGTCGGGTTGAGTCTCAGCCTGGAAAAACAATGGTGTTAAAGTAAGATCTTCCCTCTGCAACTTACGGAACTCCAACTTGGTCAGATTCGGGGGTAGTTTCTGAGGGTCTTGAGGGACAGCGGTAGCAGTAGAGTCAGCTGGCTGTGGACGTGCGGCTTGTGCACGGGTGGTCACGAGAACCGGAGGAGAAACTTCATCACTCTCTTGAACCTCTGCTGGAACATACGCTAGAATAGGGTTACTTGGCACAGAGTTACACACCTGGGGTTTGTTCATGACGATCAGGTTGGTCGGTTGCTGGTCTTCTGCCAAGTCTTTGCCTAGGAGAAGTTGCACTCCAGGCATGGGAAAAGGCTTTTCCCTGACGGCGACTTGGACTTCTCCGTTCACGTAGGGACAATCCAGGTGGACTCTGGCGAGAGGGTATGGAGTGGTAGCAGTGAGGTCAGTGATGAAGACAGATTCTCCGGTGTAGACGATGTTGGGCACAGCCGACTTCAAGATGATCGATTGAAGAGCCGCTGTGTCCCTCAAGATCTTCAATTTGAAACGTCCCTCCGGATTTGAACCGTTGGCAGAGACAGTTCCAGTATACAGGTGGTTACTGAAAAGAGAAAGATCATTAACATCAACACCAACATTCATCACAGGCTTACCGGACTTAGGAGGAGTTGGTTTGGGTTTCTGTGGGTCAGTGGTTCCCTTGTATTGAGACTTACCACACTTGTCTATGGTATGTCCATAGAGTCTACAATACTTGCAGTACAATTGCGAGCCAGCTTGATCGGTGTTCACTTTCTCGTAACTGTACCACGACTTCTTACTGGAGGATGGTTCGGGTGTCAGCCGGTGGATGAGGCTGTAAGTGTCAGCCGACTTAGCACACTTCAGGTAGTCGGTTTCTTCTTTATCTGCTAAGTAGAGACGGACAGGAGGCGGCACACGCCTCAAGAATTCTTCAACTAGCATCAGGTTGACGAGTTCTGTAAAAGTAGAGACATGTGCTGCTTCCAGCCATTTCATGAAATATCTCCGTTTTGTGTTAGCAAACTCAAGGAAGGTAGTGGAGCTTGCCTTCAGGTGGTCACGGAATTTCCTTCTATAACTTTCTGTAGAGAGGAGGTAGGCGTCCAACACTGCTTGTTTCAGAGTCTGGTAGTCATTCTCAGACGCCAAAGTACTGAGTGTGACTGCAGCTCTACCTGTAAGATGGACTCTGAGAAGTGTGGCCCATTGGTCGACAGGCCAACTGAGTTGATTAGCAAGGGTTTCAAAGGTGGTGAAAAACACATCAACTTCTGCTTCTACAAAGGATGGCATTAACTTACTTGCATGTGATATATTAAAACTGACGGGAAGATTGGCAGTAGCTTGCTGGCGTTGAGTGAAGTGTGAAGTTTCCAAGGCGATTTCGCGTTGACGACACTCTAGAGACAGAGTCGCTTGTTGCTTGTCATGTTCGTGTTGCATCTCCAACTCGCGTTGTTTGGTTTCAAGCTGTACTCGTTCACGTTCACGGAGGAATGCGACCTCACGTTCGTGTTCTTCTCTCCTCAAGGCAGCTTCACGTTCGTGTTCTTCTCTCCTCAAAGCAGCTTCGCGTTCTCTGAGGGTGATTTCTCGTTCTTGTTCTTCCCTCCGTATGGCAGCTGTTCGTTCTTGTTGTTCGAGGGCTTCCCTTTGCTGCTCGCGGGCTTCCCTTTGCTGTTCGCGGGCTTCCCTTTGCTGCTCACGTTCAATCTTGGCCAGCTCTAGTTTGAGTTTCATCGTCGCCAAATCAGTTTTATCTGCAATATAGTAAGTTTCATGAGTTTCAGAGTCTATCTTACCTTGCTCTAAGAAATGATCCAGCAACAGATTGTATATTTCACTCTTGTTGGCTTGGTAGGGAACTGTTAGCTGATACTCATGTGCAAGAGTTTGCAATTCAGTCTTCTTGGCATGACTTAAAGTCCCTATTGCACCTGCTGGATCTGCACGGAAAGCTTGGAGACGAAACATGGTGAAATTAGCAAATAAAGGTACAACGAATATTCAGTTATAGTGAATGTCAGAAACAGGACAACGTGGCAACTGGTACCTATCCTGTGGGATCTTTAACAATTAAAGTTAAGTACAAGGTGTTAAATGATTAATTTAAATCAAGGGCGCAGGAAATCTTGTACCCGGTACTCATGTAAGAGGATAAGGGCAAGAAAATCCTACTAACAAATGAAACAGAGTTTCGAAAACAAATGAAACAGTTAATTGCCTCAAAAGTAAAATTGGTAGTCCAAGGATGTAGGCATACCTTGCCGAGTCTCTATAGGACATAAAGCAAGTTTTTCCTACTGAATTTAATATGATACTTACAGAATTAGCGAACTTTTGTGCTCTGAAAAAGTAAGCTAATTCCCTACCGTTGTATGTATCATCATCTCTGACTGACGTGTAGGGGTGCGAGGTGTCAACTGGTGACGAGAACTGCTGCTGAGGTCCCAATTCAGCAACTAAAGTTCGAGCTAGAGGAACTATGGCCCTCTTTGTCCTCCTACAGTCAGATTGCAGAAGATTGGGTGCACTTGACCCGGGGCAGACCACAGTACCAGGGTACCAATATGATGATCTGTCAAAAATGAAAAATATCCAAGGGACAAAGATGGTAAACACGAATAATAACACGGAGGGAGAGATGACCAATTAAGAGTATGACTGCGGCCTACAGTCACCACGTAATCCAAAGTTGTCTCACCTTCACCATATGTTACTCTAGTAATGCACAATACACCGCACCATATAAAAAATGAAATTGAATATGAAAAATAGTAAAAGCTACGTTAACAAAGTTAAATACGCTTACCATTAATTACCACTTGGTACCAGTACCTGAGTGAAGCTCCTAAGACAGGCCCCCATATAATATGTGACGGTAACGCGTTGGTGTTCGGCTGTTCAAAAGCTAGGGGTATGGCCTCGTCACATATAGAAAAAAAAAATAGAAAATCTGGAACTTCGTCTGTGGTAAGGTAAGGAGAAGACACACAAAACACAAGTAAATTTTAACAATGAAATTTTAATTACGTTAAAGAAAGTAAAGCATGAATAAAATGGACATACAAATTCGTATAATAAAATCAATCAAAGTAATAAGAATAATCAAATGACAAAATGAAAAGTTACGTTAAGACAAAGGAACAAATAACAAGTGTGAAACAAGTAAATAGGTGCCGGAATATTGGCTTCAAGCTATCACTTCTCTTAGTACACGTAAGCCTGGGGCTTTAGTCTACCAACGAGACGTGTTAACCTGTCGAAAGCACGGGATATTCTGAAGACTGAGGTCGTGGCGGCCCCAGACATCAAGTAGTATGGTGGGTGGAGTGCAGTTGCAGCTAGACCCGTAGCCAATCAGCGATGAGCCGGCGACAAGACAGGTAGTTTGGCGGTTTGAGGTGGAGCAGGTGTTCCTGGCTGCATACGTTTTGCGCTCTGGCAAACCTTGCTGGTGTTGTCGTTGTTGGATTTTTCTTCTATACTTGTTTTATATAGATGTATCGACGTATTTTTGGAGGGAAGAGCAGGCTCAATCTCTTGAAGGAGATTATCGTCACAATATATATATATATATATATATATATATATATATATATATATATATATATATATATATATATATATATATGTCGTACCTAGTAGCCAGAACGCACTTCTCTGCCTAATATGCAAGGCCCGATTTGCCTAATAAGCGAAGTTTTCATGAATTAATTGTTTTTCGACTACCCAACCTAACCTAACCTAACTTTTTCGGCTACCTAACCTAACCTAACCTATAAAGATAGGTTAGGTTAGGTAGGGTTGGTTAGGTTCGGTCATATATCTACGGTAATTTTAACTCCAATAAAAAAAAATTGACCTCATACATAATGAAATGGGTAGCTTTATTATTTCATAAGAAAAAAATTTGAGAAAATATATTAATTCAGGAAAACTTGGCTTATTAGGCAAATCGGGCCTTGCATAGTAGGCCAAGAAGTGCGTTCTGGCTACTAGGTACGACATATATATATATATATATATATATATGTCGTACCTAGTAGCCAGAACGCACTCCTCAGCCTACTATGCAAGGCCCGATTTGCCTAATAAGCCAAGTTTTCATGAATTAATTGTTTTTCGACTACCTAACCTACCTAACCTAACCTAACCTAACTTTTTCGGCTACCTAACCAAACCTAACCTATAAAGATAGGTTAGGTTAGGTTAGGTAGGGTTGGTTCGGTTCGGTCATATATCTACGTTAATTTTAACTCCAATAAAAAAAAATTGACCTCATACATAATGAAATGGGTAGCTTTATCATTTCATAAGAAAAAAATTAGAAAAAAATATATTAATTCAGGAAAACTTGGCTTATTAGGCAAATCGGGCCATGCATAGTAGGCCAAAAAGTGAGTTCTGGCTACTAGGTACGACATATATATATATATATATATATATATATATATATATATATATATATATATATATATATATATATATATATATATATATATATATATATATATATTAGGATAGTTGAGCACCAGGGATTATCTTTTAGGACTGGATTACCATTGTCTAAACCAGCATTTTCTGAGATTAGAAACCATTGTTATGAGTTTGATCATTCTCTGCTGGAATCTGATTTTAAAATTCTGGACACTTGTATGAATGGCCAGTCAGATTTGAGAGTAATGGAATCCTTATATATAAAGGAGCTGCGGCCTCTGTTAAATAGCAAACTTTCAGCTGTTCAATTGTACACTGTACAGTGCACAGTAGGCCCTGTAATTTGATTTTTAGTTTATTTTGGTAGTTTAATTTTGTTTAGTTTACTATGTCTTTGCCCTTTCTTACTTATTTCAAGTCGTAACATTGTACATTAATATAATCTTTTATTTAGGATATATAATACATTTTTTGGTATTTAATTTTATTTAATATTTGAGTTTTTTAAAAGATTTTGGTTAGTAATTATAATTGTAGTTTATTCTGTTTGTATTTTACATGCATTTTTTGTAGATTTGTAGTCATTATATAAATATTTGTTATAGTGTTTAGTATCTATGTGTTAGGTATCAAGTTTCACTTCTGATCACTTCACGTAAGTTTAATAGAATGGTTTGTTTTAGTAGTTATAAATTTCATCTTGTAGTTTAATGGATTTTAAATTAGTTTTAATATATGTGACAGTTAATAAGTTTTATTTGTATTGATCACTTTAAGTGCTCTTAAGTGTTTTGTTTTTTAAGCATTTTCTTTCTTTGATAGGCAATTATATTCAGTATGAGTTCTTTGTTTACCAGCTATTTGATTGTGATTTCTGTTTTTTCTTTTAGATCTGATGATGAATACGAGAAGTATTCGAAACGTTATGTTTTTTAAAGTAAAGATTCTGATACAAGATGTTCAGTATATCCCTGGTTTTCCTATTCATTTTAAAATATATATATATATATATATATATATATATATATATATATATATATATATATATATATATATATATATATATATATATATATATATATATATATATATATATATATATTATACATATATATATATATATATATATACATATATTAGTATATTTTGGTAGCAGTCTTTCCTGTAGACATATATTATTAAATATGACCGAAAAAGTAAGATTAATAATTCTAACACGAATTTTCTCAATCTTTCGTACATTTCGCTTCACTGTTGGAGGTAAATCAAAAATCAATTCTCCAAAATTCATTTTTATTTCTAGTCTGACGCGACACGAGTGCGTTTCGTAAAACTTATTACATTTTCAAAGACTTTAGTTCACAAATACACAACTGAATAGAACTTACGCATCTCCGATTTTATATCTACATTTGAGTGAGGTGGAAGGGGTGATGTGGCATTAACACAAGACAGAACAAGATGTGGTATTAATAGGGTATTAATTTCATCAACACAAGACAGAACAAGAGTATTAATAGGGTATTAATTTCAACAACACAAGACAGAACACGAAACAATGGATATTGAATAGAAGTGTTTGTAGAAAGCCTATTGGTCCATATTTCTTGATGCTTCTATATTGGAGCGGAGTCTTGAGGTGGGTAGAATATAGTTGTGCAATAATTGGCTGTTGATTGCTGGTGTTGACTTCTTGATGTGTAGTGCCTCGCAAACGTCAAGCCGCCTGCTATCGCTGTATCTATCGATGATTTCTGTGTTGTTTACTAGGATTTCTCTGGCGATGGTTTGGTTGTGGGAAGAGATTATATGTTCCTTAATGGAGCCCTGTTGCTTATGCATCGTTAAACGCCTAGAAAGAGATGTTGTTGTCTTGCCTATATACTGGGTTTTTTGGAGCTTACAGTCCCCAAGAGGGCATTTGAAGGCATAGACGACGTTAGTCTCTTTTAAAGCGTGCTGTTTTGTGTCTGGAGAGTTTCTCGTGAGTAGGCTAGCCGTTTTTCTGGTTTTATAGTAAATCGTCAGTTGTATCCTCTGATTTTTGTCTGTAGGGATAACGTTTCTATTAACAATATCTTTCAGGACCCTTTCCTCCGTTTTATGAGCTGTGGAAAAGAAGTTCCGGTAAAATAGTCTAATAGGGGGTATAGGTGTTGTGTTAGTTGTCTCTTCAGAGGTTGCATGGCTTTTCACTTTCCTTCTTATGATGTCTTCGACGAAACCATTGGAGAAGCCGTTATTGACTAGGACCTGCCTTACCCTACAGAGTTCTCCGTCGACTTGCTTCCATTCTGAGCTGTGGCTGAGAGCACGGTCGACATATGCGTTAACAACACTCCTCTTGTACCTGTCTGGGCAGTCGCTGTTGGCATTTAGGCACATTCCTATGTTTGTTTCCTTAGTGTAGACTGCAGTGTGGAAACCTCCGCCCTTTTCCATGACTGTTACATCTAGAAAGGGCAGCTTCCCATCCTTTTCCATCTCGTAAGTGAAACGCAGCACGGAACTCTGCTCAAATGCCTCCTTCAGCTCCTGCAGATGTCTGACATCAGGTACCTGTGTAAAAATGTCATCAACATACCTGCAGTATATGGCCGGTTTCAAGTTCATGTCGACTAAGACTTTTTGCTCGATGGTACCCATGTAGAAGTTTGCAAACAGGACACCTAGGGGAGAACCCATGGCGACCCAATCTACTTGCTTATACATGTGCCCATCCGGGCTCAAGAAGGGTGCCTCTTTAGTACAAGCTTGGAGTAGTTTCCTCAGAATATTTTCTGGTATGTCAAGAGGAGTACAGGCTGGATCACGATACACTCTGTCGGCTATCATTCCGATTGTCTCGTCCACAGGTACGTTGGTAAACAGCGATTCTACGTCCAACGAGGCTCTTATCCCTGTGGCCCGTGTGCCCCGCAGTAAGTCAACAAATTCCTTTGGAGACTTCAGGCTGAAGGCGCAAGGAACATAAGGAGTCAGCAGGCCGTCGAGTCGCTTCGCCAGTCTGTACGTGGGTGTGGGTATCTGGCTAATAATTGGCCGAAGTGGGTTTCCAGGCTTGTGCGTCTTGACATTTCCATACGTATATCCAGGTTTATATTCCCCAATGATCTTTGGCAGGTGGAGTCCGGATTTCTTGGCGTTCACAGTTTCGATCAGTTTGTTGACCTTTGCTTTTAATTCGGCTGTAGTGTCCTTCGTTACCCTTTGGAACTTAGTTTGGTCAGAGAGTATGATGTTCATTTTCGCCAGATATTCGTCTTTTTTAAGAATGGCATATATTGGCGACTTGTCACCTCTCCTGACAACTATCTCCTTGTTCTCACGAAGGCTTTTAGCTGCCGCTTTAAGCTCGGGGGACAGTATGGTGCTTCTGTAGTTGCCTCGATTCTTTCCTCCTTCTGCAATAAGTTCTGCTTGTAAGGTATCTTTGGTAGTGACCTTCTTTTGTGTCTCGAGGTCGAATATGTCGTCCAAGAGAATTTCCAACTCTACTTTCTGGGCCATCTCACTCGGTCTGGACATAACATGACAGTTTATGCCCAGATTTAGGAGAGTGACTTGGTCCTCAGTGAGGTTAATTCCTGCAAGGTTCAGGAAGCCATCTCTTGGTCGTGGAATTGCCATAGGTCCTCCATATAATGTTGTTAGTTTCTTGATAATCCTTGTTTCAGTGCTGAGGTGATGTTGGTCTGTGAGGATACTAACAACTAACACAACTAACACAACACCTATACCCCCTATTAGACTATTTTACAGGAACTTCTTTTCCACAGCTCATAAAACGGAGGAAAGGGTCCTGAAAGATATTGTTAATAGAAACGTTATCCCTACAGACAAAAATCAGAGGATACAACTGACGATTTACAATAAAACCAGAAAAACGGCCAGCCTACTCATGAGAAACTCTCCAGACACAAAACAGAACGCTTTAAAAGAGACTAACGTCGTCTATGCCTTCAAATGCCCTCTTGGGGACTGTAAGCTCCAAAAAACCCAGTATATAGGCAAGACAACAACATCTCTTTCTAGGCGTTCAACGATGCATAAGCAACAGGGCTCCATTAAGGAACATATAATCTCTTCCCACAACCAAATCATCGCCAGAGAAATCCTAGTAAACAACACAGAAATCATCGATAGATACAGCGATAGCAGGCTGCTTGGCATTTGCGAGGCACTACACATCAAGAAGTCAACACCAGCAATCAACAGCCAATTATTGCACAACTATATTCTACCCACCTCAAGACTCCGCTCCAATATAGAAGCATCAAGAAATATGGACCAATAGGCTTTCTACAAACACTTCTATTCAATATCCATTGTTTCGTGTTCTGTCTTGTGTTGATGAAATTAATACCCTATTAATACTCTTGTTCTGTTTTGTGTTAATGAAATTAATACCCTATTAATACCACATCTTGTTCTGTCTTGTGTTAATGCCACATCACCCCTTCCACCTCACTCAAATGTAGATATAAAATCGGAGAGGCGTAAGTTCTATTCAGTTGTGTATTTGTGAACTAAAGTCTTTGAAAATGTAATAAGTTTTACGAAACGCGCTCGTGTCGCGTCAGACTAGAAATAAAAATGAATTTTGGAGAATTGATTTTTGATTTACCTCCAACAGTGAAGCGAAATGTACGAAAGATTGAGAAAATTCGTGTTAGAATTATTAATCTTACTTTTTCGGTCATATTTAATAATATATACATATATATATATATATACATATATATATATATATATATATATATATATATATATATATATATATATATATATATATATATATAGATATATATATATATATATATATATATATATATCATATATATATATATACATATATATATAAATACATATATATATATAAATATATATACATATATATATATATATATATATATATATATATATATATATATATATATATATATATATATATATATATATATATATATATATATATATATATATGTCGTACCTAGTAGCTAGAACGCACTTCTCAGCCTACTATGCAAAGCCCG
This sequence comes from Procambarus clarkii, assembly GCF_040958095.1. Lineage (NCBI taxonomy): Eukaryota > Metazoa > Arthropoda > Malacostraca > Decapoda > Cambaridae > Procambarus > Procambarus clarkii. The sequence continues at coordinate 38,030,865 of NC_091156.1, read as the reverse complement.
ATTTGCCTAATAAGCCAAGTTTTCATGAATTAATTGTTTTTCGTCTACCTAAACTACCTAACCTAACCTAACCTAACTTTTTCGGCTTCCTAACCTAACCTAGCCTATAAAGATAGGTTAGGTTAGGTTACGTAGGGTTGGTTAGGTTCGGTCATATATCTACGTTAATTTTAACTCCAATACAAACAAATTTACCTCATACATAATGAAATGGGTAGCTTTATCATTTCATAAGAAAAAAATTAGAGAAAATATAATAATTCAGGAAAACTTGGCTTATTAGGCAAATCAGGCCTTGCATAGTAGGCTGATAAGTGCGTTCTGGCTACTAGGTACGACATATATATATATATATATATATATATATATATATATATATATATATATATATATATATATATATATATATATACATATATATATATACATATATATATAATATATATATATTATATATATATACACACATATGCAAGTTTCACTGTTGCATATAGTCCTGGGGACCATTCCGGCTTGTTCGCGTATGTGTTCCTCACGTGTGCCCCAAAAGAATGAGGTGATTTGATAAAATGCTATGCCCAAGTGTGCCATCTGAGTGCCGGTGGGGAAGTGGTTCAAATAGCTTCGGCTATCACTTCCTTTTGTCCGTTCGTGATGGTCAAGCAGATTAAGGCGTCCTGTACATACCAGTTGCGTTGCTTCTGGCAATATGGGTTCGAGTCACTTCTGGGATGTAAGTTTTAAGTTGCTTATAGTCCTAAGGACCATTCAAGTTTTTTCGCATTTGTGTTCCTCACGTGTGCCCCAAAAGAATGAGGTGAATTGATAAAATGCTATGCCCAAAATTACCATCCGAGTGCCGGCAGGGAAGTGATTCAAATAGCTCCATCTATCACTTCCTTTTGTCCGGTCGTGATGGTCAAGCGGATTAAGGCGTCCTGTACATACCATTTGCGTTGTGCCTGGCAATATGGGATCGAGTCACTTCTGGGGTGTGAGTTTTCAGTTGCATATAGTCCTGGGGACCATTCAGGCTTGTTCGCATATATATATATATATATATATATATATATATATATATATATATATATATATATATATATATATAAGAAGGAAAGTGAAACGCCATGCAACCTTTGAAGAGACAACCAACACAACACCTATACCCCCTATTAGACTATTTTACAGGAACTTCTTTTCCACAGCTCATAAAACGGAGGAAAGGGTCCTGAAAGATATTGTTAATAGGAACGTTATCCCTAATATCAGCTAATCAACAGCCTGATGGACCCACGGTATCCTTATCCCGTCGTCGCTGACTGAACAATGACACTATCTGAACAAAGTGGTGCCCACTGGTGACGCAAGCTTGCAATCAATATTGTCACGGCTTCACGGTGACCAATACTATAATCACAAAAACTTGACTGGCGCTCGCTGCCCACAACGAGGTACCAAGTAACAAGGCGGTTAATCCAAGAATGATAACCCCTTATAAAAAATCTTACGTTAACACTTGTCCCTCAGGACAATCAAAACAAAAGTCACTCTAATTGAATTTAAACAATTACGTTAACACACACGTGTCTCAACGACACTTAAATGGCATCAATAACTCGTAAATCAATTAATTACATCAACTTGAAAGTCAAGCATTCGGTGAGTAATTCCCAATTAATTACTGAATACAACATCCTATTAATTCAGACGAGTATTGATAAAGCCTACTGTCTCTCAACTGACAGTTCACTTCCGGTCTTACGACAAGATTACCTTAACGAGGGTAGACTACTGTACCACACGATGTTCCAATACTCCGTGTAAACAACAACATCAACACCTGGTGAATTCACTAAGTGGCGATTACTAATTATCTTTAATTAGCTACGAGTGCTTAATCACTCTGTCCGCAGACAAAGCTGATCAGTCCAACGAATTACGGAAGCTTAATTACAGCGCAATTGACTCTGATCATAACAGACCGTCAACCCCTTACGTTAATCACTCAATTAATGACAGCTCGTTAAATCGTTAACACTACGTTAGTCTTCACTTGACAATTCCTCCACTGCGTGAACTTCACTGTGACTGTTGCCTTTACACGTCCCTACGTTAATCACAACAATGTTCAACGAACAAGTGTCCTCGTTAAGTAAATCGTGACCCCCGGTGACGTTAACTGACTTTAATTCTCACGGAATCCTTCACAGTACACAACGCCTTCCACCAAGGTCAAACTTGTCTACGGTTTACACACACAGTACAACACAGTACAACACAGTACATCCTTGCCACTCACGGCAAAACTTGTAAATGACTTCCCCCAGTAAATTATCCACCAATAATTCACACTTTACCACAACACAACAGTAAAATATATAACCAAGGGAAATCTCCCTGTTACCACTTTTCACTGCTGAAAAAGGGAATCAAATTACAGCGAATACATACACGGCACATAGAAAAAAATAGAAGTAAATAACTCACTTTACTCTACCTCTGAATGTGTCACTAGGTGTCTTCACACACGTCATAAATCACAGTTGGGCCCAATCCTCAACTTGATGACAAACGGGGTAGACTCACACGTCTCCAATTCCCATTCACCTCCCCAGGTGGTCCCAGGGACAGAGGACAGACGGAACACTGGGGGCGAACCCAGCTTCAGAGTTTTATTACCCAAACGGAAACAGTGTACTTACATCAATGGCCCGCAACCTTCTTTCACTCACACATACACGTCAATCACACTCCCTCTGCTGCTGCTGGATGATGACGTAGGCGTCCTCACTTCCTACACGTGGTCAGGTGGAGCACAGGGTCCTAGACCACGGGGTTAGCTCTACACACACACAGAGACCAGGATGGCGCAGACACACCGGCTTAGGCAAGCCAGGGTGCGCACAACAGCAGGAATGCGGTACCATGCCCCTTCCACTTGACACGGTACCCCAGGATACGACGGTACACGAGACCCGAGACAGAGTCCTTCACTGTTCTTTAGAATTATAACATTTAAGGTTTCTCTCATAACACTGAAACCTTTTCTAGCACGTCTCACAGCAGTATCTTCAAGCACAGATACGATGGACAGCGGATGTCGCTTTTGTAGCCCGATAATTAATGCCTCACTCAGTCCAGTTCCTCTAAGATGGCGTCCCACAATTACGCGGCTAGATGACAAGTTCACACGGTTTGATACAAGCCCCTTTTCGATTACCGGATTCTTACGCACGGCACACGGAAAGATAGCAAGATGTAGGCGTGACTTTGGTAACGTTGCAGGCGGTATTTCCCGATGCTTGGCCTAGCACGGGAAACACGTCGTCAGGAAGCAATGTCCTAGGTAAGAATGTCTTTCCCGCCAATATCATGCCTGGGGTACTATGCGGTACCCCCTCAGCGTCTTGGCCAATCACGGTTCAGCATTTCTGAGGCCCCAGACCCTCAGCCAATCCCACACCTGCCCCATGACGCTACCCCCTCTCACACGAGGTGGACACGTGATAGGGGGGGTGGTCTACGGCCGTTAACCCCCCCATACCTCCCTCTCTACACTTGACTTGTACAAAAATTTCCCAGAAATCAACTCCCTCCTGTAATTTCCTTCACAGACCGGATACAGCGATCAGAATGACATCAATGGCTAGCAAATGTCATGGGCTGTCCGACGACACCCAACACGACTGTGGAAAAGTTATATTCAGAAAGTTGAATCACAGTGCATATCACTGATGCACTATGCAATTTCGTACTTAATTCAGTGCACGAGAGAGCAGGGAAAATATGTCCCCTGACATCAGCTCCTGCAGATATCTGACATCAGGTACCTGTGTAAAAATGTCGTCAACATACATGCAGTATACGGCCGGTTTCAAGTTCATGTCGACTAAGACTTTTTGCTCGATGGTACCCATGTAGAAGTATGCAAACAGGACACCTAGGGGAGAACCCATGGCTACCCCATCTACTTGCTTATACATGTGTCTATCCAGGCTCTAGAAGGGTGCCTCTTTTGTAGAAGCTTGGAGTAGTTTCCTTAAAATGTTTTCTGGTATGTCAAGAGGAGTACAGGCCGGATCACGATACACTCTGTCGGCTATCATCCCGATTGTTTCATCCACAGGTACGTTGGTGAACAGTGATTCTACGTCCAACGAGGCTCTTATCCCTGTGGCCTGTGTGCCCCGCAGTAAGTCAACAAATTCCTTTGGAGACTTCAGGCTGAAGGCGCAAGGGACATAAGGAGTCAGCAGGCCGTTGAGTCGCTTCGCCAGTCTGTACGTGGGTGTGGGTATCTGGCTAATGATTGGCCGAAGTGGGTTTCCAGGCTTGTGTGTCTTGACATTTCCATAAGCATATCCAAGTTTATATTCCCCAATAATCTTTGGCACGTGGAGTCCGGATTTCTTGGCGTTCACAGTTTCGATAAGTTTGTTGACCTTTGCTTTCAATTCGGCTGTAGTGTCCTTCGTTACCCTTTAGAATTTAGTTTGGTCAGAGAGTATGAGGTTCATTTTCGCAAGATATTCGTCTTTTTTAAGAATGACGTATATTGGCGACTTGTCGCCTCTCCTGACAACTATCTCCTTGTTCTCACAAAGGCTTTTAGCTGCCGCTTTGAGCTCGGGGAACAGTATGGTGCTTCTGTAATTGCCTCGATTCTTTCCTCCTTCCGCAATAAGTTCTGCTTGTAAGGCATCTTTGGTATTGAACTTCTTTTGTGTCTCGAGGTCGAATATGTCGTCCAACAGGATTTCCAACTCCACTTTCCAGGCCATCTCACTCGGTCTGGACATAACGTGACAGTTTATACCCAGATTTAGGAGAGTGATTTGGTCCTCAGTGAGGTTAATTCCTGCAAGGTTCAGGAAGCCATCTCTTGGTTGTGGAATTGCCATAGGTCCTCCATATAACGTTGTTAGATTCTTGATAATCCTTGTTTCAGTGCTGAGGTGATATCGGTCTGTGAGGATGTCGAGGTGTTGTTCAATGCAGGTACGGAGACTTTCATCGATGTTGCTATTTCTCCATTCGTTTGTAGCATGAAGTAGTTGCGTTTTGTTGTCTTTGATTTCATTTTCCGCCTTGTATATCTGATCACGAATCAGATCCTGGCGATATTTTATCGTGAAGGCTTGATTTCTTGCTGCTGGGTCGTGCGTTTTAATATTAATAATATAATCACGACAGAGTGTATCGTGATCCAGCCTGTACTCCTCTTGACATACCAGAAAATATTCTAAGGAAACTACTCCAAGCTTGTACTAAAGAGGCACCCTTCTTGAGCCCGGATGGGCACATGTATAAGCAAGTAGATGGGGTCGCCATGGGTTCTCCCCTAGGTGTCCTGTTTGCATACTTCTACATGGGTACCATCGAGCAAAAAGTCTTAGTCGACATGAACTTGAAACCGGCCATATACTGCAGGTATGTTGACGACATTTTTACACAGGTACCTGATGTCAGACATCTGCAGGAGCTGAAGGAGGCGTTTGAGCAGAGTTCCGTGCTGCGTTTCACTTACGAGATGGAAAAGGATGGAAAGCTGCCCTTTCTAGATGTAACAGTCTTGGAAAAGAGCGGAGGTTTCCACACTGCAGTCTACACTAAGGAAACGAACATAGGAATGAGCCTAACTGCCAACAGCGACTGCCCAGACAGGTACAAGAGGAGTGTTGTTAACTCATATGTCGACCGTGCTCTCAGCCACAGCTCAGAATGGAAGCAAGTCGACGAATAACTCTGTAGGGTAAGGCAGGTCCTAGTCAACAACGGCTTCTAAAATGGTTTCGTCGAAGACATCATAAGAAGGAAAGTGAAACGCTATGCAACCTCTGAAGAGACAACTAACACAACACCTATACCCCCTATTAGACTATTTTACAGGAACTTCTTTTCCACAGCTCATAAAACGGAGGAAAGGGTCCTGAAAGATATTGTTAATAGAAACGTTATCCCTACAGACAAAAATCAGAGGATACAACTGACGATTTACTATAAAACCAGAAAAACGGCCAGCCTACTCATGAGAAACTCTCCCGACACAAAGCAGAACGCTTTAAAAGAGACCAACGTCGTCTATGCTTTCAAATGCCCTCTTGGGGACTGTAAGCTCCAAAAAAACCTGTATATAGACAAGACAACATCTCTTTCTAGGCGTTTAACGATGCATAAGCAACAGGGCTCCATTAAGGAACATATAATCTCTTCCCATAACCAAACCATCGCCAGAGAAATCCTAGTATACAACACAGAAATCATCGATAGATACAGCGATAGCAGGCGGCTTGACGTTTGCGAGGCACTACACATTAAAAAGTCAACACCAGCAATCAACAGCCAATTAATGCACAACTATATTCTACCCACCTCAAGACTCCGCTCCAATATAGAAGCATCAAGAAATATGGACCAATAGGCTTTCTACAATCACTTCCATTCAAATACCCATTGTTTCGTGTTCTGTCTTGTGTTGATGAAATTAATACCCTATTAATACCACCTCACCCCATCCACCTCACTCAAATGTAGATATAAACAAATCGGAGATGTGTAAGTTCTATTCAGTTGTGTATGTGTAAACTAAAGTCTTTGAAAATGTAATAAGTTTTACGAAACGCGCTCAAGTGTCGCGTCAGACTAGAAATAAAAATGAATTTTGGAGAATTGATTTTTTAATTACCACCAACAGTGAAAAGAAATGTACGAAAGATCGAGAAAATTCGCGTTAGAATTGTTAATCTTACTTTTTCGGTCATATTTAATAATATATGTCTACAGGAAAGACTGCTACCAAAATATACTAATATATATATATACTAATATATATATATATATATATATATATATATATATATATATATATATATATATATATATATATATATATATATATATATATATGTCGTACCTAGTAGCCAGAACGCACTTCTCGGCCTACTTTGCAAGGCCCAATTTGCCTAATAGGCCGAGTGATTTTCTTTATTTTCAATAAATTACTTCCTATTGGTTTATTTAAAATATTATTATTATATTACATTAAGAACATAAATTATTGATTTAGTTATGTTAGTTTAGGTTAGGTTAACATTGGTTAGGTTAGGTTAGGTAGGGTTGGTTAGGTTTGGTCATATATCTACATTAATTTTAACTCGAATTTAAAAAAAATTAGCTCATACATAATGAAATGAATAGCGTTTATCATTTCATTAGGAAAAAATATATAAAAATATTGAAATTTTGGAAAATTGTTTTGGCTTATTAGGCAAATCGCCTCTTGCATAGTAGGCCAAGAACTGCGTTCTGGCTACTTGGTACGACATTAGGTAGTCGAAAAACAATTAATTCAAGAAAACTTGGCCGATTAGGCAAATCGGGCCTTGCATAGTAGGCTGAGAAGTGCGTTCTGGCCACTAGGTACGACATATATATATATATATATATATATATATATATATATATATATATATATATATAATATATATATATATATATATATATATATATATATATATATATATATATATATATATGTATGTATGTATGTATGTATGTATGTATGTCTCCTTACGGTACAGTTATGTGTAAGCAACTTGTTTCATTGAGTTTTCTATACAAGTATAACAAAACTTCTAGATAAAAAAAAGTCTCAATAGACCTCAAAAAAATATTTCTGGCCTTCGACAATACTTATACAGCAACCCGCTCAGTGTATGAAATAATCTCTCCAGTCTGAACACGGCCCACTGGCTTCAATATCGACTCTGTTATGCCCAGGCTAACAGAACGCGGCCAGACTCCCTCTCCTAGCTGACGGAACCCCTCTTACTTTGTTTACTCAGAGAACAATATGGCGTGTAGGGAAACACAGAAACATATATTTGCTTCTCTACTGGTCCTGCCTATCTCACCCCCTATCATCTGAACCAATCAACCAGTCTACCAGCTAACTAACCCATCAGTAAACTAACCAACCACTCCGCTTACACATGTATTGAGCAACTTAATTTTAAACGGATCTGTCAACCTTCGTTTCTACCAACAAACCTTCGTCTTTAGTCTATATCAACCAATCGTCCTCTCTATCAACCAAACAAACAACATCATTTTCAACCAATCAACCCACCATTTTACCAGTCCACATGGTAGCCAAACGACCAACCTACTTTTTCTCCTAACCTATTTACCAACTAACTTTAAAACTAACCTGACTGGCCCGTCCACCCCCACCCCCCCCCTCACACACACACACACACAGCTGTCCATCTACCCCATGTACAGGTAGTAAGCGTCGAGGTAGACGCAAATAAATGGTTCAGTCGTTTCAAAGCTGAATGGTTGTTTGGTGAGGAGAGCGAATGGGCAACGGGAAGTTTGTGATGACTTCATCAACCATCAACCACTTGGGTTGGACGGTAGAGCGACGGTCTCGCTTCATGCAGGTCGGCGTTCAATCCCCTACCGTCCATAATTGGATTGGCACCATTCTTCAACACCGTCCCATTCCCAAATCCTTATCCTGACCTTCTTCCAAGTGCATGGCTTGGCGCTTTCCCCTGATAATTCCCCTCCCCCCCCCCACCGCCGCCGCTACCACCACGCACCAATTTGTTATACACTCATGACTGCCTCGCTTCGTTCCATTTGTAGTCACGATAACGGGTTTAAGACAAGCGTTGCCCGCCCCTTTGTGTGTGATCAAATTTGGTACAAAATGAGCTTGTGTGTGTTTGTGTGATTTTGTATGTGTGCGTGCGCGCGCGCGAGCGTTTGTGTACGTGAACTCACCTAATTTTGCTAGCAGGATCAAGGATCTGCTTCTAATCCCCCGCCTTTCGACCATCATTTTACTGTATGACTTTTCACTAGCTTTTCGTAATAAAATTACATTTAAAATTGTGTATAGGACTGGCATCGACAAATTCCTCTTATAATCCATCCTGCATATTTACGACTCTTAGACTGAAAAGTTTTTTCAGGCATCTCTGTGACTCATTTGTGTTTTCAGTTTCTAATTATGTCCTCTCGTTCTACCGTGAACATTACTGCTATATCTACTTTGTTAATCCCCACTTAGAATCTTGTACGTTGTTATCATGTTTGCCCTATTCCTTCCTCCATTGTTTTGAGTTCCAGTTCTCTCAGCCTTTCTTCATAGCTTAGTACCTTTTACTCAGAAACGAGCCTTATTTTTGCACATTTTTTTATTTTTTTTTTAGTTTTGTGTTTTTGTAGGTAGGGGTTCCGTTCTGGGTCAGCATATTCAATAATAGTTTCTACGGGACAACCTTTAGAGATTTTTTTCTAATCGTTATTCTGCTGATGTGCGCCTCTGGTGTAAGATCTCCAGTTATGTCCATTCCTAAGTCTCTCTCTTTTTCACAAGTTGGATGTTTTCTTTTCATCCTGTACTGTATATGAAGTCAAATTGTTTCAACTCGATTCCTTATAATCTTGCATTTTCCAAGGTTAAAGTCTAGTAGCCATTTCTCAGACCATCTCTGGAGATTGTTTGGCTCATCCTGTAATGTACTGTAGTTTTCCTCTCAGTTTTGACTCGCCTCAATAGCTTAGCATCGTCAGCAAACATGGATAAGAATAAGTTTACTTTTTTATCATTTACATTGGTAAAAATGTAAACTTTTTCAAATAATCAACATGAAAAGTTTTTGAGTTTTCATGTTTCATTAGAAACAGAGATGAGCACTAACACCGACTCTTGAGGTACTCAACTCATGGAAAGTACTAATTTAGGAATAGGGTTATGGGTAAGTGGCATGAGCTTGCAATTAGCATTATTAAAAAGATTTTTTTTTAATTGTTTTCAGTATTGGATACTTATACGAGTACGAAAGTAGGAATTGAGGTACGGTAGGAGGTATGTAGGTTCATATTGTACCCATTATCATGCTGAGTTGCCACCTAATTATTATGTTCTTCCTCCTATGCTTCCTCTTTTCCTCTCCTCACCCCTTCTCCCTCCCTCTCCCTATTACCTCTATGCCTCTCGCCCTCCTCCAAATAAACACGGTGAGAACACATTATCCCCATTAATGGTAAACGTGCCCCTAGGTAATTTCTACCCTCGTATATCCAATGAATATTAATGGGGAAGTGAGGGTTGGGGGTGGGGGGGGGGGGGGTAAGGAATAAACTTGGTAATTTTTCTTCAGCTGGTTCCTATTAAAAATGCTTGTGCGAATTAAAAAGTTTCAAGACGTGTCCTCCACTCTTTTCTATCTTAGGGGGACGAGGAAGGTCTTCTTGGCCGCGTGGCGGGACAATGGTCGGTCTCTTCCTGGTGTGTGAGACTTAGAGAGAGGAAATTGTCAAGGTAGCTGGTGTGGTGAAGGATATCTGCGGGGGTCAGCGTGTGCGGGAAGGGGTAGTGTTGTTCTTCACTTGAGCGGTCAGTTTATATATCCCTCTTGTTGTGAGTAACGGTCACTTTCTACCCACTTGTGGTGGAGAACGATCACTTTCTACCCACTTGTGGTGGAGAACGATCACTTTCTACCCACTTGTGGTGGAGAACGATCACTTTCTACCCACTTGTGGTGGAGAACGATCACTTTCTACACACTTGTGGTGGAGAAAGATCACTTTTTACCCAACTGCAGCGGAGAACGATCACTTTCTACACACTTGTCGTGGAGAACGATCACTTTCTACACACTTGTGGTGGAGAAAGATCACTTTTTACCCAACTGCAGCGGAGAACGATCACTTTCTACCCATTTAAAGTGGGTAGAAACTACCCACCTACTTTCTCTACCTACCTTAATCGAGAAATTACTCTAGTTTCTCGGTAGAGTAAAATAGGACGAAACCCCCACCTGATAATAATTTAATTAATGCGTCTAATATTCATAGTAAACTTAGGTTCACCAAGAAACTGCTTTTCCAGACGTACGCATGACCCCCCCCCCCCCCAACGAGGCCATCACTAAGGAAAAGGGGCCAGATTCACGAAGCAGTTACGCAAGCACTTACGAACCTGTCCATCTTTTCTCAATCTTTGGAGGTTTTGTTTAAAATTATTAAACAGTTAATGAGCTCCAAAGCACCAGGAGGCTGTTTGTAACAATAACAGCAGATTATTGGGAAGTTTTTATGCTTGTAAACTGTTTAATAAATGTAACCATTGCCGTCAATGATTGAGGAAAGATGTACACGTTCGTAAGTACTTGTGTAACTGCTTCGTGAATCTGGCCCCAGGTTTTTTTTTTCTTGTAAAGTATGACATTCGGTATTTAAAAAGTCATCCATATATTCGTACAAATAAACTTGCCTTATTAACACTACTCATAACCCAGTCGATAGAGCTTCGGCCTGAAGCATGGGGTCCATGGTTCGAGTCTCCTATAGCCCAGGTGAATGGAGTATGGTATTTCAGAAACTGTAAGAAGGATTCGGAAACAGGGTAGAGTGCCTTAGGGTTTTGCTGAATGGACGAGCAGTCATAAAAGAGTCTTCCAAAATTAGGAGACAACAAAGCTGGGGTTTGGATTGGTAGTTTCGTTTTGTCAAACGACTCTTGCCAATTAAGCCGACCACATTCCACTTCTCTCTTCGACAGTAAGCATAGATGCAGCAATCTTTGCAAAATTCTTGTAGAATTTTCCGAAATAACTAATATCCTCCTAAGATATTGCAAAACCCTTTCTGTTCTGGAGAGGAGTCACATGTCTTTCTGACTGTGTTCCCCCAGTACTCTCCCTTCTCCTATTTTATGGTCATGTTGGATTTATCGATTTTTTGAGCAACCCAACATTTTTTTATATTTTTGGTTTACACAGGAGAGTTCAGGAAATAAACGCCTTGTGACTCCTGTACGCAGGCTGAGAACTCTGCCTCACCCCCTACTAGTTCTCCCTGGAACACGACTCTAATCGGTTTTACTCCCAGGTCCCCATTTACGGCTGGGTGAACATGGGCGACCAGTTATGGATTGGTCGTCAGTTTATCCTTCCCGGTTTTTGTTACAGGCGAGTGAGTGCACGCAACATGTGTATTGTGTTGTGTGTGTGTGTGTGCGCGTGTGTGTGCGTATATCGAACTACAAAGCCAACTACTGACCATCTCCATGATGCAGCCCCTGAGAACTACCTAACTACGAGAAATGGGTCTGCTCCCTGGTATCTATCCATGCATGGAAGGGGGGGAGAGGGGGGGGGGCAGCAAAACGTATATATTTGCTGGTTAACATTGTGTACATGAATTGCCGCGTCTGTGGTAGAAAAAGTAGTAAAGAAATGTATAAATAATTTTTCAGAGTTGAACCACTTATCGGTAATTCCACTCTTAGCCATTTACTAATACTAGATTCTCCCAACCTAGCCATGGTGTAATACAGGGTAGCCTCAGCCTAGCCATGGAGTAATGCAGGGTTGTCTCAGCCTAGCCATGGTGAAATACAGGGTTGTCTCAGCCTAGCCATGGTGTAATACAAGGTTGTCTCAGCCTAGCCATGGTGTAATACAAGGTTGTCTCAGCCTAGCCATGGTGTAATACAGTGTTTTCTCAGCCTAGCCATGGTGTAATACAGTGTTGTCGCAGCCTAGCCATAGTGTAATACAGTGTTGTCGCAGCCTAGCCATGGTGTAATACAAGATTGTCTCAGCCTAGCCATGGAGTAATACAGTGTTGTTGCAGCCTAGCCATGGTGTAATACAGTGTTGTCGCAGCCTAGCCATAGTGTAATACAGTGTTGTCGCAGCCTAGCCATGGTGTAATACAAGGTTGTCTCAGCCTAGCTATGGTGTAATACAGTGTTATCGCAGCCTAGCCATGGTGTAATACAGTGTTGTCGCAGCCTAGCCATGGTGTAATACAGTGTTGTCGCAGCCTAGCTATGGTGTAATACAGTGTTATCGCAGCCTAGCCATGGTGTAATACAGTGTTGTCGCAGCCTAGCCATGGTGTAATACAAGGTTGTCTCAGCCTAGCTATGGTGTAATACAGTGTTGTCGCAGCCTAGCTATGGTGTAATACAGTGTTATCGCAGCCTAGCCATGGTGTAATACAGTGTTGTCGCAGCCTAGCCATGGTGTAATACAGTGTTGTCGCAGCCTAGCCATGGTGTAATACAAGGTTGTCTCAGCCTAGCCATGGTGTAATACAAGGTTGTCTCAGCCTAGCCATGGTGTAATACAGGGTTGTCGCAGCCTAGCCATGGTGTAATACAGAGTGGTCTCAGCCTAGCCATGGTGTAATACAAAGTGGTCTCAGCCTAGCCATGGTGTAATACAAAGTGGTATCAGCCTAGCTATGGTGTAATACAAAGTGGTCTCAGCCTAGCCATGGTGTAATACAGGGTTGTCGCAGCCTAGCCATGGTGTAATACAGAGTGGTCTCAGCCTAGCCATGGTGTAATACAAAGTGGTCTCAGCCTAGCCATGGTGTAATACAAAGTGGTCTCAGCCTAGCCATGGTGTAATACAAAGTGGTCTCAGCCTAGCCATGGTGTAATACAGAGTGGTCTCAGCCTAGCCATGGTGTAATACAGTGTTGTCTCAGCCTAGCTATGGTGTAATACAGTGTTATCGCAGCCTAGCCATGGTGTAATACAGTGTTGTCGCAGCCTAGCCATGGTGTAATACAGTGTTGTCGCAGCCTAGCCATGGTGTAATACAAGGTTGTCTCAGCCTAGCTATGGTGTAATACAGTGTTGTCGCAGCCTAGCTATGGTGTAATACAAGGTTGTCTCAGCCTAGCCATGGTGTAATACAAGGTTGTCTCAGCCTAGCCATGGTGTAATACAGGGTTGTCGCAGCCTAGCCATGGTGTAATACAGAGTGGTCTCAGCCTAGCCATGGTGTAATACAGTGTTGTCGCAGCCTAGCCATGGTGTAATACAAGGTTGTCTCAGCCTAGCCATGGTGTAATACAAGGTTGTCTCAGCCAAGCCATGGTGTAATACAAGGTTGTCTCAGCCTAGCAATGGTGTAATGCAAGGTTGTCTCAGCCTAGCCATGGTGTAATACAAGGTTGTCTCAGCCTAGCCATGGTGTAATACAGGGTTGTCGCAGCCTAGCCATGGTGTAATACAGAGTGGTCTCAGCCTAGCCATGGTGTAATACAAAGTGGTCTCAGCCTAGCCATGGTGTAATACAGGGTTGTCGCAGCCTAGCCATGGTGTAATACAGAGTGGTCTCAGCCTAGCCATGGTGTAATACAAAGTGGTCTTAGCCTAGCCATGGTGTAATAGAAAGTGGTCTCAGCCTAGCCATGGTGTAATACAAAGTGGTCTCAGCCTAGCCATGGTGTAATACAAAGTGGTCTCAGCCTAGCCATGGTGTAATACAGAGTGGTCTCAGCCTATCCATGGTGTAATACAAAGTGGTCTCAGCCTAGCCATGGTGTAATACAAAGTGGTCTCAGCCTAGCCATGGTGTAATACAAAGTGGTCTCAGCCTAGCCAGGGTGTAATACAAAGTGGTCTCAGCCTAGCCATGGTGTAATACAGAGTGGTCTCAGCCTAGCCATGGTGTAATACAAAGTGGTCTCAGCCTAGCCATGGTGTAATACAGAGTGGTCTCAGCCTAGCCATGGTGTAATACAAAGTGGTCTCAGCCTAGCCATGGTGTAATACAGAGTGGTCTCAGCCTAGCCATGGTGTAATACAGTGTTGTCGCAGCCTAGCCATGGTGTAATACAGAGTGGTCTCAGCCTAGCCATGGTGTAATACAAAGTGGTCTCAGCCTAGCCATGGTGTAATACAGAGTGGTCTCAGCCTAGCCATGGTGTAATACAGTGTTGTCGCAGCCTAGCCATGGTGTAATACAGAGTGGTCTCAGCCTAGCCATGGTGTAATACAGTGTTGTCGCAGCCTAGCCATGGTGTAATACAGAGTGGTCTCAGCCTAGCCATGGTGTAATACAGTGTTGTCGCAGCCTAGCCATGGTGTAATACAGAGTGGTCTCAGCCTAGCCATGGTGTAATACAGTGTTGTCGCAGCCTAGCCATGGTGTAATACAGAGTGGTCTCAGCCTAGCCATGGTGTAATACAGTGTTGTCGCAGCCTAGCCATGGTGTAATACAAGGTTGTCTCAGCCTAGCCATGGTGTAATACAGAGTGGTCTCAGCCTAGCCATGGTGTAATACAGTGTTGTCGCAGCCTAGCCATGGTGTAATACAGAGTGGTCTCAGCCTAGCCATGGTGTAATACAGTGTTGTCGCAGCCTAGCCATGGTGTAATACAGTGTTGTCGCAGCCTAGCCATGGTGTAATACAGAGTGGTCTCAGCCTAGCCATGGTGTAATACAGTGTTGTCGCAGCCTAGCCATGGTGTAATACAGTGTTGTCGCAGCCTAGCCATGGTGTAATACAGAGTGGTCTCAGCCTAGCCATGGTGTAATACAGTGTTGTCGCAGCCTAGCCATGGTGTAATACAGTGTTGTCGCAGCCTAGCCATGGTGTAATACAGAGTGGTCTCAGCCTAGCCATGGTGTAATACAGTGTTGTCGCAGCCTAGCCATGGTGTAATACAGTGTTGTCGCAGCCTAGCCATGGTGTAATACAGAGTGGTCTCAGCCTAGCCATGGTGTAATACAGTGTTGTCGCAGCCTAGCCATGGTGTAATACAGTGTTGTCGCAGCCTAGCCATGGTGTAATACAGAGTGGTCTCAGCCTAGCCATGGTGTAATACAGTGTTGTCGCAGCCTAGCCATGGTGTAATACAGTGTTGTCGCAGCCTAGCCATGGTGTAATATGTGTGGAGAAGAAATATTTTAATTAAACGGGAATAATGATTGCATTATTTATCATTTTATTAGTGAAAGTGATCACTTACTAGGGTTATTATTTCCATTTTCTTGAGAAAGGGAAAGTACACTCACTCATTTAACACGGGAAAGGCCTATTTCTAGCCTACTAAGCTAGTTTTCATCGTACCGCGGGATGGATGAATGGGAAGTGCGTGGCAGTTTGGCATGGGATCGATCACATTCTCTCCGCTAATCAAGAGAACAATAACTTGTCCATTTTATTATATTTTTCTTCAAAATTACATTTGTAATGTTCATGTTTTGATCCATTACAATATATTGTTCTGCCTCT